>NW_027396084.1:0-460794 GCF_047715535.1 Aspergillus foveolatus | reverse complement strand
TTAGTGATAATGGCTGGACTAATGATAATCTGGGACTTGAATGGCTCCAAGAAGTATTTGACAAGCACACTGCCTCGCGTACGGTCGGTCGATATTGATTACTGATTCTGGATGGCCATAGTAGCTACGCAAATCCTGAATTCGATCAATATTGCATGAAAAAGTCAATAATTCCACTTTACATGCCTGCTCATTCATCTTATCTACTGCAACTACTTGATGTTAGCTGTTTTTGATCTACAAAACACTACTATGGCCAGCAAGTCCAAGAAATGGTAGCGTGTGGTATTGAAGTGATTGATAAAACAGATTTTCTATCTATTTATCTATCAGTTCATCAACGGTCGATGTCTTCAAGCAGTATTATAAGTGGTTTCAAAGCCACTGGACTTATTCCTCTCGATTCATCAAAAGTTATATCAAAATTGAGAATCAAAACAAGTTCAAAAACACTAACTCCGCCATCTTCATCAGGCAGCAACAAGTCTTTTATCCTTGGCAAAATACCTGGTGATCTTTGTCAACTACATCAACTCAAGCAGCAACTTCAGGAGCTTCAAGATATTGTTCAATATCAGGCTTTCTCCTCATCAATTGCAGAGACTATACTTGAAAAGGTAATGAAGAGCACGGAGATTCAAATGCAGAAAAATGTTCTTCTACAAGATAAACTCTATCAATGCCAGGCAGCTAATAAGCACCAGAAGAAGAAGAAAGATGTGCCATGGCAGTTTATTCAAGATAGAGGTAGTTTAACTGTTGAGGAAGCCTTACAGATTATACAAGAAAAGGAGGAGGCATTCCAGGTAGAGGCTCAAGCACCAAGACAACGGAGGCCTCCTATATGTAGTAATTGTAATGTTCAGGGCCATACTTGAACAAGATGCCCTACTAGATAGTTCTATATTTATAATTATGGCAATAGGAGGCTTTGAATGTCACTCGAGTTAGATCCGAGAATGGGTGGTGTGGGCGGTGAAAAGTGTGCCGCTCGGTGTCATTTGCCGTTCGGTGTCTGATTACGTTAGATGATCGCCAGCTGATTAAGCACGGTACAGTCTTGGCGATACCCGCGGAAGATCCGCTGTCCGTGGTGCATGAAGACTATCTTGGGTGATGTACCTGACTAGTCCCAACCAGACCAGGCTACTTGAGGCCATCATTCTCTGCGCAATGGGCTACTAGCCACTTTCCCTACTTCCGACAATGAGATCCGTTTCGAGCGGGACCTCCATTGGTATTCTTAAAGAGTCCATGCAGGTGTGAATGTTGTTAAGCGTGGTGCAATCCTACAGCGCATGCTCTTCCTGCATTTTGCCATCCGCGAGACTGATTAGTCTGCTCTCACTAGGTGAAGTCTTGCATCTATTCCATCCTGTTCAACCGCGAATATAGAATAATAGTGCCGGTTACCGGAACATGTCCAACACTTGGAAATGTCCAGATTGGGCAACCGACGCGACGTCCGCCCACACATAGAATATTTCCACCTTCCGCTCGATAATATTTTCCGCGTGTCTTGGCACGTTCTGAACTATTCGGTTGTTCTGCTATATTTCAAGCACCTACGCCAATCATATACTCGAGTGCCGGGCTGAGGGGCCGCTCCACGGTTTCAGGCTTGGAGTTGGGACGGTGACTGTACCGCGGTTCAGACATTGCCATAGGGTCGAGATCGACCAATAGCAGGTAAAGGATGACATGCCACAAGACCATGGACAGTTTAATTCTCTATACCCTACAGAAACCTGACTAGCAGTGGTTAGCCATTTTATTGGGTCCTTTACAGTCTGCACGAGTCTCGACTCTCGAGATACTAGAAAATAATACGAGAAAAGAAAAGCGACTGAAGCTATTACTGCACGTACCACGTGCCCTCACATGTACCTAGGCGAGGTCCCGGCAGATCGGATACTTTGCTGCAGCCAATCAGATACTTGGCGATACTGAAGCGTATCAACGACGCTCGGATAACGGATCCTGGTCCCCAACGAGAATTACGTACTGACAGAGTCAAAGCTGATATGACCCTGAGACGGTCGTACTGGAAACCTGCAAGCGCTCAACCCACTTTCCCACAACAGTTGGCAGGAGAAATGAGTTTGAATAGAATTGTTGGGTAAAGTGGCGCGCTAAATCCGTTGCATGACTATTTCCCGCCAAGACGCGCTGCAACCAAAAATCCTTCAGCCTCCAAGAAACTCAAGCCTTGAAAAAGCATACCCCACCGTTCAGGGACCAGGCGTGGCGTTCAAAGTGAAGAATGGGAAGGAATTTTCCTGCAGTTGCACTCCGCAATCCCACTGCTTATGTCTGCTGCTTTCCCTAGGCAGACGCCGACATTCGGAACCAACATCGTACCGAGATTTGTCCCGTCGACTGTGTATTGCTAGGGAAACAGTTAGATTGGAATATATACAGGCCTAGGAAGAGTCGAAACGCGGAATACGCTGCTCTTCGTTGATCGTGGATAATCATTTCTTCTTTTCGATAAGCTCCTTTTTGTCAGCGGACCTAGAACCCTGCTAGATTAACCATTAGCATTGCAGTAGCGCAGATTTGCGCGAGTCATTTGCCAGATGACAGGCCAGCTTAGCGAGTGGCGCGCAGTCTGGTTTCAGGCACTACGCCGAGTTATCCTGGTCTTGCTACGACGCCGCCGCAGTTCTGCACGCTTAAGCGAGCGAATAAGGTCCACATGGAATAGTTGCTGTGGGACTACTAGCGCTCATTTCCGAATGGACGGCACCACCTACATGACTTGAAGACGGCAGGATAGTTCCAGTTAAGGAGAGAGGACCTGACAGTGGACACAGTGACAAAGGCCTTTAAACAGAACCGTTCCCACTGTCCCCGGCTTTCAGCCCCCAAGTTTCGAAGTCGAACGTCAAACGTCCTTGATCGACCTCTGGTCAGCGCAAGCATGGCCATCACCGGCGACAATTCGCCCAATGTGGCAGGCAGCGTCATCATGTTGACCATCCTCGCCTTCGTTACCTACGGCCTGCGTGCGTATTGTCGTATCACGAGGAGATCGTGGTCCACGGAAGACTGGATCATGACAGCGGCATTGGTATGTTAAGTGTCACTGTCACTTTTTTTTTGTCAGTGGGTCCGGATACACTGACGAAAGAAGGTTCCGTTCTGTGTGCTTGTAGCAGGTTGTGTTGGAGGCGCTTTTAATGGCCTTGGCGTTCATGCATCACGACTGTCGGAGCCCGGAAATGAGAAGTACCAGGCCGAAGGACAAAAGTTCTTTCTTATATTCGAAGTCGGCTATTGTGCCGCCATCATCCCCATCAAGCTCAGCATCAGCTGGATGTTGATCCGAGTAGCTGAAGGGCGGAAGAAATATGTCTATATACAATACGTTGTTATCGCCCTCTTCTCCGCCATGAACATCATTGCGTTGATCTTCATTCTCACCAACTGTATTCCGGTTGAGTACGTTGCAACTCGTCAAATCCATGGTTAAGGAGAAAGGTGGACAAAGCTAATGAGTATTGCAGGGCCGCCTGGGACACGAGTCTGCTTGAGAACGGGGGACACTGCCAGCCTGCTCATGTTCTTGCCGACGCCTACTACGCCTGTACGGCCGTGAACATTGTCACAGACTGGGTGACTGCCATCATGTTTGTGCCAAACACAATCCCCGGATTGCAGAACTTTCGGACTAACCCCAGCCAGGCCGATCCCCCTACTTTGGAACGTCCAACTTGATAGGCACAGTAAGATGGCCGTCATCGGCCTGATGAGTCTCGGTGTCTTGTAAGTAGCTCACTCCGTCCTTTATAAGGATCATTACCTATTCCGCGCAATACTGACTGTTGCTCCCCTCCAGTGCTTCCCTCTCCGCATGCGTCCGTCTCAAATACACGGTCAACCTAACCAACCAGGACGACTACCTATTCGCCATTGCCGACGTCGTCATCTGGGGCTTCGCCGAAAACGCCATCGGCATGATCGTTGGCAACATCGCAACCCTCCGCCCTCTCTTCCACCAGTTCTTCGACCGCACCCTCCGCCGAACAGGCTATACCAGCAGCCGCAGTCGGTCACAATTCCCTTCCAACTACGAGCTCTCTCAGCACGGCGGCAAGGGTGATCCCGGAAATGCGTATCTATCTACTGTTACTGAAGTGCATGGCGCTCCCGGCCGAAGCAGGCAAGATAGTCAATTGAGCGACGATGACAGCCAGAAGATGATAATTCATGGTGCGGCAGGCCGGGGCCAAAATGATATTATGGTCAGTCGGCAGGTTAATGTTACCTACGATGCCTAGCAAGGACTTTTTTTTCTTTTGTTTGGGAAGATTTCTGGTCATAGACTCATAGTACATTCTCCTATTTACTACTATCTCTAATATTTCATATTTCCATTCAAATACCTTCCAACCAATCGTGCTCATTTATTTTCTCAAAGCTGACGCGCTGTTCTCTGCCTAGACCAGGTGGAGCCTCTAAGCGAGATTAACGAAGATTAAGAGCGATAAGATCTGCGGCCATAGCGGCCAAGGAGCATTTAAGTAGCGCCCAGAAGCCTGGGATAAAGTATCCGTATTCCGTAAATAAGCCAAAATAAACCAACGGCTCAGCCCTAACCAGAATAGAAAAAATCGCCGGTTAGGGTTGCAGTCACAGACACGGCAGACTCGCAAGCTAGCAGCACTGTTGTTTGGTGGTTAGATAGCCCCTGAATCTGGTTGCGGCAAATGCGATCGCTTATCAGAACTGGGTGTCGGATAACGAGAAGAAAAGGAAGATAGCTTATAGGTGATTGTGATACCCACCAGACACGGGATCGGGACGAGGCGACTGGGTCACTCAGGACTGAGGTAGGTATTCTTTATGCAGTCCGCTGATAGTTTACGGAGTAAGGCGGAGTACCGGACTCTCCTTACCGCTACACTATATTTATTTTGTAGTTTTGTAGCCTACCAGCCTGGTAAAAAACAGGGCGGGAACGGAAGATAGGGATCGACGTTCATCTAAATAGAAACGCATAGCATAAACGAATTATGGGCACAATTTTTAATTATTAACTATTAATGCACCCGCGCATAACATCGTCCTACTTCCTACTCCGTACAAATCTATAAATCCAATATAGTATAAATTCTTTCCTACAGTTGGTCTCCGCCACCATTACACCGCAACAATCAAGAAATACAGAACTGCCTGGTACGCCAGCTCACACTTGATTGGGTTTTTGAGCTGGTTGGGAAGAGGAGACACTGGAATCGCTGTTATCTGGGAGTGCCATTGCAGTGAGGTGCATATACCTATTTATTACTGGCAGTACTCTTGGACAAAAAATATGGTACCAGTTTGATCTACGGAGATATATTACACATTAATCTGGTTTTGGGTAAGGAGCAAAAATAAAAGCACTACATATACGTATCCTGGTTTCCCTCGTATAGAGAAGACAGACAGAGAGGGTCCGTTCAATGGTCCGTCTACCAGGGGGACTGTTTTCCTGCTTTTGGGTTGTTCATTGTATCACGTCAACATGAGAAAAGAAGTAGTCTAGGTATCTGGAAGGAAGTCGTTAATATGGCCGGCGGGCTGAACATCCCCTAGGGATGGAGGATGGGGGCTTACTGTGAGGATTTTTTCCTAATTACATAGGAAATATGATGACAGATAATACTTATGAGGTTGCTCTACTTTGCAGGCGAAGGCCTGCATATATAGATACGCGGGATAACTCATAATTCAGAAGCTCCATATGAGCTTACAGATTAGGTTAGGCGACATTGAAAGATGAGTATAGAGAACTTGCGGATTGAAAGAAGCTTGAGTAGCATATAGCAGCTCATTTAAGCTGTCTGTTGACACTGCATAAGCTATAGGCAGGCGGAACTATGCTCACGGAGCTGAACATCATAAGCAATCGATTTGCTGATATTGGCGTATTGTGTTCTATTATAGTAGCATCGCCTTACAGGTATGTTGTGATGATTTCTTGGAAGGACTATTGTACGTAAATATGTCGTATGATGCTGTTGGGGGCTTAAGTGAAGATTTCGCTTCAGTAACGATGCTTATGTACGGGGTACCTTCCAGTGTATGCTATATAGAGGGCAAGTCGTCGAGATGCTACCTATGTTTACGGTAGCCGAAACTTCTACCATGGCTCGACGTCATAGGGCGTTCCTTCCAGTGTCTATCGCATAAATGCTCCGAGTCTTAGATAAGTGCACAGATGCGTCTGATATTTCCGCAATGCTCGGCTTTCTATGCCGCTGAGCAAGACTGAGAAGCAACACACTGCGGGAGAAGCCGAGTGGGTCCTTCGGTCTTTCGAAAGTGCCATAAAAAAATATACACAAAGCAGACTTCACAAACAAGATATGTCATGGATGAGTAGCGTTTCATACAGACCAGAGTCTGCAAATAGCAGGTAAATATCAAACATTCTCATATCTCAAGAATTAGGGGGACAATCCCGTTCTGACCGCTAGACAATAATCTAAGCAACTAGCGCCTTGATACCGGCCTCAAGCGCACCAGGGTTGGCACCAACAACCTCGTTAACCTTCTCGCCATCCTTGAACAGAAGGAAAGTAGGCATGGCGCGAACACCGAGCTCAGCGGCAACCTCGGAGAGCTCGTCAACATCAATCTGGTAGAATGAAGCGTCGGTGTAGGTCTGGGCGAACTTCTCAACGGCGGGCGCAATGGCCTTGCAGGGACCGCACCATGTCGCGAAGCAGTCGACGACAACGAAGCCCTTGGCGTTCAGGACCTTCTCCTGGAATTCGGCCTTACTGTGCGTCACAGTGACGTTAGTTATCGTTGACTTAATGTGGCGAATGGGGTTTCAATTCAATGAGACACATACGAGGTGATGGCGGGGACGTGTTCAGAGGCACCCATTTTTGCGGCTGAGGGGTGAAAGAAGACGGTGGGGGATGATGAGAAGGCGCGTTTAGCGAAGCTGTTGTAGTTTTTAGGCGCGGAGATGCGTGGGCGCGAGAGAGTAGAGGTGAGGGTAGATGCTCGAGTTGTGAGAGATCTAGCAGAGGACACCGAGACGGCTGACGGACGAAGACTATGTTATGTATGGAAGGCGAAATGGTTAGCTTGGAATGAGGGGTTTGCAGAGAGGGGCAGAGCAGGCAGATTCGGTTTATATCGGGTGGGCGAAATAATTCCCCGACCGACGTTGGCGCGGCCGTCTCGGATGACTAATTTTCGCTCTTGCGGAAAGGAAAGGCTTCAAAGACGGTGAATGCAGTAGAGGGTTCTAGGTGCTTTGGATGGGGTGGTGGCATGGCATGCTTACCAACGCGGGCGTAGAGCGCGCAGGACGGTGGAAGCCTGATTTGTCAATCCCAGGGAAGACATATTTGATGAGTTATATATTATACAATGTAGGAGTCAGACAATTGGTTAACTGATGATAGAGCTGGCGCACGAAACACATGAGAAGGCGTCACGGTTGGGTTGGGTTCGGCTGCGGCCTCGGAAGGCTGGAGCTTACCAAACCAATTCTCCCACCGGCCTTAAAGCGGCAGGCGATGACGTGATTCTGCGCTTATCAATCGGTATGGTCTGGAATACAGTAATCTTTATACCTAATCAGGCAGAAACTTCAGTTGCTGATTTGCAATGCAAACCGTATACGAGACGGTAAGTGATGAATTGCTTAGTAGCAACCACTATCCTAGTAGTAGATCAATTCAATTACAGTGACTTGCATGAAATATCATGACAAGAAGGCAGCATGAAGCTGTAGGTCTATCAAAAGCAGTCCACAAAAACAGGCCAGAAACCAGGGGTGACACAACTCTTCAAAATCTCGCCGACGGGGTATCAACAAACTGATAAACACATTTAAAAAACAAAGTAGCCAGCAGTACCAGAACCTAGGTATGCTTTCACTGGAAAAGAAAAAAAAAAAACCGTGAACATAGCCTATTCGTGCTTGAATAGGTACGCAGATCCGGCGACTCAGAAAAGGCAAAGACAAAGGAAAGACCTCCGACATAGGAAATGGTAAGGAGCGGCTAGGAGTGTATACTCCAAAAAGGGTGTTGAAATATTTCAATCAAGAAAAGTAGGGTTGGCGAGATTGCGTGAGTGAAAGCTGGCGCATCATCATCCATGGCGCGCCTGGGTATGAGTGGCTGTGTCAGCATCGGTTGGGAATACCTCGGCAGAGTGTTCTTCAATCGGACTGAATTCATCCTCCGCTGAAATCGTGGACAGAGTTTGCACGTTGTTGAGGAGTCCCTCGATTGACTTGGGCCGCAACGTGGGGTTTACAAGTACTGGCCGTCTCGCTACATCTTCGTGCCAGGTTTCGCCCGCTTGTCCAGGCTGGAAGTGACCGACAAGGTCCTTGCCCTGATCATCAGTAGTGCTGCAGGCTGCAGTTGTTTCACCCGGATAGGCCCCAAAGGCAACAAACATACTGTCACCAGAGTTGTCCTCTTCCCGTGCCTTCTCAAGGCTCTCTTCCGGTCTACACCGAGAAGTGTTCAGGCTTTGCCGAGCCGAGTTGGCGTGTCTTTGTGAGATACGGCGCAGGAATTGACCAGACATCCAGGACCCTTCCGAATCAACAGATGCCAGAGACTGGGACAGGGGAAGATTATCCGGATCATCGACGTTATCCCCGACCCATGATTGGTGTCGACTTTGGGTGTCGGCTACCGAGCCAGAAATGGGGTAGTAGGACTCAGAATGCAGGTCGGGAACCTGGTCTTCGACCTGTGGTTCGTCTTCAGGTATCTCTGGAGACTGAAGGCGTGAATCAGGTGGCGAAAGGGGCTCGTCACCGAAGTGTTCGGTAAACTTGGATTGAGATCGCTTAAATGAACTTGAGCCAAGCAGGACTTTCGGACCAGCGTAAGGAGCTGGCGGCGATGCCTGCGTATGAACCTTGAAGAATGATTCGTGAGAGACGTTGTTCTCGGGCGGTGGGCTTCGGTTTGGGAAGCGTTCACGGTAGCTGCGCTTGAGGCGAGAGCTGCCGCGGCGGAAGATGGACGTGATCGTGTTACCATACCCACTGTGGTCGGATGATCGCCGTTCAGAACCAACATTCCTAGAAGTCTCAGACACAGAGTCTCGTGTCATGCCATAGAGTTGCGACGAATTCGGACTATGTACTCCTTGTCTAGACGGCGAGAGAGAAGCTGAGAGAGTGCTGCGCGACATGGTCATGTCTTGAGACGGGCCAAAGCTAAGGCGTTGGGCGGCTTTTTGATCACGAATCGACCTGTCATCGATATTGCCAATGGCATGCACACTTTCTGGTGTGTCACGGCCGTCCCGCCCAGGGTCTCTAGAAGGCTCTCGCAGCCACGAACCTCCATTTTCGCCGGACAAGAATTCTGCTGTCTCTTGAGGTGTAGGCTGGGACTCGGATTGAGTACTTTGAATAGCTCGTCCGCGCTCGTTTTCGGCCATTTCGGGGGCCTGAGGAGCAGGCGATTCCTGCGTTTTAGGTACTTTCTTAGCATTTCGTTGCAGTTTGCGGACAAGCTTCTCTTGGTCTTCAAGCGCTTTCCTTTCCCTCCGTCGCCGATCCCTCTCCATTAGCTCCCTCAAAGCAGCAGCGTCAAGGTCGTTGGCCAGCTCATCGATCCGTTCTTTGGAACGCAAGTCTTCATCGGAGACCTCAAGGGCAGGCGACTTTGCTCTTCGATCAGCCGGCTCGGGCGATTTCTGACTCCTGGAGTATGGTATTCGAGGAGCTTCCACATAGCGTATGACGGGACGAGGGGTCCAGGCAGCGAAGCCATTCACTTTGAATGTAAGGGTGTCGGAGAAGTCGGTCACCGACGAGGCAGCCGACTCTTGAATCGACAGGCTTATATCTGAGCGATGCCTGTCTAGACGCCGGCTTTGGGCACTAACGGCTCGCCGGTCGTCAATGTACACGGGATCCCCCGGAAAGGGGCTAGCGATGCGACGAGGAATTTCAATTGGCATCGACGCCATCATTCGAATCTCTCGCTCCCTAGCTATCTCGTATGCCTTCCGCTTGCTCAACCTCTTTTTCAGCGTCGCACGATTCTCGTTGTTGGAGACTGGGTTGCGGAGGGACGGATTTCGCGGGAGTGACTTTTGTTCTAATCTCGAAGTCGACGAAGGGTGAAATGTATGCGCCCTGTCCTGTCGGCTTTGTTCACTCCGGAAGCCGGACAAAGAATATTGAACAGACGGATGCAGATTGCTTGGGAAATCATCGACAGGCTGGGAGTAGCGGTTCTTGAGACCCTTTGATTGCTTAAAAGACGGTTTCCTGCCGAGGGTCCTCTCGTCGAAGCTGTGACGAGGGCCTTGCGACGCAGCGACATCCCCGCCAGCCCGAACATCTGCATCCGCCTGGATGGTGTGCCGCTTGCCCTTGCGACCAAACGGCCATATCGCCATGGTGTCTAAATACGGTTCGGCCGGCCGACGAGTCAAACACGGGTGGCCCCCTATTGCCGGTTAATAAGACTCGACGGCGCGGAAATTGGATTCATCGCAGGAAGGTAAGACACGCGATCAAATGACGAAAGAGTGCTCGAGGGCGCACAGCCGAGGGTAAGCGTTGAGGAGAAATAAGCACAGTGGTAAGCTTGAGATCTATTATCAGACCAGGAAATAAACCGGGACATGCACAGTTGAAGAAGTCGGGGCTATCGAGGCGGAGATGGAGGCTGAGGCTGAGAAAGAATGATATCAAGGTGTACGTTGACGGAGAGAAGTATCGGGGTCAGCCCAGTAAATGGCAGCTGGTCGTCGTACAAAGCCAAACGGTCGATCGAGGTATGACTCGTACGTCAGTGGCAGAGAGTGGCGACTGGGCAAGGTGAGGTTCCCGCGACTACAGTACAACCAAACAAACAGTGTAGCAAGTAAACGATAAAGCTTTGGAGGGGGACAAAAGAGGGAATGAGAATAGGGAGAAAAGAAGTGAGTAAAGTAAAAGCAAAGGAAAGGAGCTCAAAGGAGATCCAGTGACGATGTACGAGGGATGCGGGAGGGAATTTCTGATTATTTGGGCGTATTATTTGTTATAGCCTAACTTCCAGCGGCCAAGAGGAGTCGAAGAGCGGTCTCTTGGTCTCTCAGTAGTCTCTGGGACGAGTTACACCGTTGACAGCGGGCCGGGCGGAGAGGGTTTAATTACTGGTCTGGCTAGAATGCTCAAGAGACCTGCATCCACCCGATGTCTTAAATCCCCCTCGCCGTCTCGCGCGTTGTCTTACTAGGTCAAGGTTGCCCCAGCATGTCTCAGACTTTACAAAATAGTAGTCTACCAGATCCTCTGAACCAGAGAGCCAGCAGGGCACCAGATCTGGAGTATCGAACGATCAGTCGAATCTCATCTTTTCGAAGTCTGGATGACCTTGTCGATCTTGCAATTTCTTCACGGCGGGCTCGATGGAGAATCGCGGCCCAATTGAAACCGTTCTTCTGTACCTGCCTTAGGGGCAAGTCCACTTATATGGATAATTCTGCCGGAGGTACTCCACCCTGTCTGCTCCATTCTTAGAAAGCACTTAGGGAATGCCCATCTATACCCAAAAAAAGGCCAAAAAGGCCTAAAAGGAGAGATACCACCAGCGTCATGTCTGCGCTAGCACCGCATCGACTGTAATTACTATTCACAGAGGCAAGCCTTATTGTCCGCAGTTTGACTGCTCGGGTCACCGAACTGAGTTCGCTCATTTGACAAACCTTCGGGATTATGTATGTCCCTGCACTGGTATCACATGGCCACATATAGTCACGCCCAGCCCTTCTTTATCCTCGCGATAGGTATCAAAGAGCAGGTCATAGAACAAGACCTTGTAGGATTCTTGAGGTATGTGGGCAGCGCAAGACTGCAATTGCAGGGCCATGAACGAAGGAAAAGGAAAACAACTGTGACTGCTGACCACCTAGAACATGAGATAGGTAACGTGCACCGCATAAGCTCGCACAGCATACGGGGAAGTTCAATTGTCCGCCGGTCCATCCAGACGGTATTTAAATGCTGTCTCTAAGAATAGCTATAGACTGCGGAAAGGATACTGCTGTTGAACAGAATTTTTGATCCTGCTCTTTGCCCTGCATATATTACCAAACTCTCAAGCGTCGTATGGGGTGCTCTGATCGAGGCACCCCACGATACGACGATAAAACTTCTTTTGATCGAGAAGAGTGCTCCGCAAAACCATAACAACGGTCATCTAATCGTGCATGTATTGGTCAATTGTGGGGATGTCTGGGTTTTCAAGGGGTCTGCATCAAGGGAGACCATGGCCCGTCTGGGACCAATAATGGATGGGGGGATAAAGTACCGGAGTACAGAGCAGGACAGTTCTTGTCATATCTGGCTCACTCATATGATACAAAGGGGTTTCCATCTCTCCAAAATGGATGTGAGCTTGCAGAAGCCCTGGAAGTGGTGGCGGTTGTAGGGCACCACGTCTATTACTGCGCTGGCGGATTACTACTTAGTGCTCTGTGACTGGTATTTTATTAGGCGTAGTAGTACATTAAGCACAAGCATTACGCCACATATTGCAGCAACGCTCACTTATTGTATGTATGCCTGCTTACCTTCTCCATGGATGCAGTTTGTTCGCATGATCTATTCCTCTAGTCTGAATGTATGGACATGCGCAAAGCGCGCTGAGCTTTCATTTCGCTTATTGGACTTGAATGTCGGTATCAACACTGGTCCTTTTAGACAATTTATCTAATCGAGCCAATAGACATTATTTTGGTATGATTGCTCACGGTCAGTTAAGCGGAGTCCAAGGAGTCGCAATAAGATTTGAACTGCTGTTCAGCACGACGAGCGTAAGATTTCTGCATCGTTCAAAGTATGCAGGTGAAGAAGATTGGGCATGGTAACAGATAACCCGAGACAGCCGCGACATCCAGGACAACCGTAAATGCCGACATAAAAGGGTCTCCGTCTCCGTCTTGTTGACAACAATAGAATTGGAGTCCAGTCCAAAAAGCATGAACTTGCGGTGTCACTCCAGCGCCGGCGTGGGTACTCCCACACGTGGCGGTATCTGATTAAGAAACGCCCTAGTCGGCGTTCAAGGGTAGTTAGACACTGACGATCGTACAGGGTACAAATACGTGGAGGTACATTGACCGAACGTTTTTTGGACGGGTTGAGATTGATTTCGCGCACCGCAATGTACACTATTGGGCCGAAGTCGAGCAACGCTTCCGGAGTCTGTTTGGTTCTCGTTCAAGAACACGATATCGCCTCCCGCTTAGCCGACGGCTTAAGAGCCTCTTTATTGACCAGGACTCGCGGTTGTCGGCGTGCTTTTCTGTCCCATCGGGGTAATGTCTTTGATTTTGCGAGTCATCATAAATATCGGGCTGGTCCGCATCCGATCGCAGGGCTATCAGCGAGTCTGCACCCATCATCGTCTAGAATGAAATTCAAGCAAGCAAGGAGTCTAGCCTGGGCCTGGATCGCTGGTGGCTTGAGAGATGCCAGGGGTCCTAATTCCGAGCCCCAGGCGTTATTTTTCTGATTCAACACGGGCGGAAGTTGGAGGTCAGGACAAAGAATTCCGACAGTAGTCGGCAGACTCGATACGAAGGTTGGTGGAGAGAATGAGGGCCAGGCCGAGACCGAGCGGGGTTTTTGGATATGAATGGCTTGCGTGTATTGCTACTCCGTCGGACCCAGGATGAGGCAAGATTCTAACGAGATTTGGTAGCGGCTCCGTGAGATCCGGCCCTATAGTAATCTCTAGCCGGTTGGTATCACGATGTTGGTATAGCATAGAATTACCCCAGGAAATTGAGTGATCCGAGTTCATCCGCATCTTCAAGATGGAGGACTGTCAAATGACAACATCACGTGTAAACGAACTCATGAGGCTTTGTAAGGACTTTAAACACTTGATGACAAGCGAGAAGAATCAAAACAAAACAGATAGAAATATAGTTTAAGCATTCTAGATTTCACGGCGACGTCTATCTGATAAAGCCGTTGGACCTATCTTACAGATACACCGCTGGATGGTTAAGCTGAGACAAGTCCAACCTCTGACTCTGGACCTGAACAAGTCCGACTTCCCCGCCAAAATCTAACCTGAAGCCGGAATTCGCCGCCATGCTATAATCTTATTAGTTGATAGACTTCAAAATTGTAAGTCAATGTGGCAGACCCGGTGATCATTCGAGTTGCCACTCAGCAAGCCCAACAGGAGCATCTCTGTAACTGGCGCGTGACAACATTTCGCTTCAAAGGTCCCCAAGAACAAGCGGTACGGTGATTGGGCTGAAGAAACTTGCACGAGACCCTTATCCAAAGTCGTATAGGTCTAAAGACTCAGTGTTATGTCCGTCGGTCAGACTCCGTTTCTTCCTAGTATATTATATGCTCTTAGTTGAAGAAGCCCGTGCATGCATGGAGATTAATAGTAAACTTTTCTTATGGATTTCGGCATACCTAGACTCTTGTCTGCTCCCTGACTAAAGGAAGTCAGGCCCGTATCCGCGGGTGATTCCGTCTGTTGGGCCTATACTAATCGCTTTGCCTCCATGTCCTTATAACGCCCAATTCTCCCCGCTTGACCGTTGAGCGTATACGCTACTCTTCTGCTCGTACGGCCAACACCACCAAGCATCCTATCAATCATACGTACATACATACATATTTATTGCATAAATCGACCACGGTTAAAAATGGCAGCCCTCTGGATCTTCGTCGCATTTGGCTACCTCCTCCTCTACGCATTTGCTTCAATGCAGGCGCAACTACTAAATACTCAGACTATGCTTCTCAAGCAACTTGCGAATTGACATCCGGGAAACTGATACCGGAACGAATGAGACGAGAAACGCCAAGGAAAACAATGAATATGATGATATTCTCAGATAAGGAATCCGCAAAGCCGGTAACCCTCGGAAAGCTGTCTTGTGATCGGTGGCCAGCGTGCTTTGCTATTCTCCGAGGACCGAATGCATTCCGGCTACGTTCGGCCTTGAGTGAGAGCTGAGGTCTCATCACGAATGAAAGTAATCATGATAGATGCAAAGGGTCCTACGATGTTTACGATTAACGACTGCAAACGATTGCTTGGATACAACGGGGCTGAATAAGAAAGATTTGCGGAACAGATCTGGTGCGATGAGCAGACATAGACGGACATGTAAATGAGAATGGTTCAGTCACGAGTTCATTACGATGTCCTGCAGCTTTGGATGATCTCTAGGGTTATGCGATTTTTGATTTTCATAAATTGTTCCCTATATGGTTTGTCCAAGCGGGATATGTTCTATGCTGTATAATTTGTAGCTCATACAATGTGGTATGCTGACGCTCGCCATTCACCAAGAAGCCTCGTACGGCGGTTGTTGGTGGCTTCGAAGTGTGGGGACAGGCCATATGTGCCAAAGAAACTCTCAGCTGATACAGTGCAGGACGCTCTTCGGCAGGGGGGGACGATGCTGAGCTACTGTACATGTCGACTGAGAACATTCGACAGGAAGTAAGCGATCTGCTTTGGGCCGGTCCGTGCGAAAGCCTGAGTTGGGATAGGATGCACTGTAGCCCAGAATATCGGTAGGTTGCATACCATCTAAACAGTGCCCACAACAGCCTATACGATCAATATATGCATCCATGGACTTAGAACCATATCTTGATCAATTCTTCACTGACAGCGCTTGGTGTTAGGACGCCGCTGTCTGTGATCAATGCAGAAATTAGATGGGGTGGCGTGAAATCCACAGATCCGGCATCGAATTCTGTGTTCAGACCAGACGATTTCGACGCGTCTGCAGGCTCTCGTTGTTGCTTAGCGTTGTCAATTTCTTCTTGCGTCTTAAAGTCGATAACGTGCTGTTCAATGGGCAGGTCATATTGCCCAAGCGGGTAAACACGGACGAACTTGTGGCTCTCCGCCACAACGTAGAAAGGCTTCCCCATGGCTTTTGCAAGGAGCCCAATTTGGTAAGTGCCCATTCGCGATACTATGCCGCCATTTTCCACAACACCTTCCGCACCAACAATGACCACATCTGCCTTGCCGAGCGAATATGCCACAGCAGACTCCGGAATCGTAGCAACGGGGACGCCCTTTGCCCGAAGCGCACGTACCGTCTCCATTCCCTCTGGCTCAGCGGTGGGGTTTTCAATGTCTCCCTTTGGCGACGAAAGGACGTATATCACGTTGAATCGCACTGCAGAAGGTCTTCCCTTTTCATCTGCAGCTTGCTGTAACAGCGAGGCGACGACTCTAGACCCACCGTTTGTCAATACGGTGCTTCCATCGCGGACAAAGCCCCTCCCAAAACCAGCAATTTTATCTCGGCTCTCCTTGGCACGTCGAATGAACAACCGACTGTTGGAAAGGAGGTGTGCTCGAATCGCATTGAAATCTCCCGCAGGCCCCAGCTGGCCTGGCCTTTGAAGAGTTGTTATTAAGTAGCGTTGGAAAAGATCGGTTCCGGCGGAAAGACCGATGGGGTTGGGGATGGACTTCTTCAAATGTGTGGTAGACTTCTCTAGGAGGTCAAGCGTTTCTGATATCGTAGATGAAGGAGAATGTGTGAGGAGGAGAACTAGGGCTTCGATAGCAGCGATTGGCATCGTCAGGTCGGGATCAGACCGAAGCAAGTCATTGTATGTAGCGACAATACTAACAACATCAGCATCAGAGGGCAGAGTATGAACAAAAAGCACTTACTCGAAGGGCTCGGAGGGTTTGGTTATTTGGGAGTCTGTCGCCGTCATTGTGTTTAACGGAAGCTTATAAGCTTAACCGATCAAGATAGTTTCTTTCCGGCTTGGTTAGAATCGATACTGTCTTGCGGAAGATATTGTACTTGAGGTTTTGAAGAGTCATCAAAAAAGCGCATCGCGGAGAATTTGCAATGTTTGCAACGCAGCCCCTCCAGAAAGTTGCTAGTCCGCTTTGGTCCAGTTGCCGTGCAAGCATTATCTGTGTAAACAAACCTGCAGTTTCTTCGCAGCGTAACCAATTTTCCTTTATCCCCTCTCTTCATATTGGGGTTGAGAATCGATACGGGGAAATACATGACATGATGGCTTACAATCATCGCATGAGCCAACAATTTCATAGCTCCCAACAGCATGGCCGGGGTAGTCGCAAGAAGGAAGATGAGAACGACGCCCTGATGCGCCTGGTACGTACATGAGATCCCATCATGACTTCCCTCGGCGCTGTGGACTAACCGATAAAATAGCCCGACAAAGAGATCGCAGGCTGTATCAATGACATCGGCATACCATTCACTGCCGCCGACCTGATCAAGCCCAACCCTCAGCAGGTTCAAATGGTGCTGGAGTGGTTCGCGGAGCTCCTCATGAATACCACTCGAGAAACCGTTGAGCCTGCGATGCGCGCAGCCGCGGACGATATATGCGGGGACTTTCCGGATATTGTCCCTACAGATACGCGAAACCTGATGGGATTCTTTGTCAATATGAGAAGACTAATGGCGGAGGTATGCGTGCTTATTATCCATGCGACGCGAGTATCAACAACGAACAATATGCTAATGGCTATCTTTACAGTGTGGTGTGAATGACTTTACGTTCACCGACCTGACGAAACCTACGCACGATCGCCTTGTAAAGATATTTTCATACCTCATTAACTTTGTTAGATTTCGCGAGTCTCAAACAGCTGTTATTGACGAGCATTTCAACAAAACTGAAAAGACGAAGCAACGAATTGAAACACTGTACGCCGAGAACCAGGAGATGGAGCAACGACTTGAGGAAATGCGCCGGGTCCTCAAAGCAAACGAGGCTGAGGTTAAGGAAAAAGTGAGGAGAAATGATGAACTCAAGTCTCGCCTCCGAGAGTTAGGCCGAACCCAGGAGAAAGTGGCGGAGACTCTGGAACGAGTCAAAGCCGAAAAGGCGCGACAGCAGAACCTACTGAAGGAAAAGATGGAGAGAACAGTAAGAACTCGTCAAGAGGTTGAGAAGCTGCGGCCGTACGTGATGGAAAGTCCGGCAAGCCTCCAGTCGAGCCTCACAGAACTGTCGGAAAGTCTTATACGGGAGAAGGGCCAGATCGATGCCATGGAAAAACGCGCCCGAGCGTTGCAGACCTCCTCGGACACGTTCACTGTTGTCAGCAACGATGTCCAAGCATGCATCAAATTGCTCGAGGATATCGCTGTCGAACTGCAAAAAGAAGAGGACGAAGAGTCTCGAGCTTCGAGAAACAAGGAAGCCATCTCTGAGAGAGGTAATAATGTAAGGGAAGTCGAGCAGACAGAGAAGTTGCTACAGCGGCAGTTAGCACGGTGGAACGAGAGGATCGAAGCTCTACGTAACACCGCTCACGAGAAGGCGCAAGTGGCTCAAAAGCGGATGGAAGAGCTTCGTGAGGTGCAGATAAAACTCCGAGAAGAGCGAACAGAGAAGCAACGCGACATGGAGCGAAGGAGAATCAGGATTGAGCAAACTGAGAAAAAGGTAATACCAGTGTGTTCTTGTTGGGTTTCCATTCAATAGTAACTGATTGGTGCACAGATGGCCGACTTGAAAGAGAGTATCGAAACCGAAATACAGAGCGCGCACGACGAATACCTCAAGTTAGAGTCCCATATCAAGTTGTACATCACGGAGATGGAGAAGAGTTTGTAAGAAGTGGATTTTTTCGTTGATCTCATCGGAGTTCAGTGGCAGGTTGAGGATACCCGGATGTTCTTGTCGCGTTTCGTTCTGGCGTTTTTTGGTATCTGCAGCTCCATTTTAACGAAGTCATGATATAGCTGTTTCATTTGCTTGATTCGAAAACCGAAACCATCGCTGCACGACTCTTTTGACAGGCACCGTTTGTTCGGTCCAGTAATCTCCTTCTCTCCCAGAACGTAGTGAGTTGCTCAGGAGCCTTACATCTGTGCACCACACCGCTTCGTCAGTTTCCATATTGGTCGGATCAAGGGCATCCCGGCATTCGCAAAGCAAGAGGTCCATATTTGCCTTCGAAGAGACTTCCACTGCGCTGGCAAATGTCCTTGATAATCCTTGAGCGGAAAACTCCCTGGTGGATCTATGTAGAGCCAAAGGGTTTAAGATCGCCAAAACCGGCCGTGGCTTCTCCCTCCACTCAGTAGCCAGCAGCTGTCCATCGAGACCGACAGAGAGGTAAGCTCTAAGATGCTCCAACGCAGGGCAAAATACTGTCCTGACATTGCGGGACGTGGAGAGCAAACCGAGAGTTTTGCTCATCAATTCATGGCTAGCAGGCGCCGCGGAGTGAAGATTAATAGCAGCTAGCAATTGTTCAAGAAATGCTTCTCGTGACATGCAGATGGCCAGTATGCTAAAGCGGTCGTGATGGAGGACATATTGCAGGAAATCGGTGACCCATTGAGCATCGACTACACGCCGGACGGGCTCCATGAATCAAGACGTCTGGACTAAGAAGTCTGTTTCTCTGGTATCGTCACATTATCTTTCAGCAATTTTTTTTGTCTTCTCGGTGTTATCGTTGCAAATCGAAGATCACGCCAGGTTAGGGTGATTCAAGGCTCGGGAGAATTGAAGGGAGAGAAGCACAGGTTTTCGTCATCTGCCCGCGGCCTTCCGTCAACTCCCCGCATCCCCAGCCTAACAGTTGCGAACCCACCGTGCCTGTACGCCTTGTGCCTGCGGAACGGCTGAGGATAAAAATGGAGACGATCTCCAGGATCTCTTCGATGCTGGAAACAGGTATGCTCTTCACCTATACGCTTCTGCAATTCCTTCCAAAGCCATTCAGGATGGCGACTGACGTTGCATGTAAACAGCTCGAGAGCTCACCCTGGAAGCAGCTCAGTCCGCTGCCATCTCTCGAGGGACGGGAATTGGCACGTCATCTCGCGACCTCAGCGTCGCTCATATAAAGAAGCTTCTCGACTCGCGCAGTGACCGCGATGTTTTGGACGGCCTGCGACGGATTATCTCTGTATGAAACCGAAGGCCTCCTTCGCCAGCATTCTGGCGCCGCTGACCTGCCACAGCTCATGTACCGCTCTGAACCCTCCGTCCCATTCTTTTCCGCCGTTGTGAAAAACGTCGCCAGCGCGAACCTCGAAGTTAAGAAGTTAGTCTACATATATCTTGTTCATCATGCGGAAACGGAGCCCGACCTCGCTCTCTTGTCCATCAATGCAATCCAGAAATCGCTCACGGACCAAAACCCTCAGGCCCGGGCTATGGCGCTCCGCACGATGGCTAGCATTAGGGTGCCGGTCATTAACCAGATCGTGTCGTTAGCCATTAAACGTGGCTGCGGTGACATGAGCCCGCACGTCCGGAAAGCAGCCGCCCTTGCTATCCCGAAGTGCTATAGGCTGGATCCCAGCACCCAGCCGCAACTAATTGGGTACATCGAAACACTTCTGGGCGATACCCAGTATTTTGTTGCTGGTCCTGCGGTTTCTGCGTTTCTTGAGGTTTGCCCGGATAGGATCGATTTGATCCATAAGCATTACCGGAGCTTAGTCAAGAAATTGGTGGACATGGATGAATGGGGCCAATTGGCGACTTTGCGTCTTCTGACCTTCTACGCTCGGAAATGCTTCCCTCTGAAGACACGAAAGGTGCAGAAGAATCCCACAAAGTCAAAAGGATTCTACGACGATGACGATGGGGAAGCTAACGAGGGCGAGGGGGAAACGTATGATGTTCCAATTCTAGACCCAGATCTTGAGCTTCTTTTACGATCTTGCAGGCTACTTTTGCAGAGTCGTAATGCCGCAGTTATCGTTGCTGTGGTCCGATGTTACTTTTACCTTGCTCCGACGGAATATCTTGCTGCTGCCGTTGGTCCTTTGGTCGCTCTGCTTCGAAGCCCCCAAGATATGCAGCTCATAGCGTTGTACAATATTGTTGTCGTCGCTCTACGATATCCGAAACCGTTTGCGAAATATGTGTCGCATTTCTTGGTGCACGCGTCAGATCCACCTTACATCTGGCGTCTGAAGCTTGAAGCACTTACGATACTCTTTCCCCACTGCGGTAATCATTTCAAGAACTTGATCATCAGCGAGCTCGAACATTTTGCTCAGGGCGCTGATCCCGACTTAGTACGGGAGAGCGTACGCGCACTGGGACGTTGTGCACAAGGTGACCCTAATACGGCTGATAAGTGTCTACGTATCCTACTCAACCAAATCACAAGCCTTGATGACACTCTTGTGTCAGAATCACTGACTGTTATCCGACATCTCATTCAACACGATCCGGGCTCGCATGAGCGGACAGTTATTCAGTTGGTGAAGTACCTTGGGCTGACCACAAGTCCCGACGCGAGGGCAACCATTGTATGGTTGGTTGGCGAATACGCGGGACTTGAACCTGAGAGGAATTTTGCACCTGACGTTTTACGGGTTTTGGTACAGAATTTTGCCGAAGAGTCGGAGGCTGTGAAGCAGCAGATCCTGCTCTTAGGAGCCAAAGTTTATCTCCACCATATTCTACGCAATCCCGTCAAGAAAGAGTCTGACTCAGAAGAGCCTCTATTGAAGCCGGTGGATCAAACCCAGCCGAGGAACGATTGGGCAGATGGCGATGACGAGAAACAACACGACAGGAATGGTTTAGAGGAGAAACAAAAAGCACCCGGGGAAGAAGATACAATGACTCTTCTCTGGCGGTATATACTACTTCTGGCCAGATACGACACGTCTTATGACCTCCGGGACCGTGCTCGTCTCTATAAAGCCCTTCTTTCTTCGCCCTCGTCGACTCAAATAGCGAATTTGCTTCTCCTTGCCCCGAAGCCGGTTCCGCATGCTCCTAGCCCGTCTGAAACCAGGAAAGACCTACTGATTGGCTCATCAACGCTTGTTCTGGGAACCGACGCTGGGATCCACGGTCTACGGGGTTACGAAAATATACCAGACTGGGTGGAAGCGGGCCAAGAGCCGGACCCCAGCCTTCGTGTGTCGGATGTTAAAGCCGATAAAACTACCACGGTGGCGGCTACTGCAGGTGAGCAGCTTGACAGAGCTCTCAAGGAGCATGAAGCGAACATAGCTGCCTCAAGCCGAGCGCACGCGGGTCGCGCGAGAGCGGCCGCTCCTGCTGCAAAGAACAAGACCCTCGACCAGTGGCTCGATGAACCCGAGTCTGAAACGGAAGAGGGGACTGAGTACGAAGAGGTAACAGATTCTGAGGAGGGAGATGAAGAGGGTTCAACAGAATACGAAACAGACTCTGAGGCAGAGGATGAGGACGAGGAAGAGGACGAGGAAGAGGAAGAAGAGGAAGAGGAAGAGGAAGAGGACACTGACTCCGAAGAGCGCCGACAAACTCAACAGCTTCTGAGATAGAAAGCTAGACGTTCGACGAAAGGTGCATCTTGCTTAATTTCAGGCTACCTAAGTCCTATATACTATCAAATATATAAGCTTGGGCTATATACTGTAACTTGTTTATGGCAACCTTTAGAGCAAAGGGGCGGGGCGGTATGTGACGGCAGAACAAGTAAGCGATGCAGGTCCGATCCAGGCCCTGGCTTCTCGCCTCTGAACATCGGCATAGCTCAGGCAACGTCCACTGGGCCAACAGTGAGGAGTGCTGTTTTTCCAGCTGTGATTTTCTTTCATCTCTTATTCTACGCATGAAACGAGTTCCGTTCGCGGCGCTTACTCACCCCACCGCTCCTCTAGTTCCTTGGTCATGATGAGAGCTACTGCGGGAAGTTTCAAGCCAGACGTACCCCTTCTCCAGCCAACCCGCATAATACTCGTTTTCAGGACTCTATATCTGCGTGCTTATCCTTGATATCTCGCTGCATATTTGCTCGACGATACCTTTGTGGCCCGCAATACTGGGCGTCTCATCGTAATCGTCCTGTACCACCATTCTCTCGACTTCTATATTAGATTTCATTCTTCGCAATGCCTGGTTTACCAGGTACGTCTGCCGCGGACCGCTGTCTATTTCCCCATTACTGATAATTCAATAGCTAGCATCGACCTGGACGAGTGCATTGAGAGGCTGTATAGAAAGGAGCTGCTGGCGGACTCTGTGATCGAAGCCATATGCGCCAAGGCGAAAGAACTGCTGATGAAGGAGAGCAATGTGGTTCACATCGCAGCCCCCGTTACGGTAGTAGGAGACATTCACGGGCAATTTTTCGACATGATTGAGATTTTTAAGATTGGCGGATTCTGCCCAAATACGAACTACTTGTTCCTCGGTTCGTTCCAGCATACCTAGAATGCGAACTTCTCTAACCAGCTCTTTATTACTATACAGGCGACTACGTTGACCGCGGCCTCTTCAGCGTCGAGACCATCTCGTTACTCGTCTGCCTCAAACTCCGTTACCCGTCGCGCGTGCACCTTATTCGCGGGAACCACGAGTCACGCGGCGTCACCCAATCTTACGGGTTCTACACCGAGTGCGCCCGCAAGTACGGTAATGCCAACGTCTGGCACTACTTTACCGACATGTTCGACTTCCTCACCCTCTCTGTCGTCATTAACGACCAGATCTTTTGCGTCCACGGGGGCCTTTCCCCCTCCATTCACTCAATAGACCAGATCAAAATCATCGACCGCTTCCGCGAGATTCCGCACGAGGGACCCATGGCCGACCTTGTTTGGTCGGACCCTGATACAGAGCGCGACGAGTTTTCCCTCTCGCCGCGCGGTGCGGGATATACCTTTGGAGCGCAGGTCGTTCGGAAATTCCTCGAGGTTAATAGTATGTCTCATATCCTGCGCGCCCATCAACTGTGCCAGGAGGGGTACCAGGTTCTTTATGATGATCGGTTGAGTACGGTTTGGAGCGCGCCTAATTACTGCTACCGGTGTGGAAACCTTGCGAGTGTGCTCGAAGTTAGTGATACAGGAGAGAGGTTTTTCAATATCTTTGATGCAGCACCTGAGAATGATATCCACCGGGGTGAGCAGCAGACGCAGCAGAGCAAGGATGGCCAGGGTCCTGTGATCGACTACTTTCTGTGATACCCTTTTTTCATTCGTATTTCGCCGCTTTATGTTTCCTTTGACTGTCATCTTATTTCATTTGAGCGCCACTTTTGGAGTTGATAAATTCATTTCACTTATAGATAGTCTTGTCTGTACGAAGACCGAAGGGACGCATGTATTTAGAACTGTCAAGGTGCTGGGCCCATTCAATCGGACACCATGTTGTTTCCATCCAAAGGTGCCAAACACTCGTCTCCAAAACAACTGAACTAACATTTTAACGCTCATAGATAGGGAAAATATATGCTGTTCGTTATATGTATGTATTCTCGCCAAGAAAAAACCGTCAAGATTTACCAGTCCTTCGCGATGTCGAAGGACCAGTGGAAGTGGAGATGCACTTTGTCATCGTCATCGATGAACTTCGATTCCGCGTTGTAGTGGCCGCGAGCCATCATTCCCGAGGGGGCCTCCTCTTCTTGGACTGAAAGTTACAAGAGTCAGTGTTGGACGGGCTCCACAGGAGAAAGAAAAGACTAACACTTCTTCTCGTAAATTGGCTTTCCTGTAGTGCATGGCGCATAACTTCCCTAATACCAGTTAGCACATTCTATAAACCTGCCCTGGCACGGGCTTCGGTATTCTCGCAAACTTACAAGCATCTCCTGATCCTTGCTAACCCGGATACCCTTGCGCTTGACAACCTGGAGGTACTTGAGGCCGCTCAGAACATCGTGGTGGACCTCAAATGTCACCTTAATGCGGAAGTGGGCGCCCTCCTTGATTGTGAAGGGCTTGTCCTTCAGCTTCTCGAGCGCGCCCGGGGCAGAGACGTCGATAACAACATCTGGACGGCCTTGAACTTCAAGCGCTAGGGTTTTGATGATGCATGTTCGGGGGTCGTTGGGGTCTCCGGTGGGCTCGCCGGTGTTTAGGCCGAGGGAGGCCTTCCAACGATTGAGGGATTCGTCGTTTTTGTCTGGTAGGAGTGGCGTTAGTTACTGGGATGTTATTTTACTTCTTTTCTTATTCTTTCAATTTCTTGCGGTGGGTTTGTTGGAGATAAGCAATAAACGAGGAGGGGGGTGGTCAATGAGTGTAGTTGCAGGTAAGGGGTGAACCTGACCCCATGAGGCAATTGCAGGAGTCCTCATGGAAATGCTTCGATTGACGGCAATGGGCTTACATACCAAGCTCATTGTATTCAGCAATTGTCTTCTTCTCTCCGACCTTGAAGCCTTCGGTCTTGGAGGCAACGAGTTCGTCGTCGTGTTCGGCCATCGTGCTGGGATTTGTGTACTGATATGGCGGGGTAGCGGTGACCGACAATTGGGGGGTGGAAAGGAGAGAGTTAAGAAAGGATGGCGGACTGGTAAGTTGGGATTGTACCGTTTGGGTGCAACAGGTGGTTAGGATGTGGGAAAACAGATCGAAAATTAGAGGCTAGAGGCTCTAGAAGAAAAGAGAAAAGATGTTCGAGGCTGAAGATGTCTTGTTCGAGGCCGAGCTTTGTTGATGTAGCGGTGGGTAAATGAGGGGATTCCTGTTCAAGACTAGCGCGTGAGGTCTCTTAAATGGGCATCGACTGATCGCCCACTCCATTCGCCAACGGTCACTCTGGGCCTGCTTACTCTGTGTATGACTGTAAGGTATATTTCTCACCAGCAGTCTAATCATATTCTGAACAATCTGGGAATATATTAACTGCTTCTGTTGACTACTGTATGACCATTGAATGACTATGGTATGAGACAGTGACGCGATCCAAAGTGAAGGGGTATGGTATCTTCTAGGTGTACCTAATTAATCCCATTAGATTAGTTCGGGGCTTGTGAGCTTGTGTATATTGGTTCTTGTGGTATATGTGACGCTAGTAATGATAGCGTTTCTGCACCGCCAGAAGTATATTAGGCTGGCAAATGGCTACCTATTCTGTACCTTTCTCATCTAAGAAGGGCTGCCCACTTTTAGTTAGAGCAAGCCATATGCCAAAAACACAGGCAGGACTGAAAACATTAGCTCCAGAGCCGAAGTCCAGAAAGAAAATTGCTATGAGCAGAGCAGGCCAGGCAACATTTTAAGAGTGGTCAAGCGGGGTTGTGCCGTACAAGAGAAAAATTATGGATGGATCCAGCTTCAGCTCTTTGTTTCGAATTATAGATGACTGTTGATAATACCCAAAGGCCCATTTCACGGTAACAACCAAGCATCAACTAAAGCGCCCTAAATTTGCGGTGACTCTCATCATGTGATGACTTCGACTTCTTTATATGAGTACGTGCTAACAATGTCCTTATTGTAAGTTGCACTGTTGTTTAAGGCGCCTGACTGACTTGAAGAGGCGTCCTAGCTCCAACGCAGTATTACCGGAGTTTCATTCTACTGAGCAAATGGTTATAGACTAAGCGGGCCATAAGATTCCCCTTGGTTCCCTCGAGCATCAGAGTAGTTACCTTCACAACATGGTGCGGGGCCATCTATTCTTCGTATCAGCTTCTTCGCGGCCGTCAATGACCCTACCCTCAACGCAGTAGCAGCAAATCCGTGCCATTCTGGGGCAGTATGCTTCACATATACCCTGCCGACAGAGACTCCACCCTGTTAAAGGTAGCCCGTTCAGCGGCGCAACGAGTGAGCTGAGATGCGTAGGAAAGTTTCTCTTGACTAAGTGTTAGATGTTTGCAATTCTTTACAAGTTCTGAATAGTACTCCGCCGCGTTGTGGGGATGAGCTGGGGTCCGTCACTGACGAAGAGATTAGAGGGTTCTTTGAACCGCGGGTTAGTGATGATATGGCTGATTTGGACCGTTCAAGGTCAAGCGTAGCTGAGAGTATCTGCACCTATAGAATAATAGCGATTCGATTTTGAGTGACCATAGACTCGAATTGATCTCGATCCCCCTTATCCTAGCTGCAAAGGACTTATGCGGTCATGTGAGCTTTCAGGTAATCATCCTTGGTACAGAGACGGCCGTTCCATGGGAGTGAGCTTGAGCTGATCTGTTTATGCTGTCACTAGTGCTACAGATCTCCCGCCCATTGAATGTTGTTCCAATCCCCTGGACGCTGCAATGATTTAACAGGGAATGGGAGAAGTCTATGGCGTAGGGTTCTGTCCAGTACGAAGTCAGTGATTATTAGGTATTACCGCTGAAGGATGCAGCAAGTGTAGCATCCACAAGAGCACTGGTAAACGCTTTAAGCTTGAGTCAAGTTCACGAAAAGAAGAAAGAACTATGGGGCTAGGAAATATTGGAGGTGACAGGCTTTCTGAAGCTCAGCACGAGGCCATGGAAGTATGTAATGTGTAGCGAATTCTTATGTTGCTCCTGTGGCTCTTGAGTGAGGGCGAGTCCCAACACGAATCAACCAAGGCAGAGCTTGCCCATTCAGGCGACAAGGCACTGATACAGAAGCGGAGTGTAAGGCATTTTGCCGATTAATACCCCTTATAGTAGGTGCTTGAAGACTTCAACGATTCTAATTGGAGAATATTGATACGGTACAAGTGGATTCAAAGTAATGGTAATAATGCCTCGAGGCCTTCCGGCTCTCGAGAGTCCCCCGTCCTTATGAGTGAACGACTATCCATTCATTATTTTCCTCCTGCTTTATCAACCCTCCTATCGATTCCCGTCGATTATCGACTCAGAATTCGTCGCAGCTGAGAACCGAGTCTGTTCTTAAGGACCTCCCACTACAAGCAATCGCGCTCTCCAGCTGCGCGCTCCCACTGGCTTTTGGCTAGTGACGTCTTATCCTATCCTCGACCTTTTCCGGACAGACGCGCCTGCAACGTGGCCGACGTTCGGCGTCGCATTTAAGTGCCCGCCCGATCAGCACGATTGTGTCAACTTCCGCGAACACCCTCCTCCTTCTTCATCTTTGCGGCCATTTATCAACATGGTGCGCTCGCTGCCAAAGAAGAACAACCCGTTCGTCACTCCCGACGCGGCACCTCCCTGTAAGTTATCGCCTCCTGAGCGCAGGTTGCTATATCGCGCTCTGATGTTCCGCACCCAGTCACTCTTGGGTTACTTGCGACTAATTATTTATTTTTTTCTCTCTTGATTTTTAGATGAGGAACTGCTTATGCGCCGTCGTCTGGGAAAGACCAATCTTGCTGTTAAGCCCACTCAAGTGGGCACCTCAAATGCGACCAAGCCGGAAAATCTTGGACCTTTTGAGTATGCCCATCTGCGCGCACCTCTACCCAAGGACCTGAAAGGGTCCGAGATTTTCCCATCGCACTCCCCGCAGCAGCACCCAGAGACATATTTTCTGATGGTAAGAGGACCTGAATCGCGCGACTCGAGCGTTCGCGATGTAGATTCTAACTAAGCTGCCCTTCCCACAGCGACGAAGCAAGGACGGGTACGTGAGCGCTACTGGCATGTTCAAAATTGCTTTCCCATGGGCCAAGCTCGAGGAAGAACGATCCGAACGCGAATACCTCAAGACGCGCCCAGAAACGAGCGAGGACGAAATCGCCGGAAATGTTTGGATTTCCCCAGTATTGGGTAAGGCAGACCAGCGCTGTAATATCTGCAACCCGTGATCGAGACTCTAATTTGTTATCCAATAGCGCTCGAGCTGGCTGCCGAATACAAAATGTACGATTGGGTCCGGGCCCTGCTTGACCCTACGGAGATTATCCAAAGCCCATCTAGCGCGAAAAAGCAGATCACGCCCCCTCCGAAGTTCGAACTGCCGCCCATTCAAGCTCCAGAGGCACTCGTCCCTGCATCCCGTACGAGAAGCCGTCGATCAGCTTCTCCCAGCAAGAAAGCTGGCACCCCGCGCAAGCCCAGGCAAACCAAGGCACAGAAAGAAGCCGCTGTGGCGGCCACAAACGAGGCCAACGCGACACTTCAGAGTGCCCTGGATGACACAGTTTCAAATGCAGACGGTGAAATAAATGGAGACGTGTTGCCCAGTGTGGAAGACAAGAGAGAGCCGGAAACGTCGCCCGTCAAGGGCAAGAAAGCAGCTGCAAAGGCGAAGAAACAGGCCGTTTCCGAGGAGGATCAAGAGGATAAAGTCAAGATCGAAATCAAGTCGGATGCTGCCGAAGGGAGCGATGTCCAAGCAGCCCAGACTACCATTTCCGTCGAGATGCCCATCTCTTTGCCAGAGGCTCCGTCTGTCGAAGACACACAAGAAATGATTGCGAAGGCCAAAGAAATGGTTAAGGAGGCCGTCAAGCTTCAGCAAGAACCCGCTGAATCGTCAGCAACTGCTAAGAAACGTGGAGCCGAGGAGGCGGAGCTCGGCGAAGAAGAAGACGAGGAGACCAAGACACTACGGACGAAGAGAGCCAAGGTTCTGGAAGAGAAGTTGAAGCGCGAGCGTGTTCGCAACCGTGCTCTAATGGGTGTGACCGCAGCCTTCGCCCTCGCGTAAGTTTTCCAGTCCTTTCGTTGCTGTGGAAGCGCAGTCACTGATATACATATCTAGAGCATCGATCCCTTATTTCTTCTAGAATACCTGCTCTCGTGCTGCTAGAAGCCTGAGCTAACAACTCATCAAGATTATGGTCATAAACCCCTCTGATTCCCTCGATTTTGATCATTGCCCATCCTCGCTTGGATCTAAATTATCTCCTCTTTATTCCTTATAACTCCTTCGCTGTCACATGCCTAAGTTAAAACCTTGGCTGGAGCTCTCCAAGGCCCTTCGAAACGCGGCAAGAATGATGTACTGTGTCCATGTTTTTTATCACGTTATAATACCTCCCCCCCTTGGTTGTCAGATTCGCATCTCCATTGCGAAGAGCAGCGATTATCTCGTCGTCTCAGCGATCGACGCTCGTTTTTTAAACGTGCGCGTTCTCCACCTCCCACCTCCTGGATACTCGATACTCGGTTCTTCATCCTTTCCTTCACAAGGTTCCTGTTTCTTTTTCTTCTCTGTTACAACACTTCGCAGCAAGAGCTCGTGCCTTTCCAGGAAGATGACGGATCATCGCTAGGGTATTTAAGAACAATACAAACGAATAAACCCGAGCTTGTTGTATCCTAGTAGATCAATTATACATGAATTGTAGTTTAGTAGCTGCAGTGGAATGAGAGTATCGGACCGGTTCGGACAGGAGCAAATGCAAACATGCAAACATGGTCATGATGTTCCGCCAAGCACTCTTTGTAGCGCCAATCTCAGTCGCAACCACTACATATCTGCACCTTCTATCTAGTGTTTAGATTATTATACCGCTGCTCCCTGCTTACTGCCAGCAATGAAATGTCTCTCCCTGGTTTAGAGCTCACGCAGCCCTCCGCGGAGAGCCAGTTTGCTCCCGCACCGCCAACTCAGATTAATCTCTCCGCAGGTTCAGAGTGGAGGTTCGAGGTAGCATTCGGGACCACCGTTCGAGTTAAGGTGAGCCTCTTTCATAAGATACATTATTGGCTTTTACCTTTCCCATCAAGCCCACCTGTTTACGTTCGCTGAATGAGACTGATCAAAAGGGAGGAACGGTTTCCAGCTCCTAACCGGCACCGCAGAGCTCTTCGGCACCGAACTCGCCCCCTCACAAACCTACACGTTCTCCGGTACAAAGGCCGCAGTTTACACATGGCACGGCTGCACCCTCGAAGTGAGCGCCGGTGACGCCGTCTCCGGACTCGATGGGACTACATCTGCCTCCAACCGAGGCGGGCTCGGAGCGGGAGGCTGCCAGAGCGAGTATATCGCAGAGGAAACGCCGATGGTAGAATATGCAAATGTTCACTTTGCACTGGAGGGCCTCCGTGCTGAAGCGAAGGCGAGTGGGAGGGACGGACCCCGCGTACTGATCCTCGGCCCCGAGGATGCGGGGAAGACGAGCTTGTCAAAGATCCTGACGGCATATGCGGTAAAGGTTGGACGCGAGCCGATTGTGGTCAATTTGGACCCGACTGAGGGGATGTTGAGTGTGCCTGGCACGGTGTCGGCGACGGCGTTTCGGGCTATGCTGGACATTGAGGAGGGGTGGGGGAGTAGTCCTATGTCTGGGCCGAGTGCGGTGCCGGTGAAGTTGCCGCTGGTGTATTTCTATCCGATGGTCAACCCGTTGGAGGCGGAAGGGTCGGTGTTCAGGCCGATTGTGTCGAGGTTGGCGTTGTCGGTTATGGGGAGGATGGCAGAAGATGAGGATGCGAAAGAAACGGGCATTATTGTTGATACGCCGGGGATTCTAAGCCAGAGTCGGGCGGGGGCTTTGGAGATGATTAACCATATTGTGACTGAATTTTCGAGTATGTTTTCTACTGTTGTGGCGCTTTTCAGTTGGTTGCTGACGATGCCAGTTACGACGATCCTGGTTATAGGCTCGGAACGGTTGTACAGTCTTATGATGAAAAGCTACGATAATAAGCCCTCGTCAAGTGCATCTTCTGCGGCATCAGATGAGCGTATCTCGGTAGTGAAGCTCTCAAAATCCGGTGGGTGCGTTGATCGTGACGCTGCGTTTATGAAGGCAGTGCGCGAGTCCCAGATTCGAACATACTTCTTCGGCAACCCGGTCCCTACCACGGCTTCATCGGCATTGTCTATATCCTCTTCGTCAACAACAAACGTTACACTATCGCCACATGCACAGCAGCTAGACTTTGACGCTATAACCCTCTACAATTACACCACCTCGTCGGCGGAGGAGGACCAAAACGACGAGGACGACTATGATCCTGCCCAATTGACTACGGACTCCTTCCTCCCGGGAAACAACGAGGCAGAGAGCGCATCCTCTCTTCCCGACCTCAATTCGGCAGCCAATGTCAGCGCCGCTACCGCCGCTGGCGCACTCGTGCCGCTGAAAAAGGTCCCGGGCCCTGCGCCCTCTGCACTGGCCAACACTCTTCTTGCTATTACACATGCCTCTCCCACCAGCAGCCTATCTGAGATCCGGGACGCGAGCACCATGGGGTTCCTCTATGTCGCTGACGTCGATAGCGAACGAGGTAAGATCAGGGTCCTTGCGCCGGTGGGGGGCCGAATTCCCTCACGAGCGATCATCTGGGGTAAGAAATGGCCGGCGGAAGTTGTAGGGCTGGTAGGGTAGATAATCATGAAATAATGATATAAACTGCTCAATACATAGTATATTGTCGTCGTTATGGTCGGAAACCCCGGTTCAGCAAGCAACCTACGTAACTTCTTACGACGCCAACCAAATCTAAATTAACGCATGCCAATGAAGTGTCAGAAAGATGAAGATGGACCCAACCACTCCACAGCTTCCAGTCCCAAACCGGCCTAAGCAGCTTGGGACCCAGTTTTAGGCTCAGGGGTGCAGAAACTCAGAAGAGACCATGAGGGCCAAGATCGCCGCGATAGAACAATAACCTGATCCACCTTTTGCTTGCAATTGAGCAAAAAGACTTGTCCTCGTTGTCTCCTTCCCACTCCAGCCTGAGAATCCTCAAATGGATTCGGACCCTCCACCATGACCCTTTTCCGTCCCTCTCTTTCCCTCTTACATCACTCCTCACCTATTTTCATACATCTCTCCCTCCCGTAAACCCCCAACTTCCAATCTAAAGCAGAGGCCGCACGGGACATAGAGATATAGGGGAAGAGTCTAGAAGAGAATGTTCTGCTACCGCTCTTACCGCCACTCCCGCCGAAAGCGCCAACGCCTCCTAATCCTCGCCCTCCCCATTCTTGCGCTCCTCACACTAACTCTCCCCTTCTACATCATCTACAAGCCCCCTCATCTCCTGGTCTCTTACTTCGCACGCAAATACCCCGATATTCTCTGGCATGTGCCGAAATTAAAGCCCGGCGCGCAACCGATTGTTGCTCTCACAATCGACGACGCACCCTCAGAATATACGCCGGAGATCCTCCGGCTGCTCCGCGAGAACGATGCAAGGGCTACATTCTTCCTTATCGGTGACCATATCCCGGGGCGGGAGGGCCTTATGAGGGATGCTGTGAACGAGGGGCACGAACTTGCGAACCATGCGATGCACGACGAGCCGAGCAAGGATCTGAGTGACCAAGAACTGGCAGCGCAGATCCAGGCGGTGCAGAGTCGGATTCAGCGGATCTATGCAATGGCTGGAAGGCAGGCTGAGGCGCATGATGAGGTGAAACTGGATGATTCCGAGCAGGACTCACTTTTTGCTGGGGCCGGTACCCGATCGTCGTCCAAGCAATCCCGCGGCGTTGAGAATGCGGAAGGGCAGGGACTGAGTGAGGTTGGAGAGAGTATACCTGCTGGTGCGGGCGGGCCAGGACGGTATTTCCGACCAGGCTCTGGGCTATTCACGGATCGAATGAGGGCGCTTGTACAGCGGCAGGGGTTCCGACTTGTGCTGGGGAGTGTGTATCCGCATGACCCGCAGATCAGTGTACCGTGGGTGAACGCTGCGCATGTCTTGAGTATGGTCAGACCGGGGAGTATTATCATTGTGCATGATCGGAGGCCCTGGACGGCGCCGATGCTGGCTACTGTTCTACCTGAGCTGAAGAGGAGGGGTTATAGGGTTGGGACTGTATCGGACTTGCTGAAGGAGGGGGCTTCCATGACTGCATAGTCTTCTGCCCTTTTTTTTTTCTTTTATTATTATCATCTTTTTTATTGTTAATGGTTGATATCCGGTGTTTCATATACTGTACAGGTCTATCTATGTACATAACCGGCGAGATATTGTACGATATTGAGGGATACAGGTGGGAAAGGTAACGCAATGCAATGCAGATAGACTAACAGGAATAGACAAGACATACACCACAACACCTCAACAATGATGGACATGAATTGAAGAGACGTAACGCTTTGGTAAATGGCGCGCCAAAGCGAAGAGAAATTGAAGGTAAAGAAAAGGGAATAAAATTAAAAGATAGACAGCAACATCACTCGTACCGTTTCCAATCCTCCAAATTTTTTCGTAGTTCCTCGGAGCATTCATACCCCCGACGTTGATCCTCCAACAACTCATCCTGGCGAGCCCGAAACCGCCTCTCAGCCTCGTACCTCGTCAACGCCATCCACTTGATAAAAGGAAGGTCATCACGTCGCACAGCGTCAATAAACTTAGCCCGAATTCGCGGCGAATATAATTGACAGCTCGCCTCTCGGGTTCCAGACCCGGTATCGCTTGGAAGAAGGCGCATAACAGACGAGAACTCCCTGGCAATGGAGTACCTAGCCTTAGCAAGCGGCCATACGATGTCATCGTAGCAGTCTTCGCAGACCGTGAACTCAGGAAGTTGCGGCATGTAGTGCCACGTATTGAAAATGAGGCGGCTGCGGCGGCAGTCTCGCAGGACGACCTTGCGGCGGGCGTAGGAGAGGAATTCCTTCAGGTCAGGGGGTGCGTCATCCTGCTCCGCGCGGTTGGACGCAAGGTCTAGGGCGTCGATGTACCGGATAAAACGAGGGCTATCGGTGACGAAGTCGCAGACGCGTTCTTGAGGGGTTGTGCTGCGCTGGAAGGTATCGCGGTGGGCGGGCATAAGGAGGCGGATGTTGCGGACGCAGGCGGAGCAGACGTTGAATTGCGGAAGGTAGAGACCTGTCTCTGGGTCGATGATGCGGTACCAATGTTGTTCATTGATTATGCGGCCGGTGCAGGACTTTGTGCCTTGCGTGTTTGACGGACGGGTGATTTCAAGAAGGAGGTCTAGGGTTTCGTACTTCTTCTTGAGAGTCTGCACCCAGGCGAGACGGGTCCAGGGTTCGCTCATGGAGCAGCGGACTGGTTCTTCGCGGGGTTTGGGGGCGCTTAGGACGAGGCGGTCACGGAACTTGGACTTGCGCATCTGCTTTATGCAGAATGGGCAAATATCGAGATGGGGCAGCCCTTCAATTGTGTGCCAGTCCTGGTATCCTGCAACTGGGATAGACCTGGGGCAGGGCGCGAGGGTAAGGCCTGTGTTTGGTGATGACGAGCGGCTCGAATGGGCGGGGCCGTCTTCCCGGGACTGCACTCGAGTCAGAGCCGTTTCGCGGTCGACCTTTACTAGAGCCTGAGAAGGGTGCTCTAGTGGGTTCTCCGCGAAGGCGACTGTCCGTCTGCGAGCTACCTTGGTAGATGCTGGTTGACTTCGATCCAAAGACTGAGACCTCATCGCCGACTTCAGAGGTGTGGTCTTAGTATGCTGTCTCGTTTCAACAGACGACTGCTCGAGGGCAGGAAACTCGGTAAGGCTGCTGGAAGACGACTCAGAACGCAGGTCCGAGGGCCAGGCGCCTGGCGGAGCCTTCCGTTCTGGGCTCTGGGAGGTTGAAGAGTTCGAGTTCATCGGCTGCTTAACATTGGACTGAGCCAGAGCAATATGAGGAACGTCGCGTTGCTCCCGACGAAGCTTTAGCTTTTCTTCCAGTCTCTCAGCAACGCTTGGTCCCGAGGGAGAAGGTGTGTCCCTTTCGACTGGAAGGTTTGGGCTGCGGCTCAAGGCCGGAGGAACATGACTGGGACGAGCGGCAGCCGAGTCAGACACATACCCGGACGTGCTGGAAAGCGGTTCAGCGGGCGATCGTCTTGTGGACGTTGCTTGTTTCACACTTGCGGACTCTTTCATGGTGGATGAAGGAGGGCTATGCGGTCTTTCGGCTGGAGGGTTGGGCAGAGGATGTAACGGAGCGCCCCGTGAAGGGAAGCTTTGAAGACCCGTGGCGGTCGTCGTCGGCGGCGTATCAGGTGGTGGTGTTATTGAAGTTGCAAAGGACTTGTAGTGGACGTTTTCCGAAAGAGGTCGTTGGGTTTTTGGTGGCACTTCAGCCAGCGATCTAGGTGGAATCGTTTCCACTCGGACGCCACTATCTCGGACAACTATCTTTGCCTCATAGGCCACAGAAGATGGGCGGGGTTTACGCTGTTCGTCATCCGGAGGAGTCGGGACAGGGCGTGGCACCGTTGACTGGGATTGGCGTGTCGTATCATGCATCTGTTTGGGTGGAGGTGCAGGTCCTCGCACGCTAGTCTCTCGAGCTGGCGCTGGCTGATGAGGACCAAAATGCGGGGCTCTGTTCTGGCTTTCCTGAGGCACCGGGAGAGGCCGGGGTGAAATCACTTGGGGCTCCTGTGCTACAGGTACCTTTGGCGGTAACGAGCCAGCTGGCACCTTAGGGACCCCAGCTGGCTCCGCCCGAGTCATAGTAGTTGATGCAAACCTGCGCTCATCGTTGTCTCGCCGTACAAAAGGAGTGCGCGATAGGACAGGCTGCGATTGCTGTGCTACGTTCGAGAGCCGCTTCGATGGAGAGCTTGTCCTCACTCCAGACTGAACTGACTCTGGTTGAACAAACCTAGTCGGCGAACTGGATTCATTATGTTGCTTCTGTGCGCGGCGGAGCGAAGTTGCGCGGGAAGGAACAGACTGATTCCTTTCAGATGCATCCGGCAGCGGCTTCGCTGGGAAACTTGTTCTAATACCACCGTTGCGAGCTAGCTCTGGATGGGTAAATCTCGATGGCAAGTCAGCTCTGTGCGGTTCCGAGCCCCGGTGCAATGAGGAACTGTGGGATGGAGCCATTTGGCGCTTCTGGGCCACCTCTGGAATCTTTTTCGCTGGAAGTTTCTGTGCAGGCACCTCACATGTTACCTGGCAAGCTGGCTCCTGTTGGTGGGGAATAGGCTTCTGGCTGACACAGGTGGGACTCTTTTGAGGTTCAGAAACATGTACTGGCTTCAGACCTTGGCTCGCAGGTACGTCCAGGGGTTTGGGTTGAATCCGCTGAGATGGCTTTCCTGGTTCCTGGGAACTGTCTCCTGCCGGCTGGCGGGACGGAGTCTGTTTTGGTCCTCTGGCGTCCTTGGTGGATTGGTCTGCATAAAAGCCTGACGAGCGAGATCCGGTGGAAGTTTTCTCCTCGACATTAGAAGAGTTCTTCAGAGCATTGGGTAGTTCAACATCCTCAATGAGAGCAGACTGGTTGACGGTGCCTCTGGCTTTGGCGCCCTCAAGCCCTGGCAATTCCCCAATGTGGAATAATCCGTCCAATTCCCGGCTGAGGGAATCAATTTCATCCTCCACGAACGGAACAGGAGGCCGTTGAGGCCGCTTGCGCCAGCGCAAGGGCAGTCCGGAGGAAATGGAATACATAAGGAAACAGCGGAAACAAAGACAACCAAAACAATGCAAAATGAGTCCAAGGATGGGTTCCGATTCCGATTTTGAGAAGCACTTATCCGGTCGCGGCGATGTAGTCAGGTTCAGTCAAATCCCAGTCAGTGTTCATGGTAATCTGTGTCGTGTTGATAGAGTCTGTTGTCGAGACGCGGTAGGCTAATGGTTGAGATGCGCTATGCAAACAAATAGCAGCAAACGAAAGGCGAAAAAACAAACCGAAGCCGTCTAGCACTATTCAATTAATAAGGTAGTAATACAAGGTATCGCTGATATACAGAATGTCAAGAGCAGAAGAAAGCGAGCGAGCAAGGGGGGCAATAGAGCAAGTATATATCGCTCCTGTCAGCGGAGCAACCCTTGGGCAGCGCATCAATGTTTTGGCCCTATGAGCGTCTCAGCCCACAGGTTGGGCGGCAGAGGCAACGAATCACTCCCAAAGGAGATGAAACACATCGAGTGTGGCTGAGTGTTCCGCAATACGGATGGTTGATATTTTTGGACGAGCTGATTCTTGAAACTGGTTGTAGAAGTTCTGTATACGCTCCAAGCATGGCCCTGCATACTGTGTGAGTATCGAACAATTGCCCTAGGTTTGAAGTTCGCAGCCCAATGGCTCAACAAGGGTGGAGAGCATAGAGAAGAATGAAACCGGGCCCCTGCCACGGTAATAACGTCACGGGCGCCGATAGTGTCAATCCGGTTCCAGGGGTACGCGACCACTCAGCCTTTGTTGACGCCATCTCGTGTCTGCATTGGGCGCCATGTCTCCATGCGTTCGCTGCCCATTGGAATATGCACACCAATCGAAGTCGCACTGACGGTGAGTTGTCTGATTGCCATGCAAGTACATTGTCGATATTGACTTATCGAGGTGATGATCAGACAGGTAAAGAGGCAGCCAAGTAAAGATTCCCTGAGGAGATGCAGTGATGGGGAACCGAAGATGGAGTTGTTTTGGGCACCGTTGCGGCGGGTCGACACTCGGCGGGTCGACGGGTCGGCGGCTCATGTGCCTTTTACCCTTTTTAGTGTTTTGTGTATTCTTTGCGATACGCTGACTCATCTGTGCAGTACTTTGTATGCTATGCGGAATACCATTCTTGGCAGCGGAATTGCCAGCGAGGCATCGGAACTCTTCCGAAGTCGGCATGCGCTCAATGCCAAAAGCTTAGGTATGCTCTAGTCCATGGATACTGCATGACATGGAAGAATAGACAGGGATAAAAGCTCTAATAGTATAATCAAACTACATCTGGGCACAATAAACTGTTCCCATCTTGAATAGAAGCTATTCAAACAAAGAATCGACTCTCCGATTGCAACTTGAAATCGATGCTCATGGAGGATGTAGGCGAGATGTTGAGACCTTGCTGCACGACGTCACGAAAGTAACGATATAAAGATATAAACACGAGTTCAGATTGTCACATACTTTGAAGAATCCCCGCCCTCAAACTCCGAAAACGTCAGATCCGAAGTATCTCCGTTCGGAGATAGCTGGAATCCAAAAGCTTGTTGGAGGAATAGCCATGGGAGGCCTGGTGTAGCAGCGTTTCTCCGACATGGAGGGTTCCGCAGAAGCTTCTCGCGTATTATAAATACAAAACTGAGAACATAAAAGACCAGCTCGCGACCGGATTCAGGGACTTGACTTGATTCCTCAGATGTACTCTCTTGCTCTTCCCCGCATCGCTTCGGCATCCCGTTTCGCTACCCCTCAAGTCTCGTATCGCGCAATTACGCGATTGTCCCTCATTCAATCTCAATTCCTCGCCCGAACATCTTTAGTCGCACATCGCTCGTCTCACCGTACCCACGTCACCATGCCTCCCCTCTCAACCATGAAAGCCATCGTCACTGAGAAAACCGGCGGCCCTGAGGTCCTTGAAGTCCGAACCCACCACCCGGTCCCCACCGCATCAGAAGGCAAGCTGCTCGTGAAGAACCAGATCATCGGCATCAATTACATCGACACCTATTTCCGCACTGGCCTCTACCCGTCCTCCAAGCCTGAAATCCTAGGCCGGGAGGCCGTCGGCGAAGTCGTTGCCGTCGGTCCCGGTGCCAATCCTTACAACTTCCAGATTGGCGATCGTGTGGCTTGGCTATCCACCGGCTCGTACGCAGAGTACACTGCTGTCCCGCAGGCGTTCGCGGTCAAGGTTCCTGAGGGGATCTCGAATGAGGATGTCATGGGCTCCTTTTTGAGCGGGCTGACAGTATTGACACTCGCGAAGGAGACGTATCCCGTCCAGAAGGGGGACTGGGTGCTGCTTCATGCGGCTGCAGGTGGTGCTGGATTCCTCATGACGCAGGTTCTGAAGAGCATTGGTGCTACTGTCATTGGGACGGCAGGAGGACCGGAGAAGGTTGAGCTTGTTAAGAGCTTAGGCGCGGATTATGTGATTGATTATCGCAGTGAAGAGGGCAAAGATTGGGTTAAGAAGGTCAAGGAGATTACGAAAGGTAGGGGTGTTGATGTTGTCTATGATTCAGTTGGCAAGGATACATGGGAAGGCAGCTTGGAAGCTGTTAAGAGGAAGGGAATGATTGTCTGGTTCGGAAATGCCAGTGGCCCGGTTCCTCCTCTAGCTCTAGCGTGAGTGCCTTTCTAAGAAAATGCGCATGTCGTTGATGCTAATTTGGAAATAGCAAACTAAGCCCCAAGTGTGTCAAGGTAGCTCGTCCACAGTTGTTTGGCTACATCCAGGCTAGAGAGGAATTCGAGTTCTATGTCAATGAGTTGTTCAATCTTCTCAAGTCTGGCAACCTCAAGGTGAAAATCCACAAAGTGTATCCTTTGGAACAGGTTGCCGAAGCACACAGTGATCTAGAGGGACGGAAGACGACAGGAAAGTTGCTTTTGAAGGCGTAAACTCCCTCTTCCGCCAGTTCAAGTACGGGAACATAATGAAATAGTGATATATTACCAATCAATCCATCTTTTAAACACCGCTAACGCTTGCTAAACGTGGCGCATGCCTAACCGTGTCATTCCAGGTCAGGCTGCGCCGATCCATCCTCCGCAGCACTCTCTCTATCTTCGTTACTTGCGGAGAGGTCGCGTGGTCTCTTTCAACCAAGCATGAGATCATTGCAAAGCGGCGTATAGATGAGCTGTAAGCCCTGTTGATCTCCTCGAAGTAGTAAAGTCCGCAGTTCATTTTCCAGATGCTAGTAATGATCTTCATCCCGGGGTAACAATGCTCCAAGAGGCTTTTCTCCAAGAACATCAGCTCCGGCATCTGTCGTCCACTCTTCATCCATTCCTCGCGCTCCTCTGGTGACAGATCGTAGTCCGGCTCCCTTGGATCGTAGTAGGCTCTCCCGAGCAAGATTCCGACAGGAATCAGGTCAGGACCCTTATCCTGATAAAATCTCCGACCTTCGTCATCAAGGAAACGCACTTCTGTCACGTCAAAACCGTGAATACCTTCTAGCTCGGAAACTGAGGGTACCCGTAGAGAACTTTTGGTGGAACGAAGACGCAAGCTCGTCGGATCCGGCAACAGTCAATCCAAACCTCAATATTTTCTGCGCCATGGCTTTGGTCAACTGGACTTTGTCGTCCTTGGGGTTTTCCCACTGGTTGTTCTCGACGTACAAGTCGTGTTCGAAGCCACCGAAGAGAATAGAACAGGCAGTATTGAAGTTTCCCGGTCCGTCGGTCGTAAGCTGCTGGTTTTTCCAAAGCTCCTTGGTGGCGATGTCGCAGGACTTCCGGGCCTCATTGATATTCTCATTGTATTTTGGGCAGACGTCGTGGTAAAGGAGGTAAGATAGGAAGCTCCGAATCGAGCGGTAGCCAGCTTGATCATGTCTTCGTTGTATGGATTGAAATAGAAAGGAAAGAATGAAGTCCTGGCATGAATTATCAGTGAACATCCAGCAAACATACAGCCAGAGGCTTGCCTTACAAGAACCCTTTCACCACAATATTGAAGCCAATAGGAAGATTGGCACGATCTCTGTGGATGGCAGTTTGCCCTCTTGCCAGGAGGATCGCGTCATTGTCCAGCTCCTTTAAGCCGTGGTCATCAGTTCCTGCAAACATCTTGGGTGAAACGTCAATGCCTCCGTAGGCAAGATATTTGGAGAAAATATCAAATCTGTCTGACTCAAGTCGACGATTTTTGTAGAAGCGCAATAGTGCATCTTCCATGCGGCTGGAGCAGTGTTAGAACTGGGTCAAGGTCGAGAATGTGTTGAGCTCACTGGGTGATAGGTTGAGATCTTTCTAACTATTAGCAGGATTCAGTATTATCAGGGAAGAGGGCTTACATATGATAAAGGCTCTTCTCGAGCTTGTACTCCCCGATCGTAATGGGAGGAGCATCGACGTAGTACTCTTCGAAGCCCGTTGGTTTGTTCTATAGAGGTAAGCGGCGCGTCATTGTGTAAGGATGTAAGGGAACGTTGTGCCTTTCCTCTCTTGCTCTTTGGCTTGCGGTTCTTCCTCTTCTTCTTGTGGGCCTCTGAAGCGACAGTGGGCTCTTCAATCTTCGCTGGCTCTGCCGTTGGTCTCTCCATGTAGGGCTAGTCAGTGTGAGAGATGTGTTTCGACGAATATGACCAGCGGAGTAAGTCTCGAAGCCTGAAGGGCAGAAGAATGAAAGAAATAGAAAGATGAACATAAGATCGAGGCAAAGGTAATGGGCCCCTGGCAGGCATTTTTGAGGTGCATAATTTGAGCAGAATTCACTTTCAAATGGACGCAGTCAACCGGTATCCAGCAGAGTATTCCCGCCCAAGCTTGAATATTGGTGACTACGATAGTACACAGAAGATAATCGACCTGATAGACTAAACTTGTATATACAAAACTTAGATGCTTCCGGTAGAGTATCAAGGTGAACACATCTGTACCCTACACCGCTCCGTATAGAGAGGATAAGGTGACGCAGTGAGTAATAGCACGAAATACACTATTTTAAATGCGCCCTCGATCTTCGATTGTCAAAAGATTATTCGTGTCGCCGGATTTGCAGCTGTCATAATTATGGTTACATTATCAGAGAATTTCAGAAGCGGGTGAGAGTTGAGGTGAAGCTGAAAGGTGAGCATTGAATATATTAAATGCGTGCCCAGAATGTAACCTACGACCGGTGACAAAAGCCGAAGGATGCACCAGTCCAGTTTTGCATAGGATAAGAATGTAGATAGCTGATTCATAAGCCAGAGTAGGATGTGTTTTACTTTTCAGCTGCAATAATCAAGCGTGCGCTGATCGGATTTGCGCTCAAGACAAACGGGCGTCGCAATCTGGCGGACCTTTGTCACATCCTCTCCAAGTCCTGTGCTTCTCTCCCCCGATTTGCTCTCCAATTCCTCCCCTTTTCTCCCGCTTTCTCTCTTTTGTGTCATGAATCCATTTTGAACAGTCTCTTTCAACCTCTGACCTATTCCTTCCTTTGTTACTATCCTGCAGCGCTGTTCTTAACCGCTGCTAGTGTTGTTGCGCCGCGACTGCGGAATGCCGTCGAGCGTTTGGTGGCCACTCTGAGCTTTACATGACCTTTACGTTGCTGTTGTCTCATTGAATTAGGAATACTCTCTGACCCTTTGCACGACAAGGCGATCGAGTATGCCATCTTCTTCGAGGTCTGACAGTTTGAAAAACCAAAAGCTGGATAATGACAGCTTCGTCGCCTTTGACCATGCCGCGGCTGGACAGTAAGTGACTCAGCCCTGTGGACGACAAGCACGGAGATTCCCCTGGATCGACTGGTTTCTCGATCCAGGCCTGATCTGTCACTTTCCCCGGATTTTACAATCTTGGAAGGCTGACCATAATTTCTTTTTCCGTGGCAGTGACGGTGTTCGGTGTACGCTCTCCGGGTCCTTAATCGCAAAACCCTGTACCGCTCAAGAAATCGCTTTCTATGAATCAACCGCCGCCCACCCCGCCTTTCGCGAATTCATCCCTACCTACATTGGAACATTAAGTTCCGCCGATCAGCAAGAGCCCGCTGCTGCCCTCACTGCCGCAGCTGCTTCGCAGCAGGGAGCTATCGTCATCCCGGGCTCCGATCACTCAACACCCGCAGAAACTCCGGTCACCAGCGAAACTGCCCGACCGACCACATCAACCGGCCCGAGTACGTCTGAAGCAGCATCAGACCTAACATGGACTCCGTCCACATCTGCCGGGAAAAAGCTGGATACAGGGTTGTCTATAGTACTAGAAAATGTCGCGTCTGGGTTCAAGCGGCCGAACGTTCTAGACGTCAAGCTTGGGGCGAGACTTTGGGCTGACGATGCTATCCCCGCAAAGCGGGCGAAATTGGATGCAGTGTCCAAGGAGACGACGAGCTCTTCTCTTGGGTTCCGTATCGCAGGGATGAAAGTTTGGACCGGCGTCAATGGCGAGGCTGATGAGGGGAGCAAAACAAACCCCTATATTACAAGGTATCAACAATCGGCGGGCGCCAAAGGCGAAGTGACTGAGCTGGACGGTTATAAGCGTTACGACAAGTGGTATGGTCGGTCCCTCACTGCCGAGAACGTCAGAAGTGGGCTAGAAACATATCTCGCAGGCGCAAAGGCCGCTGGAACTGACCGATCCAAATTGGTAGCCAGCAGACTGGCGGCTGGGTTGAGACGCGTGCAACAGGTCCTTGAATCCGAAGAGAGCCGCATGTACTCGTCGAGCGTGCTGATCATCTACGAAGGGGACTCAGAGGCAATGGAGCTTGCCCTAAAGGAGGAACGGAGGGCAAAAGAAGCACCTCCACAAGATTCAGATCAGGCGGACGAGGACGAGGATGATTTTAGTGGCCTCGAGTTCCAGGATATAGCCAATTTGCCCGCTGGAGAGAACGGTGCCATAAACATAACCATTGACGCCCAAACCGCTCAGATGGGCGATCTCGAGGAAGAAGAAGACGATGAGGAGGGACCCAAAGTACATGATCTTCGGTTGATCGACTTTGCGCATGCTAGCTGGACTCCTGGTCAGGGGCCGGACGAGAACGTCCTAACGGGAGTGCGTAACTTGGCTCGCATATTCGAGGAACTGTCGAATTAGAAGTACCACCATCACTCCATAATATAGCCATGTACGGCGTCTTATTTGTAGTCGCTGGCGACTTCGAATGGATTTAGTTTCAGTATATCGCAGAAACTTACCCTAGCTTAGATCAATGCAATTAACAAATAGTCCTTGCTACTGGAACTTATAACACAAAATTCGCTATTTCTTATAAACGATTGGGCAGGTCGAAGACGCCACTTCATTCCATGGCCTCCGTGCCATAATTCTCGTACTCGGGTCAGATGAAGATACCGCGGAAACCAGGCACGTCACGAGGACCAGCCTTCCAGGCAGCACAACTCAGCTCTTTAGTCCTATTTCAGCTCCTTTCAGGCCAACCTCACGATGGAACAGGTATTCTTCTATTCCCACAAGGCAAGCATGTTACTGAAATATAAATATCTCGGGCCATGAGGATCATCATCATCGGATGCGGCATCTCTGGCTGCGCAGTATATCTCCAACTCAAAAAGCATCTTCCCCATCCCAATACATCCTCTCAGCACGAGATAATCATCTACGAAGCTTACGACACAGGTATAGACACAAAGGATGAAAATTGCGATGGTCAAACCCATTCCTCCACGCCAGTCGTCGGCGGCGGACTCGGGCTCTTCCCCAACGGTCTCAAAGTTCTGGAACGGCTGGATGAGGAAACCCTCCGTGATAATGTTTGCGGCGGATATGTTATCGCGCACCAGAATATGAAATCAAAGAATGGAACATTGCTTCTAAAAATGGATCCCAGTGCGAATCCTGACCCATCACGGGACGGAAAACGCATGCATCTGCTTGGGATAAGCCGGCATTCATTGTTGAGTAACTTGCGAAGAAGGGTCCCCAGTTGCGATATACAAACGAAGCGGGTGTCGAAGGTTGTCGCGAACGAGCATGGAAGCAATGTGGTGTACTTTGCGAACGGGAGTCCGCCTGTTGAGGCAGACTTGGTCATTGGTGCCGATGGAGTTAAAGGGATCACGAAACAGGCCTTGTTCCCCAACCAGCAGATATGCAAGCCCGAATACCAGTGCGTGAGAAGCCCCAATAATCGTGGGAATTGCTGACGCTTCAGGGGCCTTGTTGGCGTTGGCGGCTTTATCTCTACGAAACAAGTACAAGGTCTGGTCGAAAAGGGCTCGATGAACCTGGTCTTTGGCGGCAATGGGTTCTTCGGGTACTTTTACTCGAACAGCGCCTCGTCCGCACTGCATAGGGGCTCGGCATACGACGTTTCCGAGCCTGGAGAGACCTTGGCATGGTGGTCAACATACGCCGTGGACGAATGTCCCGACCCTAAGTCCCTGGACATGGACGCCGTCGCAAAACAACTACGCGAGAGACATGCGCAGTGGAAAGACCCGGTCATTCAGAAGATTCTGCCTTCGTTACAGGTTAGGAGCATGTACCCAACATGGACGACCCCTCAACTTCCCACGTGGGAGAAAGACGGCGTTGTCCTAATTGGCGACGCAGCGCATGCTCTCCCATCTACATCTGGGCAAGGCTCCTCGCAGGCCTTGGAAGATGCTGAGGCGCTTGCCATACTGCTTAGCCATACTCTCCGTGATGTATATCAGAAGGACTCTGCGGATACTATCACAAACAAGGAGGCCATCACGACGGCTGCGAAGCAGTATGAGACGATTCGCTACCCCCGGGTGCAGGAGATTTTAGAAAATGCACAGCAGATGCAGAATAACAAGCGGGATATGGGCCCTATAGCTGAGTATATTCTATATTGTGTACTGTGGATCGCAGGCACGTCAATCTATATGGCTGGCTTCTGCTTGCTAACATTTCTAGGATGTTTCCCCAATATAATGTCGCGTTTCCAGAAGAAGGTGATTAATTACAATATTGCCAAGGATGTGAAGGCCTTTATTAGACGACAGGAATGATGATTTCCTTTGACAGAATTTATTAATGCGCCATATCTTTAATGGGGTTTGAGGAATTCCAAAACCCGTAGATACAAAAACTTAGCAATTACTCAATTGAGGGTCGTGCTAAGTCTTTATACCCACTCTGTAGGCTCTGCTAAGGCTGAAGATCCACCCGCCATCGGCAAGGTTGTCTCGTCCGAGTCCAACAAGCTCGGAGTTAACAGTATCAGTGTGGACAATTTCCCCTAATTTTCCTCGACCGCTGAGGTCACTCTCTTATCATTCCAGCTTGCACGTTCCAGCAATCAAAAGCAAATTCCTCCCAGGTCGTTTCCTCCAGCGTAACCGAGATTCAAAGTAACCGCCACGTCTGATATGATCATGGTGTCCCGTCATCAATCGGGTTCCCGGTCTCACCGAGTAACTCCAACCAGTCAGGATTCTTCTAGATGGACCAGGAAATGGGTTGTATCCGAGTGAGCCCACCTTAACTGGGTTGTCCAGTGGATTATGAGTCATTGCGCTCCATAGAGGTGTGGATTATCAATCAATCGGCACGAACACCGTATCTCTGAGCTCAGGTATGAAAACTCTAGCTTTCCTTTCGTTTCCTGGATTCGATTCACAGCTCATGGCCAGCGACTGACTCCGCCATGCAGTCATACCTCCAGTACCGCCGCATCGGCCAGGCCGTTCGTAAACAGCTATCCGAGCATCCAGAATGGACACTCAACGCACAGCAACGAGGAAATGACCTCATCACATCGATGCACAACAATGGGGTAGCTGACGACAAATCATCGAGGTTGCGACCACTTTCCCTTCCACCAGGCGTCAAGCAAAAGGACATCATCGACGCCAATGGGGTCTCGAGCACCGTCCTTGTCGTGGGCTGGGAGAACCATCAGGACCCCGCAAACCCGCACAATTACAGTTTGGCGACCCGTATTACCGCTACGTTGATAGTATCAGCACTAGGATTTGCCGTTGGTGCGGCGTCGTCGATAGAGTCAGCCGTCCTGCCTCAGAACAGCGCAGCATTTGGTGTCAGTGAAGTGGTTGCTTCGCTAGCAACTGGAATATACCTCCTCGGCTTCGCTGCGGGCTCTCTGGTATCTGGGCCTTTGTCAGAAATCGTGGGCCGCAATGCTGTCTATCTCGCCTCACTTACTCTTTTCATGATCTTCATCATGGCAAGTGGCCTTGCTCCTAACATCGGCGCGCAACTGGCCTTCCGTTTTCTTGCCGGTGTCTTTGGCTGCCCACCTCTTACCTGCGCCGGTGGCACGATTGCTGACTTATGGAACCCGCTGGAGAAAACACTCGCATTTCCTTTATATGCTATTACTTCTTTCGGCGGCCCTGTTCTGGGGCCACTCATAGCCTCCTATATGGGCCAGGGCACGCTTTCTTGGCGATGGACGAATTGGATTATGCTGATCATGTCTGGCCTCGTCATGGCGCTGATTGTCCTGTTGCAACCAGAGACCTACGGGCCTCTCTTGCTAAAGTGGAAAGCTAAGCATTACCGCAAACTTACCGGCGACCATCGCTACCGATCTGAGATGGATATGCAAAAGATTGCGCTCTTTTCGCGCATTACAAATGCCTGTATGCGCCAGTTTACGCTTACCGTCCACGAACCCATCATTCTATTCATCGCGCTCTACATGACTGTGATATACATCGTGTTGTTTACATTCTTTGACGGCTACCCGTTCATCTTCGAAGAGGTCTACGGGGTAAGTCAGGGGATTACGAATGTCATTTGGATTGCGATGTATGTGGGTATTGCACTGGCCTCGCTATGGGTGCCTGTTGTCTATTCGTGGACCAAGAAGGAATTTGCTGTCGCCAGTGCTTCTCCGATGATGGTAGGCTCGTCGGAAGGCAATGCGACGGAAACTGAGACTTCGAGCTCCGACGACGAAAGCAGCAGGAAGTCTCACCCCACCCGACCTGAAAATAGACTTTGGTTTGCAATGCTTGGTGCTCCATTGATTCCAATTGGTTTATTCTGGATGGGTTGGACTGACTACGTAAGAACCAACCCGCCAACTTCTAGTGTTTGCACGTACTAACCAGCCTTTGGCAGAAATCAATCTCAATTTGGTCCCCCATTATCGCCTCGGCCATCTTCGGCTTCGGAACCATCACCGTCTTCATATCGAGCTACATGTACGTCATCGATTCATACGACACGTATGCTGCATCTGCACTGGGGTTTATGACGGTCTCACGGTACTGCGCAGCCGGGGGAATGACTGTTGCCGGGATTCCGTTCTACTCGAACATGGGCGTTCATTACACGTTGACGATTTTGGCATGCATCAGTGTGGCAATGACGCCGCTTCCGTATGTGTTTTGGAAGTTTGGGCATATAATCAGGGGGTGGTCTAAGTTTGCTGTTAATGTCTAGAGAAACAGAGAAAGAATAGATATAGGCTATGTAATACGTCGGTTGTAGCCGACTTTAGCAAGATAGACTAGACATAAAATGAATATTGGCTAATGAATACTGAGTATGCAGTTGCAATATTAGCGGTGAACTTGAGTAGCAAGACTGAACTGGCTACTGCCAAAACCAGTGGTTGTCTTGAGGTCTTGATGGATAGATCTATACATTACCTAGCACCACAGGCGCAGTTAAGACTATGGCTTCCCCGACGACGAACAGTAACAATACTGACTTCCATAATCAGCATCAGAAGTCAGTTGAAGACCAAATAATTATCAATAGCTTACTACATTTGACGGAGCAGAGTGCATCGTACCCCAGTATCTCTCAAAAAATACTGTGGCCTGAGGCACGAATAAACACAAGTGAGTAGCTTACATAATTACCATACAATCGCTCAGCAACATTTTACTGCAATCCGCAAAGCCGCAGTCAGGCAAATTCACATCCCATCCTCAGTTCTCAAAATGCACGCTACACGAGTTCTCCTAGCTCGCTCTGTGTGGAAGGGTACGTTCCATATTCTCCGGCATCTGCCACCCTACTGTACCAGGTCCAACTAACAGTCTCGATTCTCGACTCCAGGCCCGAACATCGTTCCGTACGTATACCGAGCACCCAACGTGGCCAATCCCACCAACCATAAACAGTGAAAGCTAACGACTTCATGGAACAGCCTCCCCCTCCCTCGTCAGCTCCCTCCACCCCCCGGCACGCCCCCGATCAAAACGCAAAAACGGGCCGCTACGATCCTACCGAACTTCGTGGGCCTGCGCTTCTCCGTGCACAACGGCAAGACGTATCAGGATGTGTTGATAACAGATGAGATGGTTGGGAGGAAATTGGGGGAGTTCGCGCCGTATGTTTCTTCCTATCTTATCCGTTCTTGTGCTCGGCTAGGGTCGAGATGTATTTGGATACGGACCGACGCCTTGGTGGAGTCTGATGCTTTTAATGGATTACGAACTGTTAAAGCAAGGGATATGGAAGATGACTGGCTGACTTTACTGTTTGGTATAGGACGCGGAAGAGGTTCACATACAAGCACTCGAAGAACAGGTGATCGGGTTTATTATCGTGGATGCGATCAATGGGTGAAATGGATGGGTGTCTTATTTGGTTTTGGCTGGGATTTTCTTACTTTACTAGCGGTTTGCAACATTGTCTGTCCCGTCCGTGAGCCTTGAGGAGGGAGTGTATAACTATCTGCATATCTATTTTATTGGGTTGTGCCAATACAGGCTACATTTCGAAGGTCCTGATTTGTCAAGCAATGCGCATCTACAGTTTGTAGTTGCTGTCTATGTAAGATGGGATGTCTGGGACTGTTGACAAAGATTATGAACTTTGACCAGTGTCTGCGGTCAACTTTGCACCGACTAATTGGCAAGGTAACTGAAGCCAGTAAGCAAGCAGTATGTCACCGGCTTGCATTAAAAAATCCCAGGAGTTCATCATGTAGTGAAAGACTTGGCTTGTTGGCTGTCCATACAGATCACAATCCTATATGGAAATATGTTGACCCCTTAACGCCGGAAATTCTTCGATTCCCCCAAACGCCATATCAAATCCAGAATCCAGAAAAAAAAAAAAACCCAGCCAATCCTGAACACCCATAAAAATGGGAGGAGTCACCGATAGAACTCTCCCCGCTTAACACTAACCCCATACTCTGCAACCGCCATCCCCAAATCTTCCATGGTGAGCACTGTCCGTCCCTGCCCACTTCCTCCCGATCCACCACCCCCAAAACCCGGCCGCTGAATTCCCAAATGCGTGCCGGCCTTGCTGCCTCCTTTACCCGTCTCCCCTGCGCCTCCAGCTCCCGCACCGCCAGCACCGCCAGCACCCGCACCACCAGCCCCGGCTAGACCCAGCCCCGACGCTGCATTCAGACTTCCCATGGGGTTACTCGCGGACGAGGAATTTGAGGCCCGGATGCGCGCATACTGGTACGAGTCGGCTGCGATATCCGCGATAAACTTTTGCGTTGCAAGGGCGAGTAGTCGCGCCAGGTGTGGAGGTGTTTGGTTCGGTCCGTGGCCCGGTGGTGGGAGGCCGGCGAGAGTGAGGTAGTGAGCTGTTACTGCGTCGGGGATCTATATTCACAGTGGATGCATTAGCATATACATCTTTCGTAATGGGTGCAGAATGAGTATGGTAATGGAGGACGTACAATAGGCGCATAATCATCCATCTTCCCAAGGAACTCGCGTAGCGAGGTCTCCTTTTTTGATGTCGCCGCTGCATCAACGGAGGTCGGCGCTTGCACGGGGTTCCCAATCTGGTCGTCGCCAACGCCTGCTCCGGGTGCTGCTCCTGCTCCTGCGTCTGCGCCCGCAGCGGCGGAATTATCGTTGGGCCCGGCCATAACGGCTTCTTGTCCGATGGAGGTATCGAGGGCGGTAGCGTCTGAGTCCGGCTCGAGTTTCGGAACGACGGTTGCTTCAGATAATTGATCTTGTGAGTTCGGCGGAGGTTGGGATTGTGGTAGGGATGAGGGTGGTTTGGTGTCCGACATTGTGAGGGGGAAGTTGCGTTGGCGGTGTTTGGCGGCAGGGGTGACAGTTCACTCGATTTACGCTAGGGCAGAAACTCGATCGACAATCGTTGACAATGCAATGAGCACGCTATTGATGTGGTGAATTGGTATTAAGCACTTCTTGACAGAAGTATGAGGACAATTTGAGAGCGAATTTAAGCTGAGCAGGTTCCAAGCTGTTTTGAGGCGGTTCCGGACCCACTTTGACTGACTGACGGACTGACGGACTACGCTACCATATTTAAAGGCTGGGTAGGAGTACAGTGCATTAAGAACTAGACGTAGACAAGATAACAGGATAAAACCACAGTAGAATATCCGCTGATATGATAATATTGTTACACCATGTTTTACACCGCTTCCCCATCATTGCCCCATATGCATATTCTCAGGATGATGCCCCGGGTGCCCAGGCTGCCCAGGCTGTCCGAATGACTCTCCGTGGACTTCCTTCCCCAGCGTCTGCATGAGATTTTGCTCCGCCGTCTGATCAAAGTTTGGATCTGGCGGCATCGGCGACGCAGACATGCTCTCGTGGCCGTGGTGCGGAACTCCAGGGACTCCATGATGAGGATGGCCGACCTGCTGCGGATGCGCCCCCGCCAGCGCCATCATGCCCTTGATCCCCTCGACATGTGCCTTATCCTCCTCCCCTTGTTTCTTCTGGCGCTCGCGAGCCTCACGTTTGGCGGCTTGTGCTGGAGCACGCGTTTTCAACTCACCCGTGACGAATTTGAGGTAGTAAGGCACCTCAATCCCACTTTTAAGGAAGAAGAGCTTTAAGTTTCGAGCTTTATCTTTAAGTTGCACTTGGTTGCGGTCCTTGAGAGCTTCGCTAATCGTACCGCCGGGGCCGAACATGGCCAGGATCTGACTCCAGTGGGGACCCTTGACGCGGTCGAGGCCAGCCATGAGGGCGTTTTCTTCTTCAGTCGTCCATGGGCGGCGTTGGCTGGGAAGGCCAGACTTGCGGCTGCTGGGAGAGGATTTGGCGGATGCGGCCATCCGGGCGCGCTCATAGAGAACTTGTGTCGGCTGAGATTGAGAGTAGTGGGGAATGCCGGGCATATAGCCGTGGTTGGCAGTAGATGAGTTAGGTCGACCGGGTATTGGCGATGGCGAGGGGTGGTTGTACTGCTGGAAGTTTGTCTGCATTGGGCTCTGTTGAAAGTTATATGTCTGAGACTGTTGATATCCCGAAGGAGCTGGGCTGCTCTGGTACGGTTGCTGCGCGGGAGTATATCCTTGTAGAATCTGGATGCCCTGCTGGGGCGCCTGCTGCTGCTGCTGCTGAGCCTGTTGTTGCTGTTGCTGTTGCTGTTGCTGTTGCTGTTGCTGCTGCTGCTGATATTGCTGAGCCTGCTGCTGAGCCTGTTGCTGCTGCTGAGCCTGCTGCTGGGCTTGTTGCTGCTGTTGTTGCTGCTGCTGGGCCTGCTGGGCCTGCTGCTGAGAGCGTCTAAGCCCGTGACCCTGTAGCGCAATCTGCGCAGCTCGGGCGGCACGTGCAACCAGGTCACCGTGCATGTTTTTATCGACTGGGACCTCCGGCGCCTGCGTGGCGACAGGAAACTGGCTCTGAAAAGGCGCACTAGGCGGTTCAGAGTCACCATTTGATGAAGACGGTTGCCGTCCTTTTGTGATCTTCTTTGACTAATCCGCATTAGCGATCTATTTGTTTGAAACCGTACGTAGAGTCTAACCTGTTGGTTGTTGATGGTATCGAAGTTCTTTGTAATATACGAGCTGAGGTCCCGGAGAAAGTCCTCCCAGTGGTATTTGTCTGGTAAAGCTTTCATGGCCTCCTCATTGTTGATATCATTAAGCAATATTTCACGGCGCGAATGTGCACGGTTGACAAAGTCGGTCTCGCTCGGAGCCAGCTGACGCGTTCCGGGTCGTCTATCGAGGAGTTGCTGCTCAAGATTATCCGGGAACAAAGTATAAAGCAATTCAGTGCGGGTACGCTCGGTGTTGTTCATCGACGCGATGAACGCTTGGGTCTTCATCTCAAGAAAGAGAGCACCTTGCTGTTTGAGGAGCCGTCCACCTTCGGGGACAAACACGTCGAGAAAATTATCGTTGAGCTCAGAAAAGCTGATCTCCTGAGTACCAAAGATGCTGGAGACAAACGATGCCAGGTTCGCTTTGCGGATGATGTCGACTTGCGAAGGTTCAGTGAGCTCGAGCTCCGTGGGCGAGAGGAACGATTTCTTGGTTGAATAGACCTTTTTCGTGTGGTCAAACAGCGACCGCATCGTAGCGTACGCCTGACCATTCTCTGACTCCGGCTCAGATACGAAGGAGGTAATATCTTGGTACGTGGACTTGGCGAGCAGCGACAGAATTTGTGTGGACTGCAAATTAGCTTCCTAACCAAAACTCTGAGCCTGAATGGGGAAACTCACCAGATTATCAAGAATGGGTAAACTCTGAATTTTTAGATGCGAATTGGCCTTGACAAAAACCATCCCCTTGGGGGCGCCCTGACCGGACAAATCCGGCAACTGCTGGGGGCCCATGGCGCACTGCTCCTCGACACGCTCGGAATGATTCATGATGTTCGAGATCACAGTAGCTACGTCCGAGTCGATATTCGTGTTTTGCTCTTGCACAGGACTTGCTCCAATCTCGACCTGACCATTCTTGCTATCCGCAGTTTCCACCGAATCGACGACCCCCGCGGCAAGGGCCGATGCCAATTCTTCTTCAATCTGGTCTCCAGCACCAGGAAGGAGATGCGTGTGTTGTTGCTGGAATTGGTTCTGCTCCGTTTGCTGCGACGGTTCCCGGGACGGCTCTTGAGGCTGCTGGGACGGTGGTGTTGCCGTTGTCGTTTCCGCTACGGAGTCCTCCGGTTCGTCAAGCCGACGCTTTTTGGATGCCCGCGGCGAGAGAGAATCATCCTCGATGGGATGAAACAGCTTGGGGAGTTCTAGTGTGACAAAAGTAAGTCATTGGGTTGAGTGAATAGACTGGGGTGGTGTTACTGCCGGAGTCAGGCAGTGAATGCGGCTAGGTGGCTTACCATGGTGACCCTCCTCTTTGGGCACCGGCGAGGCAGGGAGGTCGGATGCTCCCTGCGTGTCAACGGAGGGTCCTGATGCACTGGCATCGGCCATGACGGGAGGAGTAGGCGCTGACATGGAGATGATGCTTCCAGGATCAGCAATGAGGGCTTAGGGGTAGGGCGCGCTTGTAGGGCTTGAAGTTGAAAAGAATGCCGTCACGTGGGAATATCCCGGTGTTCAGGCCGTCTAGCCAGAGTGAGGTTAGCGTAGAAATTTTCTACGTTAACCCACTTAATATGGAATAGCGCCAAGATCCAGCCCGAGAACCCGACATAGCCAAAAAGGTAAACTGACGCTCACAAGCAATGATCTTAAGGTGTTTGGAAAAAGGAGCTCGATGCAATCATGGATAGGCGTTTGAAAGTCCTGCCATGGACCTAGGATTCTCTGAGTTGAGACCGGGAAGTCAAATTGAACTCTTGTGGTTGCATAGATTACCTGACTGCTATCAATAGACCTGTAAAGAGTAGAAAGTAGAGTCACTTTTGGCTTATTGAGACCGTACTAGATGACCAAGGAAAGACCCCATATACAGCACTGTGTATGTATCTAATCAAGCAGACGACTGCGCCTTGAAGTCCTTCCAAGCCCCGTCCATGCCTGCCATAACCACCCACCGATTTTGCATGTTCGTCTCAATCGTCGTCTCATACGCCATCCTCGCAATCCTCAACCACATATCCCCCTTGACCATAAACTCCTCTCCATTCTCAAACTGCCCGCAAACCTCCTCCCCGTTCTTCAGCGCCCGCACAAACTTCGCCACATGCCCATCATCATGCTGCTCATTAACAGTCGCAAACAATTCCTTCCAGGACATATCCCCCGTTCTCTTCCCCCTATAGGTTTTCACAAATTCGAAATCAAGCTCGGGGACACCGCAGAGAGCATACCACATCAGATCCAGCCGGCCCTTCCACTCGACTAACCTTACTCTATCCCGCATGGAAATCCAGTCCTGACGCCCGAGAATAGAGAAGAAGATACTGCTTGTCACGCAGTGCATGAAGAAAAAGTCAATCTTTGGCTCATAGCCGTCCTTCGTCCTCTGCGCCGCACCAGCCAAGTAAGCACAGAGGTTTAGCATCTCGGCAGTCTTTCTCGCGAGCGTTTCCTCGGTGACCTTAAACCTCGACGCAATGTCTATAATCTCATCGGCTGCATTGACGAGAATAGACTTTCTCATCTTCATCGTCCCAATGAGGCCATGGACGCGTCCGGCTTCGACAAGTTTGGGTGTGTCCCTGATTCTCTGTAGAAGCTTCACGAGAGTCTCTCCCTCTTCGTTTCGCTCAGTAGCTCGCTTTTCGGCCGTGAGGAAGAAGTAATCGGTCCCAAAAGAGTCGTGCGCTGCGGCCTGCGCCAATGCCTCGGCGATGATCCCTGGCTGTTCGAACTCGACTCCAAGCCCGAGATGGATGATTGAGTGGAAGGCGCCGTCGTACATGAGTGGGAGGATCTTCTCAGCAATGGGCGAGCGCGAGAAGATGTACTCGTTCACGACGTCCTTCCATGAGCCTCGCCGGTCGATTTCCCCTTCGAAGAAACGTAGGAAGTTTGTATACTGGTCAATCTGCGTAATCTGGGACTCAAAGTAGGATTTGTCAGATAGCTTTTCCACGATAGAAGGGACGAGAGGCGGAATGGCGCGCTGAGTTGGAAGGTCATCGTCGTAGGCGGTTTGGAGTTGCTCTGGGGTTGCACCCAGCACTAGTCGAGTGAGAAGGTTATGGACCAGGTGGTTATGGCCGTTGAGATCGCGGAAAAAGATGTGCAGCGTATCGTGATTCTTTTGGAGGAGGTGATTTGTTAGAGAGAGAGTCTGGGATGGGGGGGTTTGGGCGTAGATGTTCTGGCCGAGTTTGGTCGAGAGAATATTGATCGAGGAGGACATTTTTAACGCCGTATTCATGCTCTCTCGTTGACTTGGTATGGTAGATGGTTGGGTCTTGCTTACTGCTTTAATGTCCTGAGCCCAAAGATATATACTGCACAGTTAGCTTCGGATAACGAGACCTCGAAGCCCGATGACCGAGCAGCCATATTCACATATTGTGGACTGGACTGGCTCCCTATATCTAGCAAACGGCAAAGGTACGCCGAACTTGAATAGTACGAATGAGTGACTGAGGCCTTAACCTCGAGCAGGGCTACGTCTTGCGGTGTTGGGAATCCATAAAATTGTCCCATCTAATAACCAAAAGCGTCCACTCCTAGAGGACCAATATTACATACCCCAGGCTAAAATCCCAGACCATTAGGAAGGCCCCGTCGTCGGCAGAAACCGATGCAATCCCGGGAAGAAATGCCTGAGCAAGCCAACAATAATACATTTCGGAGTTCCAGGCGGGAACCTCGCCTTGCCGCCCGTATTAACCACAGAGACATTCCTCCCATCATACATCCCATCTGTATCATTTGCCGCCTCAAGCATAGCAGCCGCCAGATCCAGGTACGAGATGAACGACTCCTGCTCGTCAAAGTCGAGTTTGTGGCCGCGCTGAATGTCCACGCTCAAGCCGGCGGGCTTGATGAAAATGCTTGTGACCCAGGACTCGTTCGCTCGCAGCATCTGCTCTGCCTTGATCAGATCGGCGTAGACGTTACTCGCGGCTGTTTTCATAATCGGTAAGAACCATGAGGGCATTTTGCGGCTTAGGTGCGGATCTATCGTCGCGGAGGAGAGAAGGACCAACTTCGGCAGGACTGCATTCGGTTCCGCTGTACGGATCTGCTGGAGTGCCTCGAGGACCGTCTGCACCGAGTCCTGACTCAGTCGGCATCCGGGGATATTGTCGTTTGAAGTGACGGTCAAGAAGACCGCACGTGTGTTGCGTATGCATGCGGTGATGAGGGATAAGTCGGTGATGGAGCCTTCGAAGATAGTCACATTTTTCGTGTCGTTGAGCTCGGGCAAGAGATTTAGGAGCTTGGGCTTGTTTCGACAGTAGGCGTTTATGTGCGTGTCTAAGGATGGTGAGGAGAGCAGATTCTGGATCAGAGCCGTGCCGGTATTGCCGGTTGCGCCCAGAACGGCGTAAGTGGCCGGAGGCATTTCGATTGATAATATTCAGAATTCAGTATCCGGTAACCAGTACGGTGCCGTGAGGATTATGGTTGATGGTGGTTGGTTGTTTATAAAGCACTCGTATAGAGAGATATGGCAGTCGGGTACCGTAGCCTAAACGGTCGTTCTCAGACTTCAATATGTCTCAAATGTCTCAAAGATACAAACTATACCGTGCTAGATGCTGGATACCAAGATCTGCAGTGCAACCTCAACCCCGGCCCCCGAAATTTCGGAGTTCATCGAGCGTATCGCAGTCGCAGACCCCCGGGTTCCGGTACAACGGCGTAGATATAATCACCGACAGCCCATGCCACCCGCATTATCATTGTCAAACAGACCAGACCGCACAAATGTCGTTCGGAACACTCTACACCCATAATGTATGTTCTTACGCCTCAGGGCCCAAGATTAGATCTGGGGGGTTTAGCTAACCTTGAGATTCTGACAGCCAACGCCTCGCGCGACGACCCTCCTCGCTCTTGCAAAGCTCCACAACCTCGACGTCAAAATCATCCACGCAGAAAGGAAGAATAAAGAGACATTTGAGGAGCTATGCAGATATAACCCGCTCGGGCAGGTCCCTACTTTTGTAGGCGCGGACGGGTTCGTGCTGAGTGAATGTATTCCGTTGACTCTTTACTGTACTCTGTCCCAATACTCCCTGGTCAATGAAAGAGGACTGACATGTCCATGCTGAGCAGTTGCGTCCCAGAGTCAGGACCCGATAGCAAAATCCCTCCTAGGCTATGACGAACGCTCCTCGCTCAGGATCCTCCAATGGATGTCTTTTGCAAACTCCGACCTCTTCCCAGCAGTCGGCGGCGTCTTCCTCCCACGCATCGGGCAACGGCAGATAATCCGGCAAGATGACGGAGACTCGCTGCGTGCGATGCTGCAGCGTTGCAAGTACTTAGATGAGCATCTGAAGCGCAGCAGATATCTTGTGGGGGAGAGTATAACGATAGCGGATTATTTCACCGCAAGTCTGCTCATGGGAGCGTTTGCGGCGTTTAGGAAATCCATGCAGGAGAGGTTTGAGGCCCTGTGTAGCTGGTATGATGGGGTCCTTGAGGTTGGCTGGTTTAAGGAGGTTGCGGGGGGTGTTCCGGATTTGGAACTTGAGTTAGAGATTCCGGAGGATATGAAATGGTAGTAATTAGAATGTCTAGTAGGACAATCCGGGTCGGCTAGTTGGAGCCATGTCTTGACGTCTTTCCGTCTATAGGCATAGTTCTATCAACAAGTGGGCTCAGTCTGCAAATAGGCCAGTACAGCTCCCTCCACGTCCCCACGAGCAATCTTATGCGTCCCATTGACTGGAAACCTTTCCAGCCCCAACTGGTGCAGATAAACTACTCCGTTCAACGCGTTGCTCTTCCCAAGTGCGCGCACAACATGTCTCCTGATCTGGGCCTCTGTCTTGCCGGTATATCGTGCCAGAACAGCAAAGGGGCCGCCAACATTTACCACGCATGTCTGGTATAATTATTTAGATCTCAGATCTGAGGCGAGTGAGGTGGAGGTAGGGGAGAAGAATAAAAGAAACCATACCTGAGCAGAAGTATATTTCTCAAGACAACTCTCAATTGGGGCAGGCATCACTCTCCCATTAACCATGTCCTTCATCCGGCCAAGGATGAAAACAACGCCCTGCTTGTCCATCAAGCCCACATCACCTGTTTTGAACCATCTCCGCCCATCCTCTTCGTAAAACGACTCGGCTGAAACTCCACCCAGATACCCCGGGATAATACTTGAGCAGGAGACATGCAGCTCGCCCAGCTCTCCTCTTGCCACTATCCCGTTTGCGCCATGGATCCTGACAGCAGCGCCTCGTGCAACGGATCCAACAGGACTCATTTCGCCATAGAACGGAATATCTCTCGGCCTGTTGAAAAGCCAAACAAAGGCCCCTCCACCCTCCGTCATTCCGTGATTCACGACAACTCTCGCATTCGGGAACAATTGCGTACATCTCTCAAGGACGCCTCGTGTCACCGCATCCCCACCAACTTGGACTGTCCTGACAGATTCAGCTGCGCCCTTTCTACCCTTCAACTCGTCTGCAACAGGATGAACCATCGCCGGCGTAAGCACCACGAAACTAACCCCGTGCCTTTCTACCGCATGCACCAAATCGCCCGCATTGAAGCCATTCCCCGTCATGACTACTGTCCCACCTTCCCTCCATGTCTGGAGTGTCTGTGCAATAGCAATGCCCCGAGACGGATGCGCTTGTTGCAGTGCTCGCGTGCAGTTCTCTGCGTTGACCAGCCACGACTGGGAATGGAGAACGTAGCTCATTCCCGAAATGTGCAACGGGCACCCTTTAGGGACCCCGGATGTTCCTGACGTATAGAGGATGGAGTGTGTACGGGCTGCGTTGGATGGGTCCAAGCGAGCAGCGGATAGAAGAGACTGGGTCTCAGATGCTGAACGAGCTGGCGTGAGAGATAGGGACAGAAGGGATCTCCAGGCTGGGTTTTGTTGACTTCCCGCAAGCTCGGATAGAGTGATCTTGAGGATATCCGGGTCCAGCGGTAGATTCCGTAACGCAACATCGATCACATCCGCGCCTTTTACATCCTGCACAACAATAACCCTCGGATTGATAGTCTTTAACATCCTGCGTAACTCATCATGCTGCTCAACATTCAGCAGTTCCTCATGGAGACAGACAATCGTCACGCGGAGAACAACCGCCGTCCAAAGGAGAAGACAGAACTCGGCGCCGTTGGGGATGAGCAAGAGCATTCTCGTGCTTGGCTGGGCATCGCTCGCCAGCAGCCCCGCCGCAATCCGTAACGCGGCGTGGTGGAGTTGTGTATATGTCCAGGCGAGACATGTCCCCGGTTTTCTCTCGATCTCATTGTACTTTGGCGCACCGCCATTTTCAGTCCCACTTCCTGTCTGAACAAGCGCAGAAAGATGACACGGCTGTTGATGGGTACTCTGAATAGCGAGACCCTGTGGATTCTGATGGAGGCCGCGCTCAATGTGTGTAAAGACCGAAGGGTCCATGGGTAGGTGCCCACCATCGATTTCTGCTGAGAGTAAAGGCCTAAAGCTGAAGCACGAGCGTGAAACCGACATTCTGTTTGATAGATGCTTGAATTATCCACCGTGAACTCTGCTTTGACTGTATTAAAGTACGAGCCTTGACGACTGGACATGCAGCGTCAGCGTCAGCGTCGTGCTATCCGAGCTCGGGTTTCAGTGGAACTGTCGGGGTCCGGTGTGCATCTGGAACTCAGTAGTATCAGATAAATAAAGAAGAAAACCAAGAAAAACAAAAGCAATCAAGTAATAGTGGTCATATCAACAAATATATACGGTTGATGTCCCGAAGCAACCCTAGGTATCTAACTGCTTCCTGACCGTAAGCCCTAGGACAGAAACCACCACCCAGACCAAAGAGACCCAGTAATTTGAATGAATGGCAAGAAAATATCAACTGAAAATGTCAAACACAGATCCCAATCCCCAGCACTGCCGCCATCAGTGGAAACAAACTCCTGACCAAGTGCATCCATTTCCAACGCACCAGGAGCTCCCTGACCCCTTCCAACGTAGCCATCTCAACACCAATACCGACGCCAACATCACCAAAGCCATGACTCTGACTTGAATTCGCACCTTTCAAAACTATTGGGTTGGCACCCTGCTCGAACAATTGGCTGTGGTCCCGATTCCCAGCCTCCAGCCCAAACAGCATCCCGTTCGTCGAACTCATCACAATCCACGTGAATGGGACCATGACGATCGTCAGCAACCCGACAAGAGCAGCCTTGCGCCACGGCTGCTTCCTTGCCCCCTGGTAAGCAGCGATGTAAAAGTATAGAATAGCCGTGGCAATTGAGATCGAGGGCAAGGAGATGTGCCCGTAGTGGTAGGTGCGGACCCACTGGTGCAGGAGTTGGGGCGGATGGGTAGATGTCTCGAGGAGAACAGGGACCGTGATTGTGCTGAGAGTTATCATTGCTCCTTTCATTCAAGAATGAGGGTATGAGTTATCTTTCCGGAAAGGGGTTGGAAAGGAGAAGGGAGATACCAGAGAGAAAAGAGCCCGTGACGATGGCAGTGTTCTTGAGGGTTGTGAGGGAGGCCATGATTAGACTGTACTGTGATGTTGGCAGAGGGATTACTGGAAGCGCTGATACGCAGTATAAAGCTGGTTGTTTGACTGAACCCTGCTAGGCTGTGAGCAATTTATATCTACCTTCCCTTCCGAGGCTGACCGGCAGCTCGGTGATGGTCGATCTCGCTGTCCGATGGAACGCGCTGCGGTATTGAAATGAACCCCGGACTGGAAGCAACATACTTGCATTGAATATCAAATATGAATATGTACTCAGTATACCATGCTGCATAGCGAGTATCTACCTACTTCTTCGGGCCCGGGAATCCCTCAAACCCTTCTGTGACAACGCCCCGATCAATAAACTGCGTGATCCAGCCGATCGTCATCCTGCATGGCTTAGTGATTAGCCCTCAGTTCCTTTACCTTGATTTTCATTCCATCCAACTGATTGACCTTCGCCAGAAGGAAAGGGATGGGATGGGATGGGATGAAGGACGTACTTGCTTCTCTTCGTATCCGCGAAATTCTCATGGTCCCCTACAAGATGTTCCTTATACCAGGGGTCATCTTTGATTTTCTTGTAGTCCTCGAAGTTGCGAAACACCACTTGGCTGAAGCAGTCGTAGTCGGCAATATTCGCCATTTGTGGATCCATGATCTCGTACATCAGTTCGCGCGTTTCGGTGGGGTTGTGGATCTTGCTTTCTGTCAGGACATTTCTGATAGAGTACAGTATATGTCTTCAAGGAAAGATATGGTTGCGCTGGTGGGTGCACGTACGACCGTCCATCTCAGAATACCATACTTGATCATTAGATCCTTTGTCAGCGGTGCAGAGTGTTCAATCATGTGTTTGCGGTAGGCTTCCTCGCTCATTCCTGGTTTGCGGTAGCCGAGGATAGTGAGGCAGAGAAGACGATCCTCGGGGGTGGTGGAGTTTGTTGCTGGGGGATTGGGGGCGGACATTTTCTCTGAATCGATGAGGGTGGACTCTGAGCAGGTTGATGTGGTGGATGAGTGACGATGGGCGAGTGGAGGCGCCCTATATAATGCAAAATGACCCGAGACGAGACCCGGACAGCGGCGGGAAATTAAGCACAGATCGGGTCATTAAGCTGTTTGATCTACGACGATTGATCACGTCAAAGTCTACTTCGTCGCGTCAAGGATAGTGAATTATGCATAGACCATTGTATTCATCTGTACCTATATACCAGAACTCTAACAACCGAAAGCAACGGCGCAACCCCTTTACTACCGGTTCACATACTGCCTAATTATAGTATTCCAACAACCAGCTTCGCAGATCGCCAATGGTAGGATACTCCAGGAACAAACTACCGGTCACCGTGACCCCCAGCTCCTCTCGAAACTTCTCTGCTATTACTAGGCTCATCAAGCTGTCAACCCCGAGGTTGGCAAACGAGGCATCGTCCGTGAGATCCGAAAGCTCCAGCGCAGCTTCTTTGGCGATAAGCACAAGAGCTTTGGCTGCCACGCTGTCGCTCTCACCAGCGGCGGCCGGTGCAGCTGCAGGAGTAGGGCCCGGAGCAGGGGCCGGAGTAACTGACGCCGGTGCTGCAGGAGACGGGGCAACTGGTGCAGCTGCAGTAACCGGGGTAGCGACTGGAATAGGCTCGGGTTTAGCCTTGGGGGCTGGCGTAACCGAAGCGGCGGCGTGCGAAATGGCTCCTGCCTCCTCCGGTGCCGTGAAGAACCTGTTAAGCAGGATGCGTGGATACCGCCGGAACTGAATTCCACCACACATCCCAATGATTGCCCCGTCTTGCATAATGTATACATCGCCGAGGTAAACAGTAGGATCTTCTTCAGTCTGAATCATCTTAACGTATGATCGGTACCTGGCACCTGCCACAAGCGGTTTAGCGAATCGCAGCGACTTCCATCCCGGGGTCACGCAGTAGTTGGCCTTGGTATCAATAGCGTCGGACACGTTCATCACGAACCCAGCGAGATGCGCGACGCTGTCGATAAAGTAAGGCGGAATAGTCCAGATGCCGCTCTTCTCCGTGGACAGCGTGATGTCGGCAAATGCTTCCAGCTCGTGCAGAACCACAGACTGCATACCGCGGTACTTCTGCGCGTAGTCCACGAGGTTGTTGGCAAAGAGCAGGTAAGCCATATTGCGGGTAAAGCGGTTGGCAATACCATCCTCCGCAAGCCGCTCCAACGCCTCAATCCTACCTTGAACCAGATGCGTGCTTGGAATCCAAGACTTGAGCCACAGAGCGGCATCGTCGTATAATATCGAGGCACTTGCGAAAGGCTCATCCACTGTGCCGTCATTGAGGACGTTCTGCCAGATGAGCTCGGCAACCCCTGAATTGATATCCGTGGTTGAAATGGTGACTCGGATATACTGCGGCTTTTTGGTGTTTTTCTGCGCAACGAGTCCCCGCAACACTACAAGATTGGCCATGTTCATATCAGGCGCCTTGCCGCCTTTGACCAGGTTCTTGTACAGATACCCTCCCAGAGTAAAACCGATGTCGCCGTGTATAGACTATAAATGTTAGATTCAAATAGAGACGCTGAGTGGAATGCTTACCGAAGTTACCACACCACATCCGTTCATCTTATGTCCATGTGCAGCATCCAGAAAATCTGGCTGCATCATATCGGACTGCATCACCACTTTACCCACCGAGCCGTTGAAGCTCTCCTCGATAATCTGCTGAACAGTGGACGTCCTCAGCCCGGATGGTACGGAGGTGAGTTGCCCTGTTTGCTGTGCCTTGAGTGACTTTTCGGCATCGTAAAAGGTGTTCCCCTTCGTCAATGCCCAGTCGCCGTTGTACTGAATCCAGTACGTCTTGTCGTTCCAGGCATATGTAGGAAGGTCTAACAGCCTCAGCCCTTTTTCGAACGGGCGTTGGTATTCGTTCCATTCGATTGGCACACCAGCACAGTGCAAGGCAGTAAGACTATTACATAAAGTCACCCAGTTGTCCTCGCCTCTCTTCATCGAGGCGACCGTCATATTGACAGCTGGGAGAGTGGCATTCACAAAGCCCATGCAAACGGGATGCGGCCCAATTTCCACCCAAACAGTCTCTTCATCGACCGTCGAGAAGGTCTGCGCCATCTCAAGTGCGGATAAGAAGTTTACTGTCTCTCGGGTGGCACGGCGCATGTATTTAGCGGTAATGGTCTTGTCATCGAAAATGACTTTGCCCAACAGAGGAGATATCACAGGCATATTAGGCGCACGAAACAATACTCCATCCTTTGCAGCGTCTTCAAAGTCGTCAAGGATAGCCTCTGTCTGTGAGGAGTGGAATGCAAATGCGACGTCAAGACTGGTGCATCGATAGCCTACTGATTGTAGGATTTCAGACACAACCTCAATCTGCACCTGCGATCCGCTGAGTACGGTTTCTTTTGGTCCGTTGATGCATGCAACTTCATAGCTCGTGCCCTCTAAGGCTTTCTCGATATCAGTCAAAGGGGCACGCACCGCCAGCATTTTGTGGCTGCCGATCTGACACTTTTCCTCCAAGAGCTGCGCACGACGGCCAACCAAGAAAAGAGCATCGCTAGCTGAAAGCACGCCCGCCACGTGGAAAGCCGCATATTCGCCAAGGCTATGCCCGACAACAGCGCTGGGCTTGACCCCAAGTGAAATCCAGTACTTGGCAAGGGCAATCTCCACCGACACAAGTGCTAGCTGCGTGACAACCGGCGAGTGAGCGTAGTCTTTCTCGTGGCTGCCATCCACTGCCGGAATAAAGGTAGGAAAACCCTGCCCTTGTGCCAAAGCATCTAGGTGAAGAAGTTGAGATCGAAAGTATGGGGAGTGATGGAACAACTCTAAGTTCATTGACTTGTACGATGCACCTTGACCTGTAAAGGCGAAGGTGACCTGGGGCGGCCCGGTTGCGGGAATGGGCTTGTGCGCTTCGACTTTATCTATGTAAGACAAAAGCTTCTTCTTCACTTGAGCTATATTAGTAGCAGCAACTGAAGCTCGGTGGTTGTGGTGGTAACGTCGAGCGGTCGTTGTGTAAGACAGGTTAGCCAAGGAGGTATCCGGATTTGCGTCGAGATAGGCGACAAGGCGCTCAAGGTTTTTCTTGAAAGAGATTTTGCTCTTTGCCGAGACATTGACAACATGAGCTGGCCGCGGGTCAACATAGTCTGTCTCCCTGAGCGGTGGCTCCTCGAGGCAAACGGTGGTATTTCCACCAGCTGCACTAAAGTTATTCACAACAGCATAGCGCTTTTTCCCTTCCACTCGCGGCCATGGAACCTTCTGGTACGGAACGTGCAAGTTCCGCTTGTCCAGGTCTTTTGGGAACAACGGGTTGATGCTGTTCTTAATGCCAACATGAGGCGGGATGGCGTTTTTTTGGTACATTAGCAAGACCTTGAGGAGGGCAGTCACTCCAGCAACGGCCTCTCCATGTCCAACATTGGCCTTCACAGCACCAATATGGAGTGGTTGTTGGGCGCTTCGTCGCTTGGTGATCGGAGCGAAAACGTCAGTTATCGAAGTTATTTCAACTGAATCACCGGCCTGGGTGCCAGTGCCATGCATTTCCACAAAGCTGACATCCAGCGGGTCAATACCAGCGGAGCTCATGACTTGCCGGTACAAATAAGCCTGAGCGCCAGCGTGCGGATGAGTAATTGAAATAGCTTCTGCCGAATGATTCGTTGCTGCAGCACGAATGATCCCGATGATATTGTCGTTGTCTGCCTCAGCATCTTCAAGGCGCTTCATCACGATTGAGCCTATACCGTCTGCACGGCAGTATCCATCGGCATTAACGTCCCATGTCTTACAGGCCCCCGGAGTCTTGGAAAGGAAGTGGCCATGGCTGAGACCAGCGAAAGCGTCGGAATTCGTGAGAACATTCATTCCACCGGCGACGACCATGTCAGTATCACCGTTCCACAAAGAGGTACAAGCAGCCTAACAACGTTAGTTCTTCTATAACTCAACTGGAACCTCCATACCTGAATTGTGGCCAAACTAGACGAGCATGCAGTGTCGCAGCTGAAACTCGGACCGGAAAATTTGAAAAAGTAGTTTATGCGCCCCGGTCCGAAGGCACGACAACCGCCGGGGATGAAGTAAGTGCTGATTTCCTGAGCTGAGTTGACCTCACGATAATCATCGCTAGCTTGACCGTAGAATGTCCCAATGCGATGAAGGTTAGTGGCGGGTGTGCGATTAGCCACGTAACCCGCTCTCTCTAGTGCCTCATATGCGGTGACAATCGCAAGACGCTGCATTGGATCGGTTTGCTGTGCTTCCCTGGGCGACATATTGAAGAACGGTGCATCAAACAAGCCAGGCTCATCAATAAAGCATCCGTACGGTGTATGGCTAGTGTTGACCCTTTTCCCATTCGGATCATAATGAGTCTCGACGTCAAATCTATCAGCAGGAATTTTCCTAGCCACGTCAAGCCCTTGCTCGAGCAGTTCCCAAAACTTTTCCGTATCGGTTGCTCCCCCAGGCATGCGGCATGACATGCCGATGATCGCAATTTTTGACTGTGCAGTTCCTCGCGGGATTTCCATATCGGATTTTTGAAGAATCCACGGAATCAACTCCTCGGTTGACGTTTCGAATCCTTGCAGTTTAGAGCCAAGGGCAGTCCGCAAATCGTTGATTGGCACCGAAATGCGGAAGACCAAAACATCACAGCTAGTTGCCGATGTTGCGTATGCCTGGTCAACAACGCCTTGGACGACATTATCCCATAGGATAGGCTGTGTGAGAAGTTCCAAGACTAGCTGCTCAAACAATCCTTTGGCCGTAGAAGCCGTAAATGGTCGGCCGGTTGAAGTCTGATAGACAGGAATTGCCGGCGAGTAAAGTGCATCTATGGAGTCCATAGATCTCGTGGATATGATCTCACGTGCATGTTGTTCGTTGTAGAGGTGTTTGGCATGGCACAGACCGCTGTACACAGGAAGGCTCACTACCTTGTGTCGCCGGAAGAATTCGGATAGGCGCAAAACACGCCTGATCCGTGACGGCGGACCACTAATTGTGACGGACCCCTCGTTCCAGGCACTGATAAATATCTTGCTAGGTTGGGGTGTTTTCTATCAAGATGTTGGTATGCTTTAACGCGTTACCACGGTATGGCAGCTTACCTCTCTTGCATGGATAGCGTCCAGCTCCGCTTGAACTTCTTCAACCTTGGCGCCGGGAACAACAGAAGCCCAGGTGTCTGGGGAGCCGGACGTATCTCGAGGCTCAAGGTTCTGCGAGATCTCATCCACTAAAGTTCCGAGACGGAAAGAAACCCGCACTACCTCGGCACCAATAACTGGGACGTCGGCCAATGCAGAGCATAAAGCAACAGCAGCGGTAGACAAAAGCCCAAGACCCAGGCCAGCCAGATACGTGGACACGGCGTGTAGGTCAAATCGTTCGGGAGCATTCTCATAATAACTACAACAGTCAGCAGCCTCTTTGAAGTAAAGTTGTGGTACATGCCCTATCAGAGTCGCTATCTCTAACACGCAGAGAAGAACACCCTCCAAGGATCCGCCAAGAGGACCCTTCCGAAGTTCGGGGTAGTCGGCAAGGTTCAAGACTGTTTCAAAGGCAGGAACAAGAGCCTTTACAGCCGTCGGTAACTGCCGCACTTCTTCACGGACAGCGAGTGTAGCTTCATGGATAAACCTGGCGAGGATGGGATATCGTCTATCTTTGCTGTGGTTGTACAGACGGCGGAAGAGGCCTTGGAGATCATCCTTCGGGAATTCGTTGCTAAAGTAAAGGACCTTCATCTTGGAGTACTCCGGCAGTGAGCCTGATTGAGGAGTATATACGGGCATTCTCGAGGCGAAGGAACCACCAAGAGAAGGTGGAAAACAAAAAAAAAAGACAGGAAAAATGCAGACTCGGCCTGAGATAATGAAGGAGAGCAGTCTGCAAAATTGGAAGTAAGTGCAAGACAGACTTTTGTTGCACCAGGTCAGCTTTATTGTGATCAATAAAGACTGCTATCAGGCTGCCAAGTGACAAGCGTCAGATCGGCCAATTTGACCTGGGCGGCATTCGGCGATGAGTACTCTGGACTCGTACTCGTACTCGGAATACAAGATCCCCGGTCGGAGTCCAGCTCAATTTGCGGCTGACGGGGCTATTATTAGCAATGCCGATGGCATGGAAGTGATGTAATGTTCATTTCGCCCAGTTCAGCTTGATATCTCCCAGAATGATTTCAGCCTTCTTTCACTGCTCTCAATAAGGTGAAAAAAGCATCGGCTGGACTTGGGGTTGTGCATTTTCTGACCAGACACAATGGCTCAGCCACAGCAGCATAAAGGCGGGTACAAACAAATCAACAAAGCTCTCAACATATGTGCTTTTGAGGATTACCTTTCCGCCCAGCTAAAGCACTTGCCGCAACTTGCGGATGTAGAGCAGCTCAGTCCTCGAGTTATTCGTGTCCTGGGGCAGAACGCTGGAAAGGTAACTGCCTCAAATCGGTCTCTTTTCTAGCTAACGAAATTTGTGCAGTTCACTTTGCAGGGGACAAACACATATATTGTCGGCACCGGACCGCAAAGACTCATCATCGATACCGGCCAGGGAATTCCGGAATGGGCAGATATCCTCGATGTTACCCTTAAAGATCGCTCGATCTCCTTGTCGCACGTGTTCCTCTCGCACTGGCATGGTGATCACACCGGAGGAGTTCCGGATCTCCTTCGTCTTTACCCTAATCTTGCCGGCGCCATATACAAGAATTCCCCTGGCAGCGACCAACAGCCAATTGACGACGGCCAAGTCTTCTGTGTCGAGGGCGCTACTATCCGAGCAGTGCATGGCCCAGGGCACTCGCATGACCATATGTGCTTCATCCTCGAGGAAGAAAATGCCATGTTTACCGGAGACAACGTTCTTGGTCACGGCACTAGTGCGGTCGAAGAGCTAGGCGTTTATATGGAGACTCTCCGAAAGCTGAATTCACACCATTGTGCGGTTGGCTACCCCGCCCATGGCGACGTGATCACCAACCTTCCCGCGAAGATCGCTGGTGAACTAGCGCAGAAAATGCGACGAGAGAAGCAGGTCCTCTTGACACTGGACAGGATTAATAAGGAATCCAGACGAACGGGACAAGGTAAGAAGGCCAGCGTTACGGTTAAAGAGCTAGTGGTGCTGGTGCATGGAGATGGAATCGACGAGGAGGTTCGCAAGATGGCATTGGAGCCGTTTATCGACGAAGTGTTACGCAAGCTGGCAGAGGATGGCAAGGTAGCATTCGAAATGCGAGGAGGTGTAAAACGATGGTTTGGAGTAGGAGTGCTTTAGTTGAGCGAGGCATTGGATGGAGTGAGGTTGAGATGCCAAGCCTGAAGCTCTCACTTTCTTTCATACTCCACCTTCGCTCTCCAACAACACATTGAACGGATTTCTACGAATATCGACAACCTGCTCACTAGATTTATCAATTGATTTTGCTGCTGCCTAGACTATCATTCTAAGAGATTATCAAATAAACGCAGATTACAGTCTACTTCAGTCCTCTGTTGACGCGCGTTTTTGCCCTTGGCGTGGATTCATCGACGTACGGTAGTACACATCTAACGGTCAACTGCTCGCATTCTCGACTCAACTATCCACCATATACACTGTATTGATGACCAAGCTGATCTGGATCGTGTCAACAGATAGACCGTGGGCGTCCAATTGCGCGTTGTAGCCGAAGCAGATAAGACGATGGCTAGGCTGTCTCTACTTCAGATATGCGCCGTTGACAGGGAAACTGCTTTCTGCGACACGAGGCAACAGACAAATTCCATAAACCCTTTCCTGGACGGGCTACACCACCCCGAAGTGACAAGTGATGACAAAATAAGGTCGAATTTAGCACGCCCGCTAAGCTGGACTAAGACTGGTTGCGAATAGCGTGCCGATAGTCGCGGGCGGATCTGCAGTACAGTACTAGCCGATTGGGTTATACTATGGATAGTTTCCGATCAGCTCAACGGCACCAAGCGAACCACGCGAGATACCTTCCAACCCTCTCTTTTGCGGATTCTAAACGTTCCCGTTGGCGGTTTGAAAGTTTCCTATCCGGTTTCCTATTGATGAAGCAGTCATCTTCGAGTCGCCTTTTGCGATGACAACTGCTAGTGACCGGACAGCGGCGGTGATGTCGGTCACCGGGGACGACGTGGGGGCCGGTTAACCTGGGTCCGAAAATCTCCACATCTATTCCGTTACCCGTAAGCGTACAGCTGTACCCGTCTCCGGAGTAGATACGAGTTGGGCGCCTGGCTTGGTTAATGCTTGATTTATAGTTTCGTTGAGATGGAGTTATCGGTCGAATGGGATTAACTGCGATGAGCAAACTCCCTTTCCTCCGTTAAATCCGAGACCTGACTCCGGCAAATGCATGATAAAATCGGTTGTTGCTGGCACTATAGTGCATATGAATGGATTGTGGCTCCCGGGCTACTCTGGCTGATCACCATCACTGTCGGGGACAGCAAGACTTAACCCGCCCGAAACAAAAGGATCATGGACATTACCAGGGGCCGTTTCCCGGATCCCACCCTGGGCATCAGCTCAGGCCCCGGATGGAGTTGACAGACTCCAATGGAATCCAACTGTAAGCTGACATCCAGCAGCTGGCCTGATGCTATCAAAGCCAATGAACCAAGCGGTGGCCATGCGAGCAAGGAGTCGAATCCTTCCTGCAGATGCTCTCGTACTTTAAGCCAGGGCCCCCTCATTTTCCAACGCTGTAACCCCCCGATTGATATCGCCTCACTCCCACTATGACATCCTCAGAGGGCCCAGGTATCCCCGCTATCAAAACTCCGCTAATCAAGCTGCGAGGAAGCTGTCACGCATGTGCCCTGTCCAAATTGAAGTGCAGTCAAGATAAGCCTACTTGCTCCCGATGCGTCAAAAGAGGTACAGCATGTCAGTATCTCGCCAGCAAGCGCGCAGGCCGCAAACAAGGCAGTAAAACAGGCAACTTCAAGTCGTTCTCTAATATGAAGACAGACTATTCCACGTCTATCAATAAAGACGATGATCGGAGGGAGCTCATGGAGATGTCGACAGAGCTCATGCAATACGCTCTTCAGCAGGACCGAAGCCTTGGGGCATATCCAAGAAATCAATATCACCAGCGCACACCAAGCTATCCAGAGAGTATACCAAGTCTTCTCTCATCAACCGGGCCCGGAACCTCAGCTACGAGCCCTCTTACCTTGGGGCCTCCTGACTACGACGGTTATCTCGCTTCGCCTATATCTCTATCGCTTCTCGACGTGCCTGACATGGATTACTTCCCTGGAGCTGATATGAGCGCGAGTGATATGGATGGTTTTCCTGATCCTCCGTCATTCTTCCCGTCTGGAGAACCGATACCAATGCTCGAAGAGAATGTCTTGAAGACCAGTTTCGCGGATTCTCCCGTCCCGGCAAATCCGCCCTCCGTTCCTCCTACACCAGATGTAACCAATATTGGGACACCACGACAATGTTTCTGTTTCTCACGTGCACTGACACTGCTGCGTGAACTCTTTCCAAACCCTTCACTATCATGTGTGACTCCCTCAACTGAAAGTGGCAGTACAAGTCCTCCTACAGTTCAACGAATCATCACCAAAAATGAGCAGACTTTACGAGATATTACTGAGATCATAGAGTGCTCCTGCTCGGAAGACGGCTACACCTTCACAATCATAACCCTTGCTGCCTTCAAAGTACTAGCCTGGTATAGCGTCGTAGCGCATATCTCCCCTACATCTGAAGATGGCCAGGCATTAGAGATCGACAGAACACCAGCTGTTGTCAGGGGCTACAATATCGATGGTGAAGATCAAGGCCGCATGGCCGCACAGCTAGTTCTCAGCGAACTACATCGCGTTCAACGATTAGTGGGCAATCTCTATCAGCGACTGAAAGACCAAGCCTCAGGTGGGGAGCCTGCTAGGCTGAGTACCACTGGTGTCAATGGCAACGATCATCACTCTCTCCCTTTCCATCTGCTGGAAAGGCTGGCGGTTGATCTCGGAGCTCGACTTCGGAGCCTGTCAAGTGAGATTGTCGATCGATTGCGGAGGGGTTGATTGTCAAACATTATCGTACCGGAATACATATACCCCCGTTCCAATGCTTTTCGTGCGCGCATTGTATTTGCAACTTGGTTGTTACAATAAGACCTAGCATATGAGTGGTCGGAGTCTTTTGCCCGTGCTTAGCAAGGTGCCTAACCCGTGTCCATCTTATGACCAACGTATAGAGGGGTAAATTTGTATTAAGGCTAGTAAGTTCCCAATTGGACTGGGCAATCCCGTTCAAGTACTAAATTTATATCCCCGAGCATATCAGCTCTCCTAGCTGCAATCCAAATATGTTATGTCAGCAACTGTAAATTTCAATGGCTCTATCCGGTGCGTTCTTCTAGTCTAGATACCAACTAGTTGTTCTAGAAACATACCGAGCACAATAATCAAGCTTCAGTGACAGTTTCTATCTTCTAGTGCTCCCTTAATCAACATAGGTAGCCTTAAACCACCGGTTCGGTGCTTTAATGACCCTACCCAACGCACTACCTACTCGGCCCAGGTCCCCCAACACGACCAGCACTGAGAGTCACAATGACCCATTTCCCCGTCAACATCGCCAGTAACAAGCAGGAGTTTGATCCAGAGCGCTGGGCAAATACGCCTACCACCGAAAGCAGAGTTAACGGCAAGAATGGCACTACTCCTACCTCTAGTCTTCCATCTCGACACGCCTCGACCGGAATCTCCGTCCTCATTGTCGGTGCTGGAATGGGAGGGCTGATGACGGCGCTAGAATGCTGGAGGAAGGGCCATGATGTTGTGGGGATTCTAGAACGGAGTGAGGGACCTGTGTATTCAGGTATTTTATTGATACCCCTTTTTACATTCCCCCAGAGCATTAGAAACCGAATAGTTAATTTCTCGGGATAGGAGATATAATCGTCATGCAGCCCTCTGCCGTATCCATAATCCGGCACTGGCCCGACATGCTCCATGATATGAAAGCGGAGCAAGTCCACGCTGTCGTTAGCTACAAAACTCATGATGGACGGCACATTTACGGCCCAACCGTCCCCTCGTTCAATGACCCCGAGCACCTAGAAACACGCAAAGGTCCGTTTGTTGCCCCCGCCCAGGTTCGCCGGAAGTTCTACCGCATGCTCCTGCGCCAGGTCGCAAGGTGCGGGCTCCGCGTTGAATACGGAAAGACGGTGAAGAGCTACTTTGAAGATGAAAAGGCTGGCAAGGGCGGCACTATAATCGCAACAGCAGGAGGAGAAGCAGAAATCAGAGTGGCTGATATCGTCGTTGCAGCGGATGGTCTCAAATCTCCGTCAGAGATATTGATAGCCGGCCAGCACATTCCCCCAAGATCAAGCGGCCTGAGTATCTATCGTACTGCATTTCCGAAAGACTTAGCAATGCAGAATAAACTCGTACGGAAGCGATGGGGCGATACTCCACCCATCTGGGAATACTGGCTTGGGCCAGGTATGTATCTTGGTGTCTTCGTCGGCGACGATATTATCTCCTTCGGATTCACGCCCCGTGACGACGTCGTTGGAGGCACAGCGACTGAATCATGGGAGCCTGATACAGAACCCGAGACCGTGGCGCAGGCTATGCTCTCCGGTGCAGGAGACTGGGATCCCGCTGTGCTAGCGCTCGTCCGAAGCGCGCCGAAGGGCGCAATTGTTCATTGGCCTCTTCTCTGGCGGGACCTTCGCCGCGAGTGGACCTCACCTGCCGGACGGGTCGTGCAAGTCGGCGACAGCGCGCACAGCTTCATTCCTACCTCAGGAAACGGAGGCTCGCAGGCGCTGGAAGACGCAATCACGCTTGCAACATGCCTCCAACTAGCCGGAAACTCGCGACGTGCATATCTCGGGACCAAGATCTACAATCTTCTCCGGTACGAGCGGGTCTCTTGTGCACAAAAGATGTCGTTCGTGAATTCTCAGCTGAAGACAGGCACGGACTGGGATGCGATCTGGAAGGATCCGGCGAAGATCAGGACAAGGTTTCCTAAGTGGATCTTTCAGCATGATCCGGAGGCATATGCATATGAGAAGTTCGGCGAGGCGTTTGCGCATCTACTTGATGGGAGAGAGTTTGTGAATACGAACTATCCTCCGGGCCATGAGTTTAGGGCTTGGACGGTGGAGGAGGTTTGGAAGGATATTGCGGATGGGAAGAGAGTGGAGGATTTGTTGGATGGTGATTGGTCTTAATTACCTTCTCTCCAAAGGTTTAGAATATTTATCAGTTTGGATATCATCAGTCGCAATGTACGGCAGATTTTGATTGAGCTTAGGGCTGGCGGCTCAAGGCTAGGTCCATAAATGGATTGATATCCGTATTTCCCGGAAAATCTAGGTAGGGCGACCTGGCTAGCAGTTCATCCTTGATTAAGAGACAATAATTCTGGTCTACTGATATCAAAGTCAATTCTTCTCAGCCATGAATACTTAACGAGTGCTACTCAGTAATAACGGTAACTCATATGTTCTCTTGGTCGGGCCAAATTGATCACGAATTCACAGCTCATGTTGCTACACGCTCAAGCCCCATCCGCCAGGCAGAAGTAATAGCATTATATGCAGGTAGAACATCGCTGTCCGTACTCGCATAGTGCATCTAAGTCACCGAAAACCCCCTTATCCCCTGCGCCCAAGTTACATACCCCGATCGAGACTCGGGCACCGTACCATTGCACACCATGTACCTACGAACTTAGGTCTCTAATCACCCGTTTCCAAAATCTCTGGGCGCGAGATACATAAGGTAAGTAGAAAAGCACCAATGTCTCTAGCAATCCAACGTCTCTCTCTTGTGTCCTCCCACCTCAATTCCAACGGCACCGCCCTCCCAAAGATGACTGCAACCACCCACGCCCCCTACCGCCTCGACGGCAAAGTTGCCCTTGTGACCGGTTCCGGCCGGGGAATCGGCGCAGCAATGGCCCTTGAACTCGGACGACTCGGTGCAAAGGTCGTGGTGAATTACGCGAACTCCCGTGAACCCGCTGAGGAATTAGTCCAGGAGATTAAAGAGCTGGGTACAGATGCGATCGCGCTGCAAGCAAACATCCGCAATGTGAGCGAGATTGTGAAGGTCATGGATGATGCAGTGGCGCATTTTGGGGGGTTAGATATTGTTTGTAGTAATGCGGGGGTTGTTAGTTTTGGGCATCTGGGCGAGGTCACAGAGGTATGAACCCGCTTTTTCATTCGACTCCTGGTTTGAGATGTTGACGATGATCATAGGAGGAGTTTGACCGGGTCTTCGGTCTGAACACCCGCGCCCAATTCTTCGTTGCGCGCGAAGCTTACCGCCACCTCAACACCCACGGCCGCATAATCCTCATGTCCTCCAACACTGCTAAAGAGTTCAGCGTCCCCCGGCACTCAGTGTACTCCGGCTCTAAAGGCGCAATTGAGTCCTTTGTGCGTGTTATGGCTAAAGACTGCGGCGACAAGCAGATTACCGTCAATGCTATCGCCCCCGGGGGAACGGTGACGGACATGTTTTACGACGTGGCGCAGCATTATATTCCAAACGGCGAAAAATACAGCGCGGAAGAGCTGCAAAGAATGGCGGCGACGGTATCGCCGTTGAAGCGGAATGGGTTTCCAGTGGATATTGCAAAGGTTGTCGGTTTTCTGGCGAGTAGAGAAGCGGAGTGGGTGAATGGAAAGATCATTACCGTCGACGGAGGCGCTGCTTAGTTCTGCTAGATTTAGTAGCTAAGTCGTAGCCAGAACAATAAAATGGCGCATTGCGTTGATGATCCAGGCTGCATTGAAATGGGTTCCACTCAAATATAGGTACCGGACACCGAAGGTCGGGGACCAAGTAAAACCCGCGTTCATACGGTACCTAGCAAGTCACCGACCTGGCGTACGCTTGCAGGGACTTCTGTCCTAGACACTGTCTTGTGAGTTGGGATTGACTTAAATTTTGCTTTTGAGTCTACCTTTTCCGTTTTTCCCATCTTGTAAAGCACCAAGACGGCACAATGACGCTGCAACCAACCTCTGAAGGTAGGATCCCTGAACTGTGTCTGAAATGTGCAAACTGATAGTCCTCCAGACATTATGGGCTGTCAAGCTGCCCTGTTCGAATGGGCAGAGAGCTACGACAGCAAAGACTGGGATCGCCTAAAACAGTGCATCGCCCCTTTCCTTCGCGTCAGCTTCCCAATCTCGTCCTATACAATCAGTGCTGACGGTACCAGATCGATTACAGAGCCTTCTTGAACAAGCTCTGGGAGACAATGCCGGCCGAAGAATTCGTGGCTATGGCCTCTCATCCCCACTTCCTGGGTAACCCGCTTCTCAAAACGCAGCACTTTGTGGGAACGACGAAATGGGAGAAGGTCGACGACTCGAAAATATTCGGGCATCATCAAATGAGAGTCGCCCATCAGAAACATCTTGATGCTCAGATGAAAGAAGTTGTTGCAAAAGGCCACGGTCATGGCTCAGCGACGGTGACGTATCGCAAGATCAATGGCGAGTGGAAGTTTGCGGGAATTGAGCCGAACATACGATGGACTGAGTTTGGTGGAGAGGGCATCTTTGGACCCCCTGAGAAAGAAGGGAATGGAGTTGCTGCAGAAGACCAAGTGATAAACTCGAATGATTCGGGTGAGGTGGAAGAGAGGAATGGTCATGTAGTGAACAAAGCGGTTGAGGTCAGATCCGTCTGATCATGTGTTAGACGGCTGGTATATCCATGTAAACTACATAATATCGCCTACAGCCTATCGGGTAATTAGTTCCATATATCTTGGTACTGAGAATAGGTATTTTCTGCCTCGGAATCCCCTCTTGCTCCCCATCGGGGTTTGGGCAAGGCCGTTATTCGTGTTGCTTCATTGTTCGCGGTCATGGTCGGTTGCATATGCATTCTTCTGCTGTGTTGCCTGAAATATCCCGAGCGAAGTTCAGGCTCTATATCGGTCGTGCTTATATAGCTCAGGCCCTTTCCTGATGTAATCCTCCTGGGATTTACTGCGACCAATCTATGGTGTCAAGAGACTTCCAAGACATGATGTCTAGTCTATCCGACCTCGAAAACCACGTCAGTGAGCTCACAAGCGCTGTCAAGACGATCATCTCGCAATGCCCTCGCCAAAATGCCACCTCCCGCAGCAGAACTCAACCCCTCATCCCCTCTGGGGCTTCCAAGGATACCCACCGAGCCCGACAGTCGATCTTATCAACCATTTCTAGCCTCCAGAATCTCCTCGCCAGCCCGGCCGACTTCCTCCACCACCTCGCCGTTCAGAACCAGCTGCTTGCCTGCCTACAATGGCTCGGAGAGTTCCAAGTCCTCGCTTGCATTCCCCTCACCGGCACCGTTCCCATAAAAGATGTCGCTGAGCTGGCCGGTGTCCCAGAGACTCATCTCTCACGTATTATCCGGATGACAGCCACCGCTGGCTTCTTGCACGAGCCGGATCCCGGCCAAGTCGCTCACAGCGCGCTCTCCGCTCCCTTCGTCACCAAACCGTCTTATCTTGACGCTGTGATGTTTTTGGCTGGCACCATCGCCCCTTCCGCTTTGCAGATGCCTACTGCAACGCAGCGATTTGGCGCGAGTTCGCGTCCGAACGAGACGGCGTACAACCTTGCTTTAAATAACCCAGCGACATTCGCTAGTACGTCTGAGCAACGGCCAAAGCTGCAGCGCCAGTGGCCTGCTTTTCTTCAGTATGGGACCAGTGATACCGACGATCGAGTGACGGATCTGTTGTCGAGGCTGGACCATTTCCGGAGAGGAAGTATATCTGTCGTCGAGGTATTTCATCCAATTCATCTTTATTCGAGATCATACATACGATTGTCTAACCAATTGCCCAAACTATAGGTCAGCGCCCGCTCCCTCGACCACGCAACAGCCCTCGCAAACCTCTACCCGTCCATTAACATCACGGTCCAAATCGCATCCCCAGCAGGCCCAACTGCCTGGTCACCAGCACACCCCAATCCCATCCGCCCCCCAACTCCCGGCGGCAGCCACAAACACGACGACCTTCGCGCACTCACTGCAAGCACGGCCACAACAACTCCGGCCTCCAACCACACCCATACGCATACCACCAATAGCATACCTCAGGTCTCTAACATAACGATCCAACACCGGCCCCCAACAGCACCGCAACCCATTACCTCAGCAAATCTCTACATCCTACACCTCCCCTCGCCCTCGCCGACAATTCCCTTCGCCTCCCTCGCAACGCACATTCTTGCAGAACTCCGCTCACATCTCGATATCCTCCGCTCAAACCCCTCGGCGACCCTAATTCTCACCCCGCGCCCCCTGCCTGAACCCTCAGCTGTGCATAGCGAGGTCGAAGCAAGCGCGCGTCTGCGCGACTTGACGCTGATGCAGCTGGCAAATGAGCGTGAGATTGAGCTGGCGGAGTGGACAAGTCTGCTGGGCAGTGTCAGTGATAGTATGGGCCGGTTGGTGGTGGTGAATAAGATCCAGTCCAGAGAGAGCACGGTAGTTTTGTTGGAGATTCGGTACCAGGCCTATAACCGGTGACCGTTGAAAATTAATTCTGAGTTTGTGAGATGTTCAAGATGGTCGATCTATTTCATGTATCTATCAAGTCCTAAGTCTGAATCCGCAGCCGCCCGAATAGAACGGTAGAAACGAGCGCATACAGTTCCGAACAAGCAGCTCATGTCGCACGAGAAAAGGCCTGAGTCCCTACGAAACTTCGACCTTGGTAAATATAAAATTTCGGACATAGCTCGTTGAGAAACGTCGAAGGCAGGCCAATATCTTTGAGTTAGGGTTATCTAGGACGCGCCGGGCCGGGCTGAGTAAGACTCCACTACTGACAGTTAAAGAATGTAACGTTGCTCTGTCTTCACGTCATACAAGCCCAGAATACCGAAAGTGAAGCCCACTAGCAGACTTTTCTATACAGGCCCGTGATTTCCGAACAGTAATACGCTCGGAATATATTTGGCTCTATCTACACTCTGACCTAATTCTTGTTGGTTGCGGCGGAAAAGTCACCCCGCCAGCCGGAATAAGGCAAAGTAAGTTGAATCTTGGAACATGGTTACGACCGTATCATGTCGTCATGTCGCGATATCCTTGCGAAAGTAAATCGACCTTCTTGTTCTTATTAGGACGACCGGTCCCAGCGGAAGAAATGTGAAGACTGCATCCTACCGCACCGGCAACATGTTGATTTGGCTGTCTTTCGCCATCCTGAGCCTTCTGGGAGTTCTGGCAGCTGCAGCAAGCGACCATACGGCGCGGGTCTGGGCAGTATATGCATATACTATCAACGGAGAAACCATACCACGAGTCTTCCCGCGATCAAGGGCATTGACGCCGTACGGAGCATACCAACTTCATGAAGCCGGTTCGGCATTCCGACGTCGATATGTCTCTGTAAAAGCAGGCGCCGATGGACCTGATACAAGGATCGAAAATCTCTCTCCTTACCTGGTCGACAACGACGACATAAAAATCACCTCTACGCCTGATGTGGCCGTGCTCGCGTCCGCCCAGGCATTCATGCAGGGTGTTTACCCGCCCCTGAATGAGTCGTTCAACACCACATTCTTCGACAACCAACTGGAATTGGCCGATGGGTCGCTTATCTCTCCTCCGCTGGGTGGATATCAGTACCCCTCAATCGTTACCGTCGGCGTGGAAGATCCTCAGTCCCTCATGGTGTCCGGCCAGGCGCTTTGTTCAAGGCACGCTGCCGCAAATTTGGAGTACATTGCCAGCAAAGAGTTCTGGCAGACCTATGAAGAGTCTGCAGTGTTTTACAACCGTCTTCATACTCTATCTTTGTCCGGTCACTTTGATACAACGGCATCCAGCTATGCAAACGCAACCGCAATTGCCGAGTTTCTGGACTACCAAGTGGTGCATAATGAATCCCTTTTACATAGTCTGAGTGCAGAGGACATCAAGCGCGCGCGGTGGTATGCGGGCCGATATGTCTTTGCGACGAATGGAAACACGTCGGCGTCCGGCACCACCGTCGACGGCGGTATCCGGACAATCGCAGGACAAGGCCTCGCATCAAGTGTTTTAAACGCTTTCGAGACAACCATCCAAAACCGAGGCGCTAATGGGAAGATGACTCTTCAGTTTGGCAACTACCAAACTGCTGTGTCCTTCACCTCACTTTTGCAGCTGGCCACCACAAGTCCAAACTTTACTTCGTCCCTGCCGCGTCCAGGATCATCCCTTCTCCTGGAACTGTTCAGCCTGGAGAGTGAGAGATACCCTACGTACCCCGACCCGGCGCAGCTCTACGTTCGATTCCTCCTGCACAATGGGACGCGGGCTGAATTCGTGCCTTATCCGCTGTTTGGACATGGCCCGAGCAATACGGCCATCCCATTCAGCGAGTTCCAAGCCGAGATGCAAAGAATGGCGTTAGGGTCAACCGAAGATTGGTGCCGTCGTTGTAACTCTTCCGCTGTGTTCTGCTCCGGGGTAGTAAAACCACTGCCACGACAGTCGGCCGCCAGCAAGGCGCGAAAGGACCGCGGCGGCATCAGTGCTGCTGTTGCTGGAGTCATCGGATCTGTCGTTACTATCGCTGTTTTAGCACTGATCGGTGTCGTCGGATTCTTTTTATGTCTGCGCACCAAGCGGTTGCGAAATCCTGGTCTTGGAGGCTTCAAGAGGGATAGCAAGATGGCAAGTGATTCGGACCTCACCTTTAAGAATCCGCAATGGGGAGATGCAATCAAGGCTCCCACCGCTTCAGCCAAAGGACATGAGCGGCATGGCAGCTGGGAAATGAAGAACAAATGCCCCCCACGGCTTGTCGAGCAGACTGTTGGGTCATCATCTCTTGCGGATGAGCTGGAGGAGGAATGGGACCTTCACGGCACTGCGCCTGTCAGGCCTCACGAGCATGTTTGATACACACAGAAGTAGGGTTGTTAATTTTGGTAATGGTGAAGTTAAGGTTCCCGGGCTGCGTGACCTTTCTTTTCCTGCCCAGTAATCAATTCATAAGATGCTCTGTAATCCACTCATCGGCAACGGGATGTTGTGGTGAGCTCTTTCCTCGTCAACATGACAGTGCTTCCTTCCATTTTCCCCTTCACTCAGCCAAACACGAGTGGACTTCCCTTCTCCTTTCTCTTTTCGCTTGTCAACAACTCGCAATCCTCTTCCTCTCCTCTATGCAAACCAGGCGTCGCTGAAACCACGCTCCAACACTTTCATTTTTTTTTTAGCAATTTGAAACCGACATTCGTGGGTACACATTCATTTATCCGATAGCAATGACCAAATACGACATTCAGACCCTCCTGGCAGCAAAGCCGAATGCTCACATAGACCTGGAAAGGTTCAGCGACCAGGCTTTTACTAGTACGTTCCGTGCAGAGTACATTAGTAATGATGCTGACATACCGGCTTTCTAGACAACCTAGTCCGGTCAAATGTCCTATCCGAGCAGTCTGTCAACCGGCCGAGAAACGCGTCCGGCGGTCATTCCCGTCGCAATGGGATGACGCCTTTAGTCCTGAATACACAGAACGCTCCCCGTCAGCCGGACCATGAAACTTTGTCATCATCTAATTCGCAGTTTGATGATGCATTCGTGCGATTCATTGAGCAGCACACTTCTCCGAAGCCACAGCGCGTAACTGCCGGGGGCCGTATCGTGCCGATGAACCCGTGGGATTCTCCTCCCAAATGGAGTCTTCCATTGAGCTCGAAAGCCGCAAGTGCTGCGAACAGCGACATGTCCAAAGCTGCTTGTTCAACTGCAAAAAGTGAGCCGAAATCTAAACCAGAAAATCGACCGAAACAGCAGGCGCCCAACACTGAGAGCAGGGCGCCTAAGACAAACCCCTTGCCCGCAGGTACGGCCCCAGTTCATCGTAGTCTGGTAAAGTTGAATGCTGATTTTTGTCACCAATTTTTAGATGCTGCCAATGCGCCATGCTTTCAGCCCCTTAGCAGCACAAGCCCGTTTCAAAATGCTAGTGTCCCTCCCGCAACTCAGCCGGCACAGGGAACTCCATTATCCGCTTATCCAGCACTTGGGATTAGTGGGGATGGCTTCTTGAATGCTTTCGCTCAACCACCAGCCCCGTCGCAGCTGGTTGGTGCGCAAGCTTCCCCGGCCGCATTCGCCTTCCAGCCGCAGCCATCTGCCGCGACGACACCCAGCTTCCGGGGCTGGCATGGCATGAATACACTTTCACCTGCCGCGTTCAGTCCGTACCAGGGGAGCTTTACACCAACCCCTTCTGGACTTGGTGCTCAGTGGCCTCAGCTTCCTCAGCTGCCCCAATTCCCTCAATTGCCGCAGCTCCCTCCGTTGCCTCCGTTGCCTCCGTTTCCCCAGCTTCCACAAATGCCCCAGCTTGCTCAAGCTTCTCCGGTTGTTAGCAGTCAGGTGCCTGCCTCTGGCCAGCAATTCGTCCCTTCTTATTTTCAGGACGCTGTCTATCAGAAGTCACTCGAGGACGCCACCAAGCAGTACGATGCGCTTTCTGCGCAACTCTCTCAGATCGACAGGTTCACTGCAATGCATGCGTGGGTCATCGATCCCGAGACGAAAAAGCTTCTGGTTGAGCAACGAAAGAGCTTGGTCCGAGAACTTGATACCGTGAGGCTGTATAAGGAGCATTTGCAGGTGCTTTTCGGAAAACACCTGATGAACAGCCCTCCGAAAAGTCGTCAGGAACGTATTTCTGTCCCGGTTACGCCTCCCAGGAAAGAAGCCTGGGAGACGCCTACAAAGTCAAAATCAAGGTCATTGTCCCCTACAGTTCGTAACCTCTACCGCACCATTGAAGAAACTGACGAGCGCGGAGAACCAATCGATGGACTTCTTCGAGCGCTATCAGGCGCCTCAAAAGGCCTTGCGAAGAGGTTGAGTGAAGAACGCAAAAAGTCCCTCTGTGTAGCTGCTGAGCAGTCTCCAAGGGAGTTGCCTAGTAGGGGTAGCACGTTTGTCAAAGCGAGGGAGGAATCTTTGCACGAAGCACCGGAGAAAGCCGAGTACGCCCAGCCCGTGCAGGTGTCAAGAAGGCTTTGGCAGTCAGATCCCAACCCACACCCTCCGCTACTTTCGCAATGCTTCAACAAGGATTGGAGCCCGGTTCTGCAGAAGTCGGCTGCTCCAGCCATTTCTCAGAATGTCACTGCTCATGCTTTCCTTCCTTCTTTTGATGGCGCGGGAAGATCAGCCGATAGCTTCGAATTGATTTGAATCTGGAGTGGAGAGAGCAAGGGGTAAACTTATCCGCATCGAGACCGCGATGCGCATTTGGGAATTGGAGGGAGCTGTTTGAGTTGGCGTTAAGGGGTTGAATGAGTCTACAACTGATAGGATGGACGATGAACATCTGGCCCCGCGAAGGACTTTTGTATCCTTAGTACTGGCTTGATAGTTACGCATAATTCGATTCTCTAAATAATGAAAGTGGTTGTGCAGTCGAGTGCTTTTGACTCGCGTCCATTAATAATGGTGGCCATTCCTGACTCAGCCCCGTGGGAGAATCTCCCAGTTCGGTGAGACTCCACCTCTCCATTCAACGTCGGCAATAGTCGAGCAGTAGTCAATCCGCCGTTCTTGATGGGTTGACCATCCCACGGTTAATCGCTTCATCTCGCCTCCGCTCTTTATACGATCTCTCCGTCCCTCTTTTTCGCATACAACTTCTCGTTCATCAACTCCGACTCCTCCTATTTCACCGCCCCCTTCCTTATGCCTCTCCAAATTTCCTAATTCCACGTCGCCAATATCACCTCCCTTCCCCCGCGCTCCTTCACCCCTTCAGGCCTCGTCGCCGAATCAAATTATCTTTGATATCACGCCTTCATCTATTACCGCTCGTCTCCGTCTTGGATAGGCACGAGTGCTCTACTCGCAAGTCCTCTCGGGTTTGATTAGGCAGTGTTGTGGGGATGACGCAGCTTTTTGCTTCCAGTCCGTCCCCTGCGGCAAACGAGAAACGTGGAGGTCATCCAGGTCTATCCATGCCTACCAAGAAGCACCCCAACGATTCAAGCCATTTACCGACAAAGATTAAGAACTTTTTCCGCATCAACAGCTCAAGCAGCACATCTCATCATCAATCCAGCAACCACGCCAACAGCTCTGACCGGGATACCGGTTCCTCGACCCCTGTCAAACATGAGCCTAAATCCACCTTCCGACAGTCGCGATTCCTCCCAATGATTGGTCGCAACCGCTCTGCTACGGTTGCCAGTGAGGGAAATCCGTTAGACGAAGCAATCTCCCCGACCGCGACAGCAAATCCCTACTTCGTCCACCAGGGCCAGCCCGCCCTGCAACATCGCAACGACGGCTCGATACCCTCTTCGCCTCCAGACACCCCAGAGTTACAAGTTGATGGTGTTTCAGCGGCGGAACAAGCTACCACAGCCAACAAAGAGGAACTCGCCCGGAAACTACGCCGTGTTGCTTCGGCTCCGAACGCCCAGGGCTTGTTTACTGCTACCGATTCAGATGGCCGACCCCAGACTGCAGAGCTGGGTAAGGAACCTCTGGTACACTCGGGAGCTGCAGGCTCCCCTGTCGGTCTGGTCGAGGTGAGCTCAAACACAGATCAGGATGGAAATCTTACCGTTCCGCAACCTGGCTCCGGCAAACTTCCTGCTGTCACTCAAGTTCGCACTTCCAGCGGTGGTTTCCGTCGAACATACAGCTCCAACTCGATCAAAGTACGAAATGTGGAGGTCGGACCCGCTAGCTTTGACAAGATCAAGCTCATCGGCAAAGGCGATGTCGGCAAAGTTTATCTGGTTAGGGAAAAGAAGTCGACACGCTTATATGCCATGAAGGGTAAGTTTATGCAGTCCTTGTAAGAGCGAGCCGGACTGACAGTGGGCAGTTCTCAGTAAGAAGGAAATGATTAAGCGGAACAAGATCAAACGTGCACTGGCAGAACAGGAAATTCTCGCCACCAGTAATCATCCCTTTATTGTTACCTTATATCACTCTTTCCAGTCAGAGGACTATCTATACCTTTGTATGGAATACTGCAGCGGCGGGGAGTTCTTCCGAGGTATGATCGTGCTGCCAACTTGGTGCTACGTGCTTGCTGATGTCACTTCGTACTCATAGCTCTCCAAACTCGGCCCGGAAAATGCATTTCTGAAGACGCTGCTCGATTTTATGCAGCCGAGGTCACCGCCGCCCTTGAGTATCTCCATCTGATGGGATTTATCTACCGTGATTTGAAGCCAGAAAGTGGGCATCCCAAGCTTGTTCGTGAATAAACAACTGACTCGTCCTTCTCGCAGATATTCTGCTACATCAATCGGGGCATATTATGCTTTCGGATTTCGATCTCTCGAAACAGTCAGGACCAGGGGGTGCACCTACCATGATTCCCGCACGAAGCGGCAATTCCAACACCTCTCTCCCTACAATTGACACCAAGTCTTGTATTGCCGATTTCAGGACCAACTCCTTTGTTGGCACCGAAGAGTACATTGCGCCGGAGGTGATCAAAGGGTGCGGCCACACCAGTGCTGTAGATTGGTGGACTCTGGGCATCCTGATCTACGAGATGCTCTACGGAACGACGCCCTTCAAGGGCAAAAACAGGAATGCAACCTTTGGTAATATTCTCCGCGACGAAGTACCGTTTCCAGAACAAGGAGGTGCACAACAAATATCCAAGTATGTTAGCCGAAATCTTGTTAGTCGCAGTGCTAACCAAGTTACAGCATTTGCAAATCCTTGATCCGTAAGCTACTGATCAAAGACGAGACAAAGCGTCTTGGGGCTCGAGCTGGCGCCTCGGATGTTAAAACTCACCCCTTCTTCCGGCAAACGCAGTGGGCATTAATTCGCCATATGAAACCGCCCATGATCCCTCACCAGAGCCGCGGAAATGAGACAGTTAACTTCCGCAATGTCAAAGAAAGCGCAAGCGTTGACATTGGCGAAAAGAACCCTTCCAAGATGAAGGGCGTTCCCTTGAATTCCGGCCTCGCCACGCCCAACGGCGAAATAGCAGACCCCTTTGAAGAGTTCAACAGCGTTACTCTTCACCACGACGGCGACTTTTAATCGGCTCAGACCACGGTACAACATTCGCCGCTCCTGCATGATAGACGAAACTGTTCGAGCGTACCCTGTATTGCTATCATTTCACGATTATGATGCATGAAAGTTAATCTGTATTCGAAGTCTTTCACTTTTACTCGGCGTTTTGAGGCGTTTAGATTTTTCGTGGGACCCGTCCCACCAGTTTGCTGGAAACCATCTTGGGTGGATATTGATTTGCTTCAAGTTTGCGCTTTGCATATGCTACTTCAATGCCTGTCTTTGGACTGAAGCCATGGTATACTATCCTTGTTCCATCTTACCACATCATTTCCCGTCTCGCAGTCAGTTGTCGCCTAGCCTCGACTACTTACATGTCATTCTTGCGGAACTCGGCGCTAGCGATCTCGGGTCATGCTTCGCAACACTCCTGTTCTACTGTGTTTCGTCTAAATCACATCCTGTGATTGCCTCTTTCTTTGTGTTATTTTTTATTTTTAGTATCAAAGCGCTTTCGCTCCCCCTATTTGTCAGATAAGTCTGGTTGAGCAAATCGCCGGGGACTTCCAATCATCTATTTCAATCACAAAACTGCAATTCTACCCAACTATTATACCTATTTCTTCGTATTTCTGGGTTGTCTGTTCCATGAGTGTCGCAGTTCTCAGGGAGATCAAGCGAATTCTCGCGTAGCGTAGAAAAGGCCGCCCACATCTTCCTAGTAACTCTCTCCAGGAATCGATCGGGCTCTCGAATTGGGTGAGTCTCAAGCAACAAGCAGTGCAAACTTCATCATTGTGTATCGTCTTTCGATAACCAGGCGTCAACGCCTACCGCATACAAACAGTCAACAGTTCCTCGGAAGTCGGACGCCAACCCCAGTGAAAATCCTTGATTTCAGGGAGTCCGAGTATACTAATAAGAGATCGTCTAATGACGGCAGCGTTATATCAGTGGCAGCGAGTTTAACTATCCCACAGTGACGACGATCGTTCATTTGATGAGAATGAGCCCAGCTATTACGTTGACTATACCTGTTCCGAAGACGAAGTCTGCGACGATATGGATGAGACGAACTCAGAAAAGGACATTTGCAAGGGCACTGAAGAAAGCAGGACATTGCAAAGCTTAAGATGTTTGCCTTGAAGTTCCAACACAGCTACCTAATGTCAATCGTTATTCTATACCCTACTATAACACGATCGGGGCAAAAAGTGGGATGCAAAGGATTGCGAGCAACTGTCAGAGTTGGGGCTCACGCTGCTCTTCTACGAGATAAACATCTTAGATATGTGTACCTCACTAAGACCATTCATAGCTTGTATAAGCAGTTCAGTAAAGTTGATTGACTGGATGAGCAAGGGCTTGTAAAGTTGAGAGAGCTGCTGGCGACTGGAGTCGAGGGCTTTGCATATAGCATCATCTGGGAAGGCATACTACCAGTAACTAGCTTGGATCCAGCTACAATTTTCTGCTTGGATATATTCTAGGTCAGGAGGAGATCTTATTGGCGAAATCGGATTTGCAGGTAACAGCTTGATTCACTTGAATCACTCTGGCTAATAGCCAAGGCATAGCTTTTTCGTTCTGGTCGAAACTACAAGCTCACTTTGAAGATTGTTCTAACTGCTCATCTAACATCAAAGTTACGGGATTTGAAATGGCTGTTTAGCCCTCTAGATTCTAATGTTACAAAGGTTGTAAGATCCTAGTTGTGCAGTTGGATTGGTTTTCAGGATGCTAAGAAATATGATTTAACAACATAAGTGCTTCAGGCACTCACCTAATATCTGTTTTGGGAGGCCAGTGCAGCTAGAGTCCAGAAGCAAAGTACGCACTAACAAATAGACTGAAATTCTGGCTCTTGTTCACAAAATCTAATATACCTAGTCCTTGTTCCCGGTTATACTTTGTATCAGTCAAAGCTTGTTGGCTGATAGCAAGCGGACGCGTTGAAACTTCCCCACCAAACCGCAACCACATAAACACAGCAAAACAACCTCAATTCCAAAGCCAGCTAGCTCACTTCCTCAGTCGAACAACAACGCGAAATGTCAGAAACAACTCCAATCCCTTCCCGAAGCACAACGCCCCCAATCGACCCGCCCCTGGACAACGTCTCCAGCACAGAAAACGCTTTCCTCCGCCCCTCCCACCCGCTCGTCTCTGATCTGGAACAGGAAGTCCTTGACGAGTATGCTCGGTTACTTGGCAATGTGAATAAGGTACACTTAACACCCTACCTATTTCTCGCCTCTTTATGTGCAATCAGTGGCTAATTTTGTTGCGTGTGCGCATAGCTCTCCGCCAAACTCGCTGAGCTCGCGGACTCGCCGACCACAATCACACTCGACGGACTCAGACAATTAGAGCGAAAGACGGCGACTGTATATACGCTGCTCAAGGCGAGCGTTTACAGTATCCTGTTGCAGGAACAGATTGTCAACGAGGGAGAGTGGCAGCAGCAACAGCAGCAGCAAGATGAGGGGCAGGAGTATGCCACGGGAACTATGAATGTGGGAGAGGAGGGGATCTATATGGGGGAGGGGGACATGAGTTATCAGCAGTACTAACCAACGCAAACGGTTGAGCTGGGGGTTGGGCGTTTCTTGGAATGGGTCTACATAGATCTGATCAGGTTGTTCTGGGTCTGGGTTTTTTAGTCTAGCTTTGGTTATACCCCTTCGGCGGTGTTTATGAAATGCTTCAAATTCGACATTAAATGGATGGGACTTAATTTGTCGATTCTTAGTACAAATACATTGGTAAACTGCTGAAAATCAGGAGATATTATATACATCGTCAGGACGTAACCAGAAACCTCGAACTGGAAACCAGACAATGCGCCCGCAGCATAATCGTACAATGATAGCAGTAATCTAGTACTGGAGTTGACGTGGCCGGTCTTCTCTTCCTGAGTAGTAGACCTTGCGCACATCAACCAGCTTCTTGCCTCGGGCACGGGCAATCTCCTCCGGATCGCGCTGGCTCATCAGGGCTTCGTATGCGGCTTTCACCGTGTTCATCGGGTTTCTGGCTCGCTCGACACGAGCCGCAATGTCGCTAATACCGGCTGCTCGGCACATCTCGTAAATCAAGCTTTGGCAGCGGAGTCCAAAACCTAGATTGACCTTGTTAGCTTTGCGCCGAGCGAAAATGGAGTATTGAGAAACTTACCGGGAGGACGGGTCATCAGTTTCAGCTCAACGGCGCCCACTTTGCCCCTCACATCGCCAAAGATCGTGCGGTTCTCGTACCGCGGAACAGGTTTCATGTTTCTAATAGCACGGTATAGCGATTGGACCCTTGCGTCCGTGGCTTCCTGTGACTTTCCTTCGCCAATACCAAGGAGACCGTTGCCATTACCGGCGACAGTTAGGATATATGTGCTGTTCACTTTACCGAGACGGGTCTGGTTTGTAACTTGTTTCACGACAAGAGCCTTCGTCCTGAGGGACGAGATGTCAGATAAGCTGTACCCGGTGTTCTTCATGAGGACTTTTAACGCCTCACTCGGTTCTTCGTCCTTCTTGGCAGAATTGCTCCGCCTCGCGTCGTAGTATTTGTGAGGCTTCTTACTGGGCCCATCAAGAGTCTCCCCAGGCTGGAACAGGTCCGGCACGAGAGAACTGTTCGGGTTCAACTCGTTCTCCTCCTTTCCAATTGTCATACGGTTCGTCTCCGCAAAGCGCACCCAGTCTGAGATTGAGGCATCTTCCGGCATCTCAGCGATGAACTTGGCAAAGTCGTCCACGAAGTCGTCTTCGGTTTTGAGAGTTGCATTGTAATCGCTGTTGCCTTCGGGGGCGCGGACGTGTTTATCAACGCCGGGTTCGATTACCGAAAAGTCATCGAGATAAGTGAGCTTCATCGGATCTTTGCGAATCCGGAACTGCTCTGCCATATCCTTTGGATCAATGGCCGCCTCGCCAGCTTCAATCGCGGCGAATTGCTCAGGCGTGTAGTGTTTCTTCAGGTAGGCCTTTTCCTCCTCTGTGTATGGCTTGAAATCATCCGGCTTCATCTCTTGCGAGAGCTGTTTAAGAGCCACGCCATTTTCGACAGGCTTTTTGCTGGGCTTGTCGGCGAATTGCGTGGCGGACAATTGGAATTGGCGACGAGGCACGCGAGGGCTGTTTGCAGCGGCGCGTGAGAAGCTACAAAACAGACACCTGGCGGGACGGGCGAAACTCATATTTACCAGTCGGCTCCGCGCCCCTCTGAGGTCCAGGGCAGCAGAGGTAGTATCGAAAGGTGTGGAGTGTGGAGGACGGGGGTTGAATCGGAGGATGGTGGAGGATAAGTTGAGGCCGGCAGACGGAGAGAAAATCTCAGCTCAGCACCCGATTCGGCCAATCAGGGCCCGTCTTTTTTTGCTTGGATGGATTTCCGCCCATTACTCGACTTTCTCTTCTTCATTTTTGATGCTGCTTTTCTTCTCCATAATTTAGGAATATACACATGTTTCGCTTTCTGCGACTACCTGTTCGTTGCCAATTTCAATACTTTCAATACTGCTCCTCTCGTCCCTCTCCGGTCCAGCTGCTTGCTTCGCCAAAATCGAGCCCAATTTCTCTGCAGCAGCGGAATGTGCATATTTCCCCGATAATGGAGGCACCGAAACAAAACCACCGAAACGCCCCCAAGCGGCAGAAGAGGAACCCGGCCAAGCAGCGAAAGGAGAAGTCAAACGAGTTTGACGAAGTCCTACAAGCCGACGTTGACAGACTGCTGAAAAGCAAGCGAGACGGCAGCCCAGCCGATGCTACTCCCCCGCAGCCTACGCTCCCAGAACCCTTTACAGAGATCGAAGTGACAGTCGCCGAAATATCCTCGACGGGTGATGGGCTTGCGCTTTCCGAGAATGGTGACCATGTCTATGTCGTCCCCTTCACTGTTCCCGGGGACAAGGCCCTTGTGAAAGTCGTGCGGCACGTCAATGCCCTATCCTACAGCGTGACGGACTTTATCAAGGTTATTGAGCCCGGTCCGCAACGGCGAGACGACGCAATTGGATGCAAATACTTTGGCAAATGCTCGGGTTGTCAGCTGCAGATGCTATCCTATGAGGACCAGCTGGCGCATAAGAAGCGCATCGTGGAGAAGGCGTACGCCAACTTCTCCGGCCTCATTCCGGAACTGATTCCTGCCATTGGGGATACTTTCCCGTCTCCCCTGCAATACGGGTACAGAACTAAGCTCACACCGCACTTTCCACCTCCAAAACGCAATGACGCCGGAGAGCCCCAAGTACCGCCCATTGGCTTCACATACAAGAACCAGCGCCGACACCTAGATATCGAAGACTGCCCCCTTGGCACAGACATCATCAGAGCAGGGCTCAAGAGCGAGAGGAAGAAGGTAGCGGAAAACTTGCAACAGTACAAGAAGGGCGCTACAATCCTACTGCGCGAAACAACCTCCCGCATACCCAAGAGCTCGACAGACGCCGACCCTGCCTCCGCCACAAAACCAACCGTAATCACCTACGAAAACAAGAACAAACCACACCAAGAATCAGGCGACGTCATCACCCTGGATCGACCAAACTATAGCGAAGAGAAACGGTGCGTGACAGATCAAAACGCCACCTCAGTTGAATACATCGACGACTACCTCTTCACCAATAAAGCCGGTGCCTTCTTCCAGAACAACAACTCCATCCTTTCCGGCTTCACAGAGTACATCCGCGAACATGCCCTTACCCCGACCTCCGACAAATCTGGTACCCCCATTAAATACCTCCTGGACGCCTACTCCGGCTCCGGTCTCTTCACGATAACGCTCTCTCCGCTATTCAAATCGAGCCTGGGCGTTGATGTGGCCGGTGACTCTATTGTATCGGCGCGCGAAAATGCGCGTGCAAATAACTTGCCTAATACAGGATTTGCCGCTGCTGATGCTGCGGTGCTCTTCAAAGATGTGCCCTACCCGGCCGATCAGACGTTGCTGGTTATTGATCCGCCGCGCAAGGGATGCAGTGAGGATTTCCTGAGGCAGTTGCTGGCGTACGGGCCGAGGAGGGTCGTGTATGTCAGCTGTAATGTACACACGCAGGCGAGAGATGTGGCGGTTATGGTGCAAGGGGATGAGAAGACGGGGGTCAGGTATAATATTGAAAGTATTCGCGGATTTGACTTCTTTCCGCAGACGGGGCATGTGGAGGGCGTTGCCGTGTTGAATAAGGTTGTCGCGTAGGGCGCTATGAAGAGGTGCCAGCGGCATTCGGGTATAAAAGTCTCATTTCGCAGGATATGTACTCTGACGAGAATTTTATTGCTAGATACTATAGACAGGATAATGCGCAAAGAGACAACTCTAAAACTAGGTGCCAGGGCCACCAAGAAGGGCGAACCTCCGGACAATGCTGGGACCGATTTCATCGTACTCTGCCTTGGTATGGCAGTAGCTGCGGAATTCAGGAGTCTGACCCAGCAGACTGCCGCCAAACCATGGGCCGTGTCTCTGTCTCTTATGCGTCACAACAGCAACGTCTAGACCGCCACTCCGTGCTCCTCCGCTGCGGGCTTCCGAAGCGCGAATACGCGCATCGACCAAGTGTCGAATATCGCGTTGCAGACGTCGGCCGAAATCCTTGTAAAGAGTGGAACCACCGGAAAGCACAATGTTCTTATAGAGACCTCTTCGGACGTCGATCGGAGATGACTGGATAACGCCATCGACAACAACGGGGAGCGGAGTCAAAAAGTCGGAGGAGTAGATTTCGGGGTTAAAAAAGATCTCGGGGGCAAGGAACCGCTCGTATCCGACGTCAATGGTCACGCTACGGCCGTTGGGCGAAGTCACAGTGTGCTTTAGGAATCGATCTGGTTCCCGGTCGTATCGCGCAAACTCCTTGACAATGTCAGGGGACACATAACAGTATTCCTCTTTCACCCTCTCCGCCGTCTTTAGGCTGCTATCAGGCTCGCCTCGGTCGCGAAGCAAGCTTTGTACAAAGTAGGTAATGTCTCGACCGGCAATCGGAATGCTCTTGATAGAAGATCCGATGACGTAGCCTTCTGCGACAGGAATAACGTGGGTGACACCATCACCAGAGTCAATGACTGTTCCGGTAAGCGATCGATCGGTGACTTTAGAGGAAGTCCAAGAGGCAGCCAACGCGAGCACAGCTTGGACAGCAATGTATAGACCGGCGCAGTTGAACGACTCAAACATGATTTCGGCGGTGCTCTCACGGTTCTCCGGCGGGTTCATCGGCTGTTGGCGAGTTATTAATCAGTGACTGCTCAAGCACTCGTTTCGAGTGCAGGATAAGTTTCAGAACATACAGGCTCAGTAAGTAAAAAGTAGTGGTCCTCGGGCTCGACGCGCAGGTACTTGAAGATCGAGTTCGACCAGAACCGCTCCATGTGATCCCAATTCTCAATCTGTCCATGACGGATGGGGTAGTTGATGCCGTACCCAGGACCACTGGCAGCCGCAAGAGCTTCGTCACCAATAAAGAAGTCTAGGTCCTCTGTACCGCGCTTTGCAGACAGATGTCCACCTCCGCCAGAGGACAAGAATGAAGGTTTGTTGGCAACAGCGGGCCGCGAGCCGCCTCCGGTACTTCCAGCACCAGCCTTTGTAGCAATTGCAGTTGGGAAGACGAAAGAGGGCGAGTCGTTACCGGCGAAACCTATAGAGGCTGTCAGCTAGTCCGGGTCCAAGGGTCCCAATGCGGGGGTATGTTGGACTGGGGTAGCTGAGCGTATCTACCTAGCTTGGAATAACCAGTCCCGCTACAAGACGAGAGCATACGATCAGTCACAGTTCACAATTCGTTAAAAAGCTTCAATATCTCGTTGGAAATGACATACTTGTCCATGACAACGGCCGGGGTTTGGTTCGCCATGGCGAATGGTTGGGGCGCACACACTCCCCCTGGCTACCAATTCGTAAGAAGACCGTCGCTCAGTAGGCCTGGATGGGAAGGCAGGCCTGGGGATTATTTGCAAAAAAAAAAAGAGAATAAGAAGGATAGAAAAACAGGACAGAGGAGCGAGGAGGGGGCTCACGCTAGAGGTATGGAGGTGGGCAGGCAGGCGGATTAGTAGAGCAGGCGGTGGCCCCAATACGTAATGTTACAGGTAGCCACGTGATGGTACTGTCAGCCACTGTCGTTCACAAGCCACATTCCCGCAGCAACTGTGGCTGGAGGTATCTCAGAAGAATCTATAAGCGGCCTGAAGCTCTCTATAACACCGCGTTGAGGACGTTGCGATTGCTGTGAACTGAATGTGAAAGGAAAGGTTAATGTGTACTAGATTCCTAGTGCTCTTCATGTCGATTCGAGTTGAGCACCGTGCTTGTTCTCTGAAGAGGCAGCTGCCCTCTCACTCGTAGAGCCTGGGTAAAGGAAGGCACCCGCAGTCAACAGCTCAATGCCGTCAACGCGGACTGGTAGCTCCCTGAACACTTTACCTCTGCATGTTCAGGCCCCCCTAATACAGATCTCCTTGCACATTATCTTTCCCTAATTTGCATCCTTCGGTTCCTCTCTACATTCTTACTCTCTGCCTTAAGAGGTGCAGCGTGCCTTCATACCCTACAGCGAATAGCTCTCGGAAGCGAGGCCTCATCTTATACATACTCACTCTTTGAGCCTCTCCTTTATTCTCCCTGATTTCCTCTGCACAATTGTGTTGGAGGTATTCCTAGCGCGGAGCCAGCAGCCTACTCACTGTACCCATAAATTCACTCGCATCAGTTCTATTAGTCGTCAGCTGTGCAATGCCCCAGTGACAACTCGGCATTTCCAGCTTTGTTTCTCTTTGTCTTTCAACTATACCGTTTTGTCCAGCAGACAATCCAGGCCACGATGAATCGCTCAAAAAAAGGAGGAAAATATGTATCGGCCATCTTCATCCACGCCGGTGCCGGTTATCACCGACGCGATTTCGAGAAACCACATTTGAAGGTGTGCGAAGGGTGAGTGTCTGCTTCTTTTGCGGTCTACCCATTGTACATACGTCTCACTGCAGGCGCTGATGTCGGACAGTGCAGCTAAGATGGCAATGGGCATACTCCTCAACGGTGGCTCAGCGGTCGACGCCGTTGAAATCGCAATTATGTACCTTGAGGATGCCGAAATCACCAACGCCGGCTACGGTAGTAACACGACTATTGAGGGGACTGTTGAATGTGATGCTACTGTGGTCGACCACCTTGGCCGGAGCGGCGCTGTTGGTGCCGTCGCGCGTAAGTCCTACCTGCTGACGTTGAAGGTATCGGGCTAATGGCATGCCTAGAGGTGAAAAATCCTATCTCGCTTGCGCGTGCGATCCTTGAAGCGTCAAAAGAGCCTCTGACATTACATCGCGTGCCTCCGAACTTTCTTGTGGGACCCGGTGCTACGGACTATGCGTATGAACTAGGGCTTGTAGTCCTCCCCCACGATGGGCTGATATCAACTCCAGCAAGACAGAGGTGGTTGCAATGGCAAAGGGAGCTCAAAGAAGCTGATAGCCGACAAAGGGCTCGGTCACAAGGCTCGAACGAAATCGACAATGTCTATTACCGTCGTGCAGTTAGGGGTCATCCGTCTCGGTTGCCCGCGAGCCCTTCCAGCACACAATCAACATCAACAAGCTCCGTTAGCCCTCATGTGGACTCGAATCACGCTAGTGCAATAAATACACCCAGTGGCATGCAGTTGGCATCAGATAACCAGGTTCCAGCTGGCATAACAAAAGCTAAAAGTGACACCTCAGGCGGTGGCATGTCTCCAATTCGATCAAGCCTCAACTCGTTTAGAAACACAATCCTGCAGCCCAACCCGCTGAGGGCCGGCATGCACGCAGGGCAGATGGATGTCGATTCATCGTCTCTTCCATCCCATGGCCGCGATGGATCACACTCCGACTTTTTCGGCTGCACAGAGGATCGTGTCAGTGATACCGTGGGGGCTATAGCTGTGGACAGCTTTGGGCACATCGCAGCAGGCTCTTCTTCTGGTGGGATTGGAATGAAGCACAAGGGTAGAATTGGTCCTGCGGCTCTTAACGGAATTGGCACCAGTGTCATCCCCGTCGACCCGAATGACCCTGAAAAGACCTGCGTTGCGAGTGTCACTTCAGGCACTGGGGAGCACATCGCTACCACCTTGGCCGCAAGTACCTGTGCTTCGCGGGTCTATTATAGTCATCGAAAACGTTCTGATGGTACCTTTGAAGAAGTGCTTGAGGACGAAGCCATGGGAGCAATGATCGCAGCGGATTTTATGGGTAATCAGACTTGTGACCTTTATTTTTCGAATGCTAAATTTTATTTTTTTAGGCCATCCAGGTGTAAAAGCCAGCCATTGTGAGGGCTCTGTTGGGATCATGACTGTCAAGCGGACGGTAGATGGGATATATCTATACTTCGCACACAACACCGACTCTTTCGTACGTTCTTTGACTTTCTATGTTACCATGGGCCTTCCTGACTGTAGTGACTCTTAGGTTCTGGCAAATATGAGCAGCGAAGATAAAAAACCGGCTTCTGTCATGTCTCGCAGTAATGGGAACGGAAGCATCGCGCAAGGTGGAAAGGCCTTCCGGGTTAAGAAACTTGCATGAACCCAGGAACAGAAGTCTTTGGCGCATTCAAGACATTTCATCGATCCTAGATCCTAGACAACGCTAGCCTATCTTTCGTTTGCCTGGACCTTCTCCTGGAACTACCTATTCTTGCGAATACCCATGTCTTTCTGATAGCGGTTTGCATCTGTGGTCCCTACAAATGCTTGTACTCAGTTGTACAATGCTCTGCTGTTGCTGCTATATTATAATTCGTCGCTTTGGCGCCTTTGAATATGCTTCACTGAGACGTGCTGGTTCTAATTCGGTCTTGCTGTGTATGCTGAGCCAAATTATTTATATTGTTTATCTGATTCAGATTTCATCATCCATTATTCCATCAGTGGCATGACTATAAACGTAGGGTGATTAAATCGGCGTTATATCTGCAATTGATCTGCTGTCCAGAACGAACAATCTGGTTTCAAATTCTCGTATATTCAATACCACGTAGACCGATCTTTGATGCGGTATACCGGGCTCTCTTGCCGTCATCGTCATAAACCAGTAATGGTCTGTCTTATACTGGGCTCCCAACAGATTGGGTGCTATATGTGCCAACCCTCGGGGCGTCGGTTTGCGCAGCTCACCAAGAGTTTAGTATGATATGCGTTTGCAATTGCTAATTTCGAGAGAGTCTCTCCGAATAGGTATATTAAAGGATCATTCCAGTTTGCGAGGGGGACCTCGCCCCCTTTTCTTCAATTCGGAAGCCTTTAAGCTTCAACCTTCGTGATAATAACTCAGAGTATCACTGGAAGCCCAAAATCAGAGTCATCTTCGACGCCAGGATGAATCAAGGCCCCGGCGTCGGGGTCGGCGTAGGCGTAGCAGAGACCCCATTTGGTCTAATCTTCTTCTTCTTCTTTTTCCTTACCACAACCGCCGGTTTCGCGCCGTAGTCGCCCGTATCCAGATGCGTGCCGCAAGTCAAGCAATCGCCGTTCTCCGGTGGTTCACAGAAGATACTCAGACAGATCGAGCAAACGAATCCAATATCCACAACGCGTCTGTGGCAGAAACACGCGGCGCGGAAGTCCACATCAACTCGTGTCGGAAGGATTAGGTGTTTGCGGGATCGTTGGTCCGGGAGGAACGCCATCATTAGATACTGCAGTAAACCGCGGGGCTCGGTAAGGGACATGTAGATTCCCTTTGTTGCATCGGAGGCTTGTTGTAGGAAGACGGTGTCGCCACTGAGTTTGCACACGTCGATGGGGATGTGCAGGCGCTGGCAGGCGAAGATGCCGTTCATGATTGGGATGTATTGGTGCGCGGAGCCGGTCGCGCTGCTGACGGAGATAATGAGGATGCGAGACTGTAGACCCTCGGCGGCGCCGTCGTTTGTCGCGGTGGTGGTTGTGGAGCGTCGAGCTATCATGGACGTTGTGCTTGTGTCTGGGTCACCAGAGCGCGAGAGGGAGGAAGCATCGCCGCCTCCGTGAGCTTCAGCCCAGGCAATTGTGCGACGGTTGATGTGGCTGAGGGCTAGGGTAAGTGCGCCGGCCATCATTGTTGAGGCGCCACTGTCTAGATCATCACGGGTGGTCGAGTCTACCAGGTGTCGGAGATTGGATGTCACTTGCTCCTCGACGATTCGAAACGGGCGGTATTTGTTCACTTGGCTGGGTCTGCCACTGCCACCACCGGTGCTCATATGGTTATTATTACTCATTGCAACGTCGCCGTCTGAGTCTGCGGGTGTCGTTGGTGATTTTGGGGAGGGATAGAGCCATGCGGCTTTGTGAGTGTGGGAGGCGACAACGGCGACTTCGTTTGCGTAGTTACAGGCGAGATGGGCGTTGAGGAAGACGAGAATGTTGGCGAGCGCGGTTGAGAAGGAGAGCTGATTCTTCTCATTTTGCTCAAGTAACGCCCAGGCATGAGGATTTGTGTCGATGATGACCGTTAGTAGGGACGGTGCAGGGTCTAGAGTCAATTCGTCATCAGAGAACGTTCGTGAGGTTGTAGATGCGGGAAATGGTTCTAACCATGCGCACTCGTCCCATAGTGCTCGGTCGCATCTACGGCGTTCATATTCGCAGATCAGACGACTCAAAGGGAAGATAGGCAGTGTAGCTGAAGCCAGTGAGGAGATTCGCGTGTACCAGGTATGGCGCAGCTGTGGTTGTTATTTCAATTGAGAGAGACGAACATCATGGACGATGACCAGTAGAATCTCCCAATAGGCAGATCCAAGGTTTTTCTGTCTATATTTGACAACTGAATTACACTGAACCCTCTTGAAAAAAGAATATGGGGATGATGAAGCACCTGCACCCTCTGTAGTTGATCGTCGGAGTTACCTAAAAGCTCCGGACTCAGTTCAAAAAAAGTGGCATGCGCGCACGTGATATCGCACTATTTTACACTCAACACTAGTCATGAAGTGTAGTAGCCCAGTAAAGAGTGCAAGGCCAGGCATAATTTGTTGTAAGGGTTTAAAAGAACATGAAATTTTATGCAAGCAAACGAGCAGATCTTTTAACTAAATACTCGCTGAGATTAATATGAGATATGAACAATTAAGTATCTAAACGGATCATGGTGACACGATGTATATCTAAATTCAACTGAACACACTGAACACGCGACGCTTTGAATGTTGAGGCAGAACTTCATTCATAGCGAAGCAGCGTCCGACTTGACTTGGAGATAGTTGTCTTTCTCCTCTGTATTATTCAGAACCGGAATCCTGTGAGCATCCTTGAGAGCGGCATTGATAGTCGGTTGGCTGAGTGGACTAGCGTGTGGAGTAGGTCCCGGTGTGAAACCGTTTTTGCCTTCGTGCTCCGTGAGACCTTTTCGGATGGCTAGGACAGAGTCGACGATAACCGCATCAATTCCTTCGGCGGCTTGGAGCTAAAATGATGTTAGAGAGGTCCAGAAGCCAAGCTGTGCTCAGAAGCTTACCTTGACCTTATGAGGATCGTTGTTGGATGTGCCATAGGATACGCAGACGAGACCAGACTCTTTAACCACGCGGATGAGACGCGGGCAGAGCACAAGGCATTCTGCCTGCGTCACCACGCCGAGCAAGTTCCATCGAGAGGCGAAACGGATCGCCTCTTGTAAGCTGCTAGCTCGGATATCTCCAATAGGGCTGGATCCGGAATCTGTCAGGAAAAGGACGGGAATTGACGGCTGCTTGAAGGACAAAAGCAAGCAAATATCAGGGTTGAAGCTCGAGAAGATCATGTTCCGGCCCTGGCCCAACGTATATACCTTCTCGAGGACAGTGTCAACGAAGGAATTCAGCTCAACGGCATATGTGTCCATCTCCTCCTCCTCACTCTCGTAGAGCATGGGATATTCTTCAGTCTTGATTAGCGGCCGAACCATGAATATACCTGACAATGGATAAGACTTACTCAACTCCATGTTGAATCCAACGTTCTGAGGCAGTTTCTTGAACAGCTCTTCCAGAGTAGCAAAAGGGGCTTGAATATGATTGCCTCTGCTGTTTCCTTTGAACCCCTTTTTCTTGAAATCGCGGGTATGCTTAATTCTTTCGTTGAGTTCGGAAAGATCGCTCTCTGTACCGCCCACAGACATTGATCTATGGCGAGGAGGCAAGGGAGGGGTCTTGCTTCGTTCAGTACCTCCGATGGCAATCTGGCCAGGAGACCCAGGTGTTCGAGTCGTGCCTCGCTCGCCAAGTTGGAGGAACTGTTCGAGCGTCAAGGTGTGAACTGGAGCGTCAATACCTGTTTCGCTGACGAGGAAATCATGGTAAATGACTGGAACGTGATCCTTTGTGAGCTGGATATCAAATTCGACGTATGAAGCGCCCAGGTTCGCAGCTGCGATGAAGGACTGTATGGTATTCTCGCCAAGTTGCAATGAATTTCGAGTAGCAAAATTCTTGCCCAGGCCGCGATGTCCAATGACCATTGTTGACGACATACTCCTCCAGTAGGTCTGCTCCCTGTTGATGGACATGTTCGGGTGCTTGAAAGGTGTAATGACCAAGAAGTTGAATGTAATGGAACCAATCACTTCCAAGGTATTAGCAGCAACGATAGGTACAGTAGAGTCGCCTTGAAGGTTAGTACGGTGGGATCCCACACTTGGCCTCACGCTAGAAAGCAACGCAACACCTCGCCCCACTATTTGGTCCTTCGAGCCTGAGTACGTAGGAACAAGGTCGAATAGCAGCCTAACTTTGCTTGGGTCTGCTGCATGGAATACAATTGGTTCAGTTGAGATGTTCTCTTGCACAGGAAGATCGATAATTTCGGGTTCTCCGTGCGCCCCATTCGCAGAGACGACGATAGACAAAGCAGTGTCCAACTGAGTAGCGTGAGCGTTCTCCATGGGAATACGGTCAAGGTTCACGGCGTGGACGTGCTTTCGAGTGTCCATGGTGCCCAAACTGACTAGGATCATGGCCTCGCCGGTGAGATACCGATGTCCAAATGATTTAACAGGTTCAGGATTCCGGGAGGGAGAACTCCCTGTAGTGCTCCCTCCGTTAGATTTTTTCTCCATCAGAGATGACTGAGGCTGTGACGACAAGGGACCCGAAGTAGTAGGACCAGAGGCAGTGGGTACAGTCAAGGCAGGTTCTTCGGAAAGCTCAGGTTCAGGAGTCACCTTCGCAAGGCATCTGGCCACGTCAAGATGTCCACGCAGGGCCGCGTGTTCCTTTGCAGTCCAGCCAGAGGAATCCAACCTTTCAAGGTCGGCACCAGCTTCAATCAGGGCCTCGACGACACTTAACGAGCCATCAACGCACGCAATGAAAAGTGGGGTCCAAGAGTAAGTGCTTTCAGCAAGTTCGGTGTCTGCTTTCTGAACCTCGTTACCCTTGAGCAGAATGCGGGCGCACTTTTCATGGTCAAAGCGAGCCGCAACGTGCAGCGCGGTTTCACCTTGTTGGTCCTGATAGTTGATATCAACCTTAGCGTCAACAAGTAGCTGAACAATATCGATGAAATTAGCCTTGACGGCCAGTGCGAGCACTGCACTTGACCTCGAAACGTGCTTTCGAATCTCCGCTTTGTCTTGGATCTGCCCTTTCCAGTTCTCAGCTTTAAGTAGGGCCTGGGTAGTCAGAGGGTGACCACCAACAACGCTGAGATGAAGCGGCGCCCAACCGTCATTGTCCTGCCAGCGCGGCCCATCAATTCCCTCGCTGACGTCGAACATATCCCAGGCTTGCAGGTGTTCAATGATTACTTCACAGACAACCCTGAAACCATACTGCGCAGCATAGTGCAATGGGGTGCGACCAGACATATCCTTCGAAAGCAGAGACTCGCGTTGGTCTGGTCGCAGGTGGTCTAGCAAATACTCCAGAACCGAGACCGCAGGGTCAGACCGAGTCAAGTGCTGCACATGATCCGACTCCTTCGCAAATGAACGAGGGGGCTGAAGTGTCGGAAGGGCGGCAGGAGTAATGTAGTTTGAGGTATCCATGGGGAAATCCAAGACCATTGAGGCCGACTGTTCAGAGTCAGTGGTGGTCTGGGCGCGACCAATCGCAATCACTAAACGATGGATACAGTTGCGTTTGTTAATATCGTCTTCTTCCTCAAGGGAGCCAGAACGGCCAATAACGGCTGAAATGCATGCTTTGGAGCGATAATGAATGGCCCGCTGAAGAAGGCTTCGAAGGACCTTTGGAAAGACGTCCTCACCCGCTTCGTCCGCAGCCGCCTTCAAATCTTCTAGCAGCTCCAGAACAACATGAGTATCGTCCTTGCGCAACGCGTCGTCAATGGTAAGAAGAGTGTTTGCCGGCAGGTTCAGGTTGGGACGGGACGGGCCCCTTTTGAGGGAAAGGGAAGAGTGCGTTGAACTGGCATCATCAAAGGTCTTCTGATCACCAAGGGCGGATAACCAGTCATTGATTTTCTTCAATGCTTCCGTAACCCGCGTGTTCGAGGCAAATGGCAGAGGCTCCACCTTTGTCTCAAGGTACTTCTGCTGCGCCTGCGCTCCCACCTTCTTGTCCAGCTTCTTGGTGATCTTGTTGAACCCGCGACGGTTGACTTCGCCATACCATTGCAGCTTGCGGAATTGTCCGCGCAGCTCGAGCAATGCGGCTAAGAGATCCTCCACATCGTCCGTATCCAAATGACTCCCATCCAAGTTATGTGCGTAGCGGTCCGATAGAAGTTTCAGACGACGAGAGAAATCGGCATACTTCTTGTTATAAAAGTGGTCAACATCCTCGAGATTCCGGTCGAGGGAGTAGAAGAAGCCTAGAGCGCGAGGGTTAGGAGGGCCGCCGGGCGGTCCAGAAGACGCAACAAAGGTGGCTCACCGGCAAGATCTGCCTCGTGACCTGCCCTCACACGGTCCGCCAGGGATTTGATGAGTTTCTTCAACGCCTTGTACCGAATGTAAGAAGAGCTCCATTCCGGTACCACGTTTCTGGGCAAATTGCGTCCAAACTTCATGGCTGTGGGAGTATCTCAAATCCTGCAGTGAATCCAGAAAGACCGCACAAAATACACAGATCCGATAAAAGCTCCAGGAAATGGACGGGCAACGGGCGCTCCTTTTCCTTTTTTTGGGGATTTTGTATTTTTTTTTTTTGTGGGCGTTGGTATCTGCAACGCGGCGCAACAACTCGCTCAGACAACGGAAACGCGACGAAGGATTAACAGATAGAGAAGTGACGGGTACAAGAGAGAAAAAAAGAGAGCTTTGAAGACAAGGCCGCCATGTGTCAGTTCCCAGCAAGAACTAGAATAGAGATTGTATGTTGGGAGACGGGAGACCTGAGACCCCTCCGTCGGATATAGAGGTGAGAAGCCTCGGAGGGAAACGAACGTATCGGTACAAGGGGCAAGGCGGGCGGAAGAAAGCAGCTAGTGACGATGAACAATGGTCAGCACGTGGAAGCTGGCGAGAGAAAGAAGCAACAGAAATTTGAAGACAAAAAGGATGCGGTCAACGCGCCGAGGATTAGAACCACCGGATCACCGATCAACGGGGCCTTGTGGAGCGGTGAATTTGGCTAGAATCGCCTTCTCGACAAGTAAGCGTCGCCATGCTGAGCACTAGGCATGACGAGTGGCGAGACGGGGCTCAACGGTGGATGAATTCGAAGAGATTAGCCATGGTCCAGGGATGCGCGCCGAAGGTCGGTTCCCCAGGCTGTACTGCTGGGCGTGGCCGCCAAACCAGCTTTGATTTGCCATGGCTTCCCAGGAACAGCCCTCCCGGCACATCAAGGGCGATGCACGGAACAGTACGGAGTGCTCAGGAGGCACTCTTTAAGGTACGCAGATCAAACAAGAAACACGAAACACAACTCGGAATAGAACTTGGAACAGAACTTGGAACTTGAAACATCTACTTATGTACGTACCTTACCAGACGCTCGGAGTCTGTGAGTCTTGGTTTAGCTAGCTCCGGGGTAAATGGTGAAAATATCGAGTCGTAGGTCACAATATAAAGAATTGATCGCAAATGAGACGCTGAGGTGCTCTGATGGAAAGAAGCAGCGATAGGACAAGGGATGAGTGTAGAGGGCGAATCGCCTTGGTACTAGTTCTTATAGCTATCTGATATCTGTAGACCGCTCGACGTACTTTTTCGTCATCGCTCTGGCCGCGTCCCGACTCCCAATCGCCCCTCGTGGAGACGCTATGAGCTCAGATGACCTGGACCAGGTCCAAACGTGGGGGAGAAAGCTCAACGATTGGGAACTGCCGTGGAGAAAGCTACCGGGAATGACCTCAGATAGCTGCAGCTCCCTTTACCAACTCCGTACTAGCCGGAAGAATGAGTCCCACGGCTAGGTGGAGGTGTGATGTCGAACACTGCATCAAACATGCCGTTGGTGCTGAAGGAGAATGTATCCTCAGCGATAGCAAATCTCTGCGCTACGCAGAGATGTTGACGGGAATTATCATAAATGCGGGAGGTGATCAGTATAGCAATATCCAAGTAGAGTTGCTACTGATATCTCTATCAGGAGGAAAAAAAGCTTAGGTACGCGCGCCTTCCCCCTAGCCTGCGAAACAGAACAAGAGAAATAACCTCCCTCCTTAACAAGGCCAATGTGACTGCACTGCTCTCCAGAGTCAGCCACCTGCGCAACGGTGCGCCTTGTCCTTTATCCAACAACCTTTCAGTGACTCCCTGCGAATCGTTCCTTTGTCATGAGGGGAATGGACTTCCACACCGAATTCCAGTTCGAGTATGGAAGCGTCTGGCTTGCTTGTGAAGATGCGACGAGCCAATGCCACGTCCCCGCCGCCAACCTTACAGTGATAGGTACATCATGCGCAGCGAGAACGCTACACTTTGGCTTCTTGGGTAGTTTAGGTAGCAAGACGGAACCCCCGTCCCCAAGAGATTTGACTTTGGCCTCAACGAGGCAACGAGTGCCACGCATATTATAGGCCGGGCAAGTCCGGGCACTGGTCTCTGATCTCTTGCAACCCCAGAACAGAAACATAGACTTCCAGACAAGTTAGTGGACTATATGTCGAACTGGGGATGCTCCTACGCATTCGATCTCAGGCCGGTCAGATCATCCGTTACCAACACCAGGTATATAAATATTATTCCATTGTCAAACAGATGCAGCCCCTTGACCCTTGACCAGTCCCAATGGTTTTCTGCGCAAGAAACACGTTAACACTAGATCCACCAGAAGAGGCGCATATTGAGCTTCACGGCTCCGAACGTATTTTTAGTATCTTGCCCCCTTACGGACCATCCCAACCCCGCTATCCCTTATCCAAAGACAAGTCAAAGCCGGCACGAGGCATCCAAAAACCATAGTCGCAGTCTCAGGCACATTACCGGTACTACCTTATCGATCACCTTCATACCAATGATAACTCTAAAATTACAGCCATAATCCAGGGATGGACACCTTCAGCTTTGCATCAGTAGCATTGGAAGCCCGCTTATACTTGGATCCCTGTCGTGTATTTGTTTAATAGGTCAACAGTTGTCCTTGAGGATGGAAAATTACTTTGTGCGTATTCTGCAGCAGAAGAGGCAGTTAGTGAGGAAAGGACTCTGTCAGTGAAATATGAAGTACTCCGTAGAGGTAGATGGTATTCGCACCACTTGCACGGTCCAATGTCTAAAGGAACAGGCGAGCTTGATAATGATTTTAGCATGCAGTCTCTAGACCAGAGGGTGTCGACGCAAGCGACAGGGTTCAATCCCAGGCGCGCGTGGGATATCGGTCCTCCAGCTTCGCATTCCATAATATGAACTGGTCATACCCGTATCAGCACCTGTGTTGGGCAACCGCTACGCCAAGCAACCTTGAGCCGATCGTATGAGGCAGAGACATTGATCTGGAGTTGTAACCGGCGAACCGCTCTAACAATTTGGTCCCTCTAGTCAACATTGAGTAATCATATGTAAGAATTATAAGAGATAATGTAAGCTCAAGAACGCCTTCAACAAACCCGTGCCAAACGCGCCGTAGCAACACAACCATAAACAGTCCACTGCTGTATCAATGACTCCGAAAATAAAGATGAGAAAAACAAAGCAAAGGCAAGGGAAAAGTGAAAGTAAGAGGGTCTATGAAAGGCAAATTACGGTACTGGGTTCATCACTTCATCAAGAAAAGCTTAAACTCGAGTGTTAAGTGCTGCCGCCGCCTATCACTCCACCAGGGGCTTTAATGCCTCGACGCCAATCTGGAGGATCAGCTGGTTCCGCGTCTTCTTCAACATGTTGCTCAGAATCTCGACGCCTTTGGCTTTCTTCACGGCTTCTATGGCGCGACGCCTATTGTCGCCAGAGGCGGCGCAAGTCAGATTGCGTACGCAGGTGATTCCGCGGTGGATAAGGCCATCGTCTTCTTCCTGGCAGAGGTTGAGCAGAAGCTCGACACCGCGCGGTCGATCGAGTACCCCGGCAATGACCGGATCAAACTCTGTCAGCATAGCTAAAGCACCGCCAGCAGCCTGTCGCGTGGTAAGGTCATCGGTATCTGTGAGAGCGAGCAAGATATGTAGACGTTGGGCAGCTCGCTTGGTGCCGTCGGCCATTTTGATGACCCCGGATTCGCAGGTCATCAGGTTACAAACCAACTCGCAAGCGGCTCGCTGAATCAAGGGATTCTTGGAAAGGAGTAATTCTTCCACTTGCGGCCAAGCGTGACGGACGATAGCCTCTGCAGCCGCTGAATCAGGATGAGAGGCTAGATTCGTGAGTGCAAGGAGGCTTTCAAACACCGGCAACATGTCCAGTGGCTGTTCTGCTGTTACACTGGTGACTTCGGGAGAAGCGAGAAGAGCGACCAAGGGTCGTATAGCCGAAGTAACATGGGGATAGCCTGAGAGCGGGAAGACATGCGAGGGGTTGACGGAGATAAGAATGCGTGCGAGCGCGTGCGACGCGTTCAGGATGTTGGTGTTGCTTGCATTAGAGTTGACGGCAAGACCGAGTAATAGTTTGGCCGCACCTTGCTGTGCTAGGGTACCGCGTGACTTGGGATTGCGAGAGAGAGAGAGAAGTATACGGCCGATGAGCTCATGATTTGAGGGGGCCGTATTCCTGCCGCACGCCACCAAGAGAGGAACCACTCCTGCATCAACTACAGCGGCACAACGAGCTATGACATGCTTATCATCCTCGAGAACATTCGGACCATTCTGCGCCGCTTTGGCGTTTGCTTCGGCGTAGGATTTGAGCTGAGAGATTTTCTTTTGCTCCTCAGATAAGTTGGGAAGAAACTGCGTAAGATTCAAGATAATCATCAGACCCCCGTAAAGAATCGATGTCTCGTTAGACTTCTCCTGTAAGACTTTGATCAATCCTCGCAAAAAACTCTGATCTGCTGCGAGTTGTTCCTTAACCTCCGGTTTGATCGAAGAGTAAGCTAAGCCTTCGATCGCGTTCGAGATATGCTCAGTCTCTTGTCTAGACATTAATCCCTTGAATCGGTCAACAAGCTCAGAAACATTGCCGTCGTGGCTCTGAGCCTTACCATTAGAAGCTGTATCATTGCTGTCCTTCGCAGACGCTCGCAGCTTTGCCAGGATGACTGCCGCCAGCTCGGAGCTCTCGTCACTGCCGTTCGTGAGAATATGAGAAAGCCAGTCAGAGAGACTCTTAGAAATGGCGTCGCGACTCGTGCTGCTGATACATGCAGCATTGAGTAGCTCCAGAATGGCTTTTTCCATCCTGCGGCTTTTCGCATCCCTCGCAGTGAGGGGTTTCAAAGAGGCCATGAAGGCTTCAGAGAGAAAGAGATCGGCCGCAACATCGGGTGCAATAGGGAAGATGACGGCTGTAGCGGAAAACGCAACAGTAAGGTCGTCAACGCGGTTCTTCCTTAGCTTGGCTGAAATGATTTGCGAAAACTGCTTCTGTCCAACTTCCTTCGCAGACTCCAGGTACTTGACGGTAGCCAAAGTGGCCTGGCTTCTCCACTCCAGGGGAAGTCGGTGATCCAAGGACGTTATAACCACATCAAGGCTCTCGTCATCCATTAGATCTCGCAACTGGTCTGCCTCAACAGCCAGAAGACGAGCGATACCCTTAAGCGATCGCCCGTCCAGATCATGGCCCGATTCCATAAGCTTGGCGATAAAGAGCTGGAAGAGCTCTCGCTCACAATGCAGACGTGCTTCCTCCGAAGGCCAGACTGCGTGATCCAAAACTACAGTATCAAGGCACACGGCGGCTCCATCGCCCCGGTCGTAAAGATCATCGAAAAATGTGGTGACTGACACTTGAAGCTGGCTGGAGAAATACTGGCGAACACTGGCATTTTGGCGAACGAGACCCGCAATAATGTCATCCTGGAGCGGAGACAATGCCTGCGCCTGGTATGAAAGCAGCAGTTTCACACACTCCAGCGCTACACTCTCCGGCGGGACAAGGCCGTCGGTCCGAAGATAGCGGGCGGCGTCTTTTCCAGCCTTTTCGTCTTTCTGGATAGCATAACTGCGGCACAGTTCGAGTAAGTGATGGCTGTTTCCGTCTTCATGTTGAATCTTCAAGAAAGCTTCCTTGACAGTAGCATTATCGGGCGCGAGCGCGAGTGCTTCTCGGAGATTTCGGACAGCGGCCTATATTACATCACGGAATGCGTCAGCCACCACGCACGGGTCATATCAAGCACACCCAGCATCAGCCACGTTGAACGACCCTGCAAAGGATGCAAATATGAACTTGTCGCGTACCTCATGATGCCCGGAATCTCTCAACTCGACAGCCTCTCGTGAAAGGTGTACGGCGCGTTCCTCGCCTGTGGCGTGGACCATTTCAGCTCGAGAGCGGGCGAAACGCGTAGGTACCTGCGTGAGTCTCGGCGTCCAGGGATAGGCACTCCGTTTTAAGTCGAAAGATTCGTACAGTTGGATGTTGTTGAGTTTCTCGTTAGGAGGCGAATGTGGATGGTCGCGGTGGGGAGGGGTGGAAGAAGATAGACAGATTAACCCACGCACTCCGAGACAGTTGATAAATAAAGGAAGACAGCAGTCATGGAGAGGAAGATGAAGATCGTGCTGCAAGTAAGCTGACCTGAAGGCAGAGCAGCGCCAACAAGGGAGGATGATAGATTATTATCTGGGAGAGGGGACTGAGAGATGCTGCGTAGATGCTGTCCGTCCGTGGTCTCCGTCTGGAACCGCCGCGGGTACTTTTATTTTTTTTTTTTTAATTTTTCTCTTTCTGCAGTCACCCAAATCTAATGGATCTTGACAGGATACAGGCTAAACCCAGATCTCATCTCATTTCCTTCAACCCCAGGCTTCAACTCCAGTAATAAAGTAATAAAGTCCTTTGCCGGGCGAGTTGATCGAGCGGCAAACAGGGTTAAGATAGCCCTGTACTCCGTACGGTGACCAAATCGCGTGGCTTTCTTTGCCCTCCGTAGACCGGCACTTCCAGTGACTCCAGTCTCTTAGTGTCTTCGGTCGTTAGCTCCAGGTTTCCATCAGATAACGATTTTTACAGATCGAATCGAATCACGCGCAGCGTAGTGCATCGGTCTGGGTTTCCCTGTCCAGTAAATTCCAACCGATACCTGGGACTGTGCCTGATATTTATCATTCACAGGTTATGCTATCCCATTATGCTGGCGAAACCCATTCTGGGCAGTCGCCACAGGCCTGGCACCGATAGCGAGGGCCCCTCAGCCTGCAGCTAAACCAACCACAGCAGGGCCCCGTATCACGTTGCTTTTCCTGTGCTGCTGGTTGAAGTCACTTTGCAAGAGACCCAAGATTCCAAGACTCTTGATGCTTCATAGTTCAAGGGTCAGGTCGCACTATCACGCCCCGTTCTCGCAGTTTCGGCTTTAATGATCTGCAAGGGGGCCCAGTTCTACACTCGGCGACCCCTTATTCAAGGCTCGAGCGATCAATCGTCGGCAGGGAACAGATTCAGCGGTGACGAGGACTTTTGCACGGAGGATTCCGACCGTCATGGAGGACACTAGATGAGACTGCAAGACTGCAAGATTGCATACGGAACGGCAGCCGGCTGGAAGTCCGCTCTGTCACGTCACCTGACCTCCATCTTGCACAATAGCATCCCGCTGATAGAAGACTCGTATAGTCTTTACTCCAGATTCCCAGACACCAGAAACTGCTGGAACACCGGTCCTTCTCCCCCCACTTAGGCAGGAATGTGGGTTATACCCGCATGTGCATGGGCTACCGTAGTCCAACCCGGCTGCATGATTTTTTTTTTCGCTCTTGAGCCCTGAGGCCTGAAACAAGCAGGTTCTATGTTATGACTACTGACGACCACAAATTGCCAAGGCTGCGTTATCATTCTTGATACCACAAACACGCTTGGCGGCTGGCCTTTTGCTTCGCCAAGGAATTGTTGTCACCACCAGCCTCTCCCCCCGCGAATCCGAATCCTTGCAGCCTCACTCACAGCTACCGCTCCGGGTTCCGGAACGAGTTAAAGCAGACCTTCTCCGCTACATAAGACACCCATCCTTAATGCTTGAGTGTAGATCACTCATCCCCACCCTCACTCGTCTTGGGCCCCGTGCTTTCTTCTGTGCCAGCCTACTGTAGCTATCCGCTGTGATGTCCTTGTTGTGAGCGCTATCCGCGCTAGCGGAAATAGTCCTGGCCCCGCTCATCACAGGGGCGATGCGTTCTGACGCTGGCGCTGATGCTGGTTCTGAGCCACCCTCCAAAGCGAAAACTTCCACCATCCACTCGTACCACACTTTTCGGTCATCAGTCTGTCGGTACATCGTCACGACGATTTCGCCGTTGTCGGGGACATTTAGAGGCGTCTAGCCACTGGTTAGATATCGACCTCTTTTCAGCCTCATCCAGGGCGCCTTACCTTGAGCGGAAAGTAGATCGGGAACCAACTGATCATGTTCGCGCTCTTGCTGTCCATAGTGACCGGGTTGGTGGACAGTTCCACATCGCGGTACAGGACTGTTTCGAAGTAGCCTGCAAGGCCGTGGCAAACCCCACGATTTGGGACCGGGAACGTTAAACGAGTCCGGCGCACATTGTGTGCATTCGATATCATCGACGTTGAAGCCGGCTGAGGAGGTATATCTCGATTGGGATGGGAGAAAGACCAGGCTGTTTGGACAAATGGTGTAGTTGGTTCATATGAAACTGTTGCAACCGAAGACCTAGCGGGGTTACCTGCGCTGGCATCGGATTGGTTGGTAGAAAGGTAGTCTATAGCATGTAACATGACCACATAAGGCGTTTCAGGTGCTGCAGGGTTCGTGATTGACTGGTTCGTGACATCCGCATGGAGTTTTGGCGCTGAGATAGGCGTGAGATGTGCCGTGTAAGATGCTGGGATTGAGATGCCGTGCACTGGATTCAGCAGATGGTTGACGCCGTCTAGACATTCGGGCGAGAGTTCATTGTCCCCGAAAGAGCCTAGAAGCTCAGAAACAACAATATCGACTTTGGAGTCCTCAAACTCAATAGCGTTCAGACTAGGGGAATCTGCAGTGTTCTGGTTAGGGTCAGGAGTGTAGAGAAATTGGCCTTCAATGCCCAGAGACTGCCCAACGGGTTCTGTCGACAAAGGAGAGCTTTTCCGTACGCGCGGTCCTTTCCAAGCACGCATATCGGAGTGCACAAGGCTGGCCTTTCCGCCCCATAGATTCTCGTTGTGGCGCTGGAGGAGGACAAATGCATTTGGGTTCTTCTCCACAACCCACAGGTCAATCTCGACACCCGACTGAGCGCTTGCTTTGAGAGCCCTAGTCACCAAAGGGCCTCTTCCGGCACCAACTACTGCAACGACCACGCGGCCATCCGGATTTGACGTGGGCTTCTTTTGTTCCACCCAATCACTTAAAGCCTTCGCGATCGCACGCTCATACCATTCGTACTTGATTGGGTCCTTCTCAAAGACTTCATATGTGATACTTTCGAGGTTGACGGTTAAGGGCTGCAGCGGCGCCTGTAGGTAGTCTTGGTAGCCAGTGCCGAATCTCTCAATGGCAGATCGGGGAGGCTGACGTGATTGAAGATTCCTCATGTACGACAGATGCGGAGTAGGGTCATGATGCTTTTTGTTCGAGGCGGCAGCCTGCGCAAGACTAGGGTATTCAGATCCAGGGAGACTGGACGTATTGTCCGTCTCTACACCTGGTATAGGTCCAACATCGCAAAGCAAGATCCATGGAGCGGTGCGGAGACGCATGAACCTGGAGATCAGTGCCTGGTGAGCTTTACTTAGAACTGGATATCCTTTCTGATTTTTGATGAATGTGTTCGAGTCGATGGTAAACAAGTGGACTGGCTCTGAATGCCATCTTGACTGAACAGACATCGGTGGAAGGTGCTTCGGTAAAGAGAGAGCTAGCAAGATGTCTTAGCCACGATTATCAGAATCGAAAAAAAGGTCAGATATTATTTTCTTACCTACGAAAAGCCTGGAGTGATATTTACAAGTTCTTCTAATAGCATCCCAGGCATCCCAAGTACCAAAAAGGTCTATCTTTGGCTGCTCTATTTCGGTGTCAAAAAATTCCTCCCGAGCAAGAGGTGCAAGGTCACCCATCTCGTCTAATTCGAGATCCTGATTGTCGACCAAGTCTAACCAGATATGAAACTGGATGTATGGGCCGAGACTAAGTGCATCTTGAATCGCCCGTGCATAGTACATCACTCCATCCGAATGCATTCCTTTATGATGCAACTTTGGTCCTGGAATCAAAAGATAGCCAATGCCACAGAAGGCGGCATAGGCCACTTCGAGCATGAAAACTTGGCGTGAGAGGTCTGCGATTAGCGGGTCGGGAGAACACAGGTCGATCCATGAACTCGTCACTCCCACCAACTGCGACATTGCCTCATTCGGGGTCAAATGAGTATCTGCCGGTCCTAGCTGCGGCACAACAAGAGGTCGTATGTTCTCAGTGGTCATCAGAGTCCCAGAATCACTATCAGAGACAGCTTGTATATTCGATAAGTGTGAGGAGAGAAGACTGAGCACACGCGACTGGAAGTGTGGGGTTGTAATTGGAGTAGTGAGCATGTCATACTAAAGAGAAGTCAGTAGTCAGACTCGAGTCAGCGCAAAGAGGTTGTACTCACATTACTTTCATGCGCCAGTTGCACCACTTCCGAGGTAATTGGAATGGTGCGCTTGCTTTCATGCTGTCCGATGCAAAAGCTCGGAGCGACGCTTTCAGAGTCCATACTGACACCTGGTATAAAACGGAAGAAGACCAAATGTGATCAAAAGGGACCAAGACTGTCGTGTATATTGAATCTGGGAAGAGATTGCTGCCTATATCAAACCGGCTGTAACTAGGAAGTTCACTCTGGGGTTATAGAAGTCTCAAATTCAGCGGTATCACCAACGGTCTGTGAGAAAAAGTTAAAGATTTTGAAGCGTCACAAATGGCGGGTCTCCCACGCCTTTTGAACAAACAAGCAGATAGCTGCCTCGGGCGAAATGGTCGAGTCCTGTAAATATGTAAGTAACTATTGGCAAGCTCCTTGTTCTTTTTAGCGGGGTTGGCAGAACTGCTGAGGCGGTGAGGCTTGAGCAGTATGTCGGGCGGTCGATGGCTAGCGGCCCACCTTCCTATCTGGGTACCGACTTTGCTTCCGCCCGCGAAGGCAAACCGCAAGTGAATTTTTTGGTCGCCTTTACTCGTCCGGTGTTGTCGCGTCTCTACAACTTGCTCTTCTCTCGTCATGGTTGACCGACGCTCAGATTCAGAAGACGGTTCTCGCGCTAAACGCCAGAAGATGGATAAGTCTGGGACTGACCCCCGGGATAATCCCTATCTGGCTCATATGTACGCTGATACGTCCTCTAACGGCAACTCGAGCTCACAGGCTGATAACAAGAATTCAGCCTTTGCGAAGCTGCAGCGACATAAGACAACAGCTGCGCAGGCGCAAAAGGTTGAAGACAACGAGTTCAATCCGTTCACAAATCGGCCATACTCAAGCAAGTACTTCTCCATCTTGAAAACTCGCCGTGATCTCCCCGTTCATGCTCAAAGGTAGGTCGCCTTCCCTTCAATGCAATTCGCAAATCGCTAACGTGTGATTGTTTCTCAGAGATGAGTTCCTACAGCTCTACCAGCAGTCTCAGATCCTGGTCTTCGTCGGTGAGACTGGTTCCGGAAAGACCACTCAGATTCCTCAATTCGTCCTGCTTGACGATCTGCCTCAGACCCAGCGCAAGATGATCGCCTGTACCCAACCTCGCCGTGTGGCTGCGATGTCTGTCGCCCAGCGTGTAGCTGCAGAGTTGGATGTCACTCTTGGGGAGGAGGTCGGTTACAGTATCCGTTTTGAGGATATGACTAGTCCCAAGACACTTTTGAAGTACATGACGGACGGTATGCTCTTGCGGGAGGCCATGAATGACCATGAACTCAGTCGCTACAGCACTATCATCCTCGATGAGGCCCACGAAAGAACAATGTCAACCGATGTTCTCATGGGTCTTCTCAAGGAAGTCGTGCAGCGCCGACCTGATCTGAAGATCATCATCATGTCCGCCACTCTGGATGCACAGAAATTTCAACGATACTTCAATGACGCACCTTTGCTTGCTGTCCCCGGTCGTACCCACCCTGTCGAGATTTTCTATACCCCCGAACCTGAACAAGATTACGTGGAGGCCGCCATTCGCACTGTTCTGCAGATCCACGCCACGGAAGACGAGGGTGATATTCTTCTATTCTTGACTGGAGAGGAGGAGATAGAGGATGCAGCACGCAAGATCTCTCTCGAGGGTGATGAAATGGTTAGAGAGGCCGATGCTGGCCCATTAAAGGTCTACACCCTCTATGGTAGTCTCCCTCCGCATATGCAACAGAGGATTTTCGAACCCGCCCCTCCTCCACGCCGCCCAGGAGGTCGCCCGGGAAGGAAGGTCATCGTGTCCACCAACATCGCGGAAACTTCACTTACCATAGACGGTATTGTCTACGTTGTGGATCCTGGCTTCTCAAAGCAGAAAATTTACAATCCCCGTATTCGTGTCGAATCCCTTCTAGTTTCTCCAATCTCGAAAGCCTCAGCGCAACAAAGAGCTGGTCGTGCTGGTCGTACTCGCCCCGGAAAATGCTTTCGTCTGTACACCGAAAGTGCTTTCAAGAAGGAACTTATCGACCAAACGTATCCCGAAATTCTACGCTCAAACTTGTCATCCACCGTGCTTGAGCTTAAGAAGTTGGGAATTGATGACTTGGTGCATTTCGACTTGATGGATCCTCCAGCACCTGAGACACTTATGAGGGCTCTCGAGGAACTGAACTACCTTGCGTGCCTCGATGATGACGGTAACCTCACCCCGCTTGGCCGCCTTGCCTCAGAGTTCCCGCTAGACCCTGCACTTGCGGTCATGCTTATCAGCTCACCGGAGTTCTATTGCTCAAATGAGATCTTGTCCATCACAGCATTGCTCTCAGTGCCCCAAATCTTCGTCAGACCAGCATCCCAGCGGAAGCGCGCTGATGAAATGAAGAATCTGTTCGCCCATCCCGATGGCGATCATTTGACATTGCTTAACGCCTATCACGCGTTTAAGAGCCCTGAGGCGCAGGAGAACCCCAAGCAGTGGTGCCACGACCATTTCCTTTCCTTGCGATCTCTGCAGTCCGCCGACAATGTACGTATGCAGCTCCTCAGAATCATGGAGCGTGAGGAATTGGAGATGATCTCGACGCCGTTCGAAGATAAGAAATATTACGAGAATATTCGCCGTGCTCTATGCGCTGGGTTTTTCATGCAGGTTGCCAAGAAAGAAAATCAGGGTAAGAGCATGTACATGACCATCAAAGATCACCAAAACGTGCTTCTGCATCCTTCGACTGTACTTGCCCACGATGCTGAGTGGGTTCTGTACAATGAATTCGTCCTCACGACGAAGAACTATATCAGAACCGTGACAGCTGTTAAACCAGAATGGCTTATTGTAAGTTCCAACACTCCTCCCACTTCCTATGTATCTAATGAAATCTCTTAGGACATTGCACCTACCTACTACGATATTTCGACATTTCCAAAGGGCGATATTCGCTCTTCTCTGCTACGAGCTGCCGAGAGGCTCTCGCGCAAGGAGAAAATGCGTGCGGATTCTGGAAAAAGGCGTTAAATGACCTATCAGATATGCTCTTATTTTCATGAACATATAGACTATGCTTATCACCATATGATGTCAAGTATACTCAGGCTGCAATATCATTTTGCCGCTTTCCAGTTTATTCATGCAATAAAAAGGCGTTTAAAAAAGGGCTAACCCCTTTGGCTCCAAGAGACTCTCTTTCGAGTAACAAATTTCCAGTGATAGTTCTAGACGTGATACCGGCTGTCAAGAAAGGTAGCCAGCTCAGGCAGCATCTAGTGCGAAGGGATGTAGTTATTGTTGAGTTTTTGCTTCCAATTCATTGGCCTAATATACAGCTGCAGGTATCTATAACACAGTAGGTCTAATCATATAAAAGGGGAACAAAAGTTGAGTATAGTCAATACAGATGCCCAGAGGGCATATAGTTGGAGGATCCTGATCACGCCGAATGTTCGAGCCTGGTACTGTAACCTGGCTCAACCGGAAGAAACTCACTAGGAGTCCATCGTACTGGCTTTTTTGCCTTGTGGGAGGGTTTCGGTCTCACCCAACCTGGGCCTTACAGGCGCAAGTTCATCAGCCAACTCGCTTGGCTCATTTAGAGTGGATGGTACAGGGGTGTTGGAAGCGGCCATACGCATGACCAATTGTTTCAAAAAGGCAACCTCGGACCTCAGGATTCGCAATTCTTTTTGTTGCGCAGCAACCGTGTCTTCGAGAGAACGAGAAGGTGAAGCAGAATATGCGTTTCCTTCCCTGTGGTCGAGCTCAACCGCCTTGGTTGGGTGGAGTTTATCAGGCTCCTGGTGAGATTGGAGCGTTTTACGAACTGCCTTTTGAGCCAGTTCCTCGTCGAGAATCGTGGACATAAGCTGGTCAGAGTAGGTTCCCATTACCCTTTGTAGTCGATGGGCAAAGTCCTCTCCTTTCGGGGCGAAAATGTCGAGTTGCTCCTTGGCAATGTTGGCAAATGCATAGCATTTTTCCACAAGCGGTGCGTCTAGCTGTGATGGCGATGCATCTTGTGCGGCCACCCACCACCTGTGTGAATCGGGGTCGGCTTCGCTGACAATGTCTGCTTGTCGGCTTGGGAGGTCGGAGCTGAACCCGCTGTGAACAGCAGCTTTAATAAGGGCTTCAGAGAGATCGAGCATCTGACAAGTATCGCAGAGTTGAATCATCATTACAATCAGTCTTTCCACCCTTGCGGGTGGGTGCTCGGTTGTTGAGGTGATAAAGGCCAAAACTCTCTGCAGTACTTGTCGGCCTCTTTCCCAGTTTTTCCGGACTGTGCAGAACTCCAGATAGGCCATGAGTATGGCGAAATCATCCATGTAACCGGCTGATCTTGCGACGAGGAGGTATGCATCTGCTCTATCTGGCTGGTCGAACCTCAGACAAGCCTTTATGAGAGCAGCGTAAACAACGATGTTTGCGCTGTGGACAGGGGGAACTGAGATTTCTAGTCCATTGACTACCCTTTTTCTGTAGAGGCCGAGTGTACCCATATTGATAGGGTACCCCTTCCCTTCTAACATCTTCAAAAAGAGATCAAAGCCCTTAAGGTCTTTGGTTTTGCGGAAAAAGTTGAGAATCGCGAGGATGAGGGAGGCGCTCATTTCGAACTTGTAGGGAAGTATCGTCTTGATAACCAACTGGGCAAGATCGTTTTGTCGGGTCTTGGTGAATGCAATGATCATGTACGTGAAAGCATAAGTCCGGTCCGGATCATGGCAGTGGAGAAGAGCATCTGATAGCCTCAAAAGGAGCTCCTCGAGGGGCATTTCATTGCTAAGGAATTGATCCGTATCCTGACGGATTTTTTTGTCGAATCTCGTTGACGTACGAACTAGATCTTCCCACCGAGGCGAATTGAAACCTTTCATCAAATCATCGATGTTGACTTTGGGGTTTGCCTTGATTTGTCTGATCCTGCGCCGGATGGCGTTCAGCTCGAACAGAAGACTCGCTAGGTCAAGTTGGGGGAAGGAATCGTTATGGTCGTAGTTTTTTAGGACGCCAAAATATGCATGAGCAACAGCCGGTCGTATGATAAGCCTGATCGCGAGCTGTTTTAATGCTAGCTTTCTGATAGCCTTTGCGCGGACCTCATCAGCTCTAAGCCATTCAGGTAGTTCCTCTACATCAATGGCCATGTCAAACTCATCGTCTTCCAATGACTCTGCATTCTCCAGCTCGAATTCTTTGACGACTGGAGCTTCCAGATCCCGGTCTCTTTGCGTACTCCACCAATGTGAAAATCTGCACGGATTCTGGGTCCTGAGGAATCGAACAGTTCGGTATGGTGTCGATAGAGTGTGAAATGGCCTTGTCTGAAGCACTTTACACGGTGAGTTCGGCGTTTGCCGTGAAGATAGCGCATCAGAAGAGCGAGAGCCTTCGTCGCCCATATCGTCAGCCTCCTCTCTCACATCCGCAACCTGCTCCTCCCGCTCCCGGCGGCATCTGCTCTTCGCCCGCGCATCTGGAGCAAGGATACTAGTATAACGCACTATAACCGGGCCTTCGATACGTAGACTTCGTTCTCTCGCCGTGGATGTTGTTCGAGGCGTTAAACCTTCGGCAACGTTGTTCAGACACAATATGCAATGGGAACCCGGCGCTGTGCGTGGGCTGCGAAACAATATACGCTGCATTGTCAGGGCATTTCGGCCCTATCGGGCGGGAAGGCTGTTTGATTAAACTTGTAGATCAATTGGGCATCTCGGAGATTTCACAAACGGCGTCGTACGGTGAAAGTTGAAGCAAGTGACCTGGCTGGGTGGTATGATGATAGTTATGGTTGTGCTATCGGGGAAAAAGTTGGAGATGCCGGAAAGCAAACACTGCAAACAGCCTGGATCCCCAAGCCGGCGACAGCTGGTCCCCCGGAGGCTCCTCTTTCGAACGTCAACCCCGGGGGAGCTGCTTGTTCTATATTATGCTCTTATTCTCAGCTATATTTTCCTGAAATATCTTGGCTCTGGTTAGCCAACATCTTAGGTTTTCGCAATTGACAATGCTGGTTACGCTTGCTACGGCTCTCCTCGCCCTGAGTGGCAGCTTGGTGAATGCCCACGGGTCGCATTCCACCCCTACAGACCCCTCTGCAGATTGGGCGACTCGGCACATGCAAGGTGGGACCTAGTACTTCGAGTACCTTGCAGGAAATTAGTCTGATCTACTTACACCTGAAATGATCATAGAGGAGCATCACATCGATACCTTTGACGCCGCCTCTTTCTTCACTCTCCACGATTACGATTCGTCCGGAGCCTGGACCCCCGAAGAAGTGCGAAAGACATACGGCATGGATGACGAGTCAAATGCGGGTTTAACGGAGGAGCGAAAACAAGAAGCTCTAAGGGAGGTATTTACGCTGTTTGACCCAGCCAACACCGGGTTCATCAGCCGCGACAACTGGATGCACCTTATCTCTGAAGGCGTGATATTACCGGACTTTGGGTTCGGGCCTGGCCATCACGGAGATATTGAGTACGAATACGAGATTCATCATTTCGAGAAGTACCACGGCGAGGATGCGACGGAGGAGGAACTCACGCACCCCGAAGATATTGAGCACTTCAAGAGACATGACGAGGAAGACGAGGCCATGGAGAAACTGGACCAGCTTGAACGGATGGCCATTGTCGCGGCTAATATTCCGGCGAAGTTCCGCAAGGGGCGTGTATGATGTGTATATTTTATACATTCCCAAGGGTACTTGAATGTCCGAGTTGTTGCGGGCGTTATTTTATACACATATAAGATGATAGATACCATCATAATGACAGCTCAGATCAGAAGTGCTGCCAATATGCGATTTGGATTGCGTATGTTTCCGTACCATCATGACGCATTGCCGCAAATCTCTTGATGGGAGAGGTGGAGGTCAAATACACAGTGCATTACCCCTGGAGCATAAGTCTTGACTTTTTCGACGTGCCGACAGTCAGCACGGGGCTCCATATTCGCAATCTGGGACGCAGACTCAGTCCAGAGACCTTGCATGGTAGCGGTAATATCGCCTCTCTCCGCGTCGATCTGTTGCACATCGACATTCTCGTGCACGTGGAGCCAGCCACCCTTGTCCCTGTCAATGATCCTGCAGGCACCATCCCAAGCGTCGCTGGAAGATGGCAAAAGTCCCAAATTGACATGTCTGATGCTGGTCCACCGTTGCCGACTCTCCATAGCATTCCTAACCTGACGCATAATCCCTGCTGCAAACCCATTATCTCCGTGAAAAATCACCACCCGATCCGTATCACAGAGGCTCTCGAGCAGCTCGTCAACAGACACACTCAGCTGGCCATCATTTCCCACCCTGATAACTTTACAACCCCATCCATTTTCCACACATCCCCTACGCAATCCCTCCACAGACCACCCATTGATCTCCCACCCCCAGACCCTCTGGACCCCGCGTTTCAGATACGAGAAAACAAAATACCCGATCCCGGCGTACATATCGACGACAGCGACATCGCCAGCTGTCTCCCCATGTAGCGATGCCTCATCTAACCCCTCAAACGTAGATCCATGCCCCAGTATCCGGGCCTTCTCGGTAACATTTCCCCTGGAAAACATGGTATACAGCGGAGCCCATATCTGCGCGATGCCGTGGTTCTGGACAGTACGAACCCAGAATGCGCGCTTGTAATCATCTTCTGAGGGCTGGATATCCTCGCCATCCCGCGACGTGGCCGGTCCGAAATCCCCATGCAGCGGGATGAGCCCAATAGGGCTGCGCATCCTGTTCTCATGTCCTTGCGTGTCTGTAAGCACGATCGGTGCGTTCATGGCAACGTGTGTTACGCCATACCGGGAGAAGGCGCTCGCGATAGAGGCGTACAGAGTCTGGCGCTGGTCGTCATCTAAGTCTTCATAAAGCTTGGCCCAGGCCGGAGGGTGAGTAAAGGAGTTCAGCGGAAGCAGGAGCATGGGTTCGTATATGGTATATCGTTTTGGGAGCGACGAGACCAGCTCCTCGAGTGATACGGCATGTTGTGCTAATAAAGATTGCGAGAGATGCGCGTTTATGAAATCTCCTATGCATTTCTGGAGGGGGTTGATGTTCTGTCTCGACAGACGTTTTGGTTTGTTCTTGCTCAGCTTGGCGGCCATAGTAGCAGCAGGCCTTTCGTCGATTGAAGTGGAGTCAGCCATTTTGTATGCTGTGGTTGGTGTAGCTCTTCGATCGACTTATACCTCGCTGATTACTAGGTGATTGTCGGACGCAACATTGCCCAAGGGCATTAAGGCGTGAGCGTACGATAGACTGGCCACGGCAAGAGCATTCAAGGCTATTTTTTCCCCCCGTAATATTCGAGAGAGTTGAAGATATAAAAAAGATACATCCACGAACATGATCTGTTTTTATTAGAGTGTCATGTGATTGTAGTACCCATCAAGAAATCATTTTCTGCCTGAGGTGTGAAATTTCTTTATCTGTTCTGAGAGAAAACGACAACATCTATAAACAATCTAGGATTACTTATCGAATGAAATTTGAACAAACAACAATGAAAAAAATCTAAATAGTGTTAATGAATACCTGAGGCCTCTTCTCCAGGTAAACTGCTCTAGCTGCTTTCCCGCTCTCGATCTTTGAAGGGAATACAGAATTTCCATAGTGAGACAGATCAATGGCACTGTTGCGGCAGAAAGATCCAGGTTTACTTCGATCTTACAAAGTCTCAACCTTCTGGGTCTTTAAACAAGGAGTCATTCCGAGAAAACCCAAAGATTGTGGTCAGAACCTTTATGTTCCTCCCTCCGCTATGTCCATGACGCATACCAACAACAGAACCTGCAGACAAATAAGATAAGCTGACTATTGTGCTGAAGAATATTTTTGCATTATCATCGATGAATGCTTCAGCTAGCTGTAGCATCCGAGCTTTGACTGCGCGGAGTCAACGTTGTGGCTGACTGTCCGTATATGTCAGCGTGGTAGACGGACGGGCACTCATGGCCTGTGATATACAAAGCTGGAGAAATCTTGTATCCTTTGCCCAAACCCTCGGCATTTGTTACATAACTTCCAGGTTCGATGTATAGTAGGCTGTTGCGTTGGCAAGCCTTCGGTCCCGGCTGTCTGTTGAGATCCCTTTCGAGAGGAATGGTTCATTGAACTCTCACCAGTTTGCGAACGGAGTTCAGAGCGCAGGTACTTACTTTAGTTGCCAAGGTAGGTGGTAAAGGCGAGCAGGCACAGGAAGAGCCAATCTGCGATGGTGTCCTCAGGAATGGACTATAAGACTTTCCTAAACCTCGACCGAGGTTTCGAATCAGGGCGAGCAGTCTGAGATCGCAGATATTGCTCTACCAAATGTACTACATCTATGAAAGACGAAACCTGCCGAGTCGTAAAATCTGGTCGAACGTTTGAACCCTGCAACTGGGATTAGGTGGATATACGGGCAGAGATACTGGGAGGCGAGGCACTTTTTTGATATTGGAAGTATTCCGTACAAGTTTCTCAATACGTATTGTTTGCTGATAGATGGTGAGTTGCTGGACTTGGCCTGGCAACCACGCGAAGCTAGAGTCGGGCAGAGCTTCTGACATTTCGCTTGCTGCTCGAGATCGAGATGAGGATTCCTATTTTCGAAGTGATCTTTACTATATTCTGACCAATTTAGTTGAAGAACCACATATCTGATCGGTTCGAAAGCTTCAACAGTACCAGTATTTGCTGTGGGAACTGCCCTTGACCATCTAGATGGTCGGCTTCTGACAATGTAGGAGCTTTTTGATGCATTGTAAATCTCTCAGCTTTGAAGCTTCTATCATTCAGAAGCTTGACTCTCATCTGATGATCCCGCACGCAGTAAGAATTTCCTGTTGCTTGTCTGCGTGTGAATGATTGACCAGCAATGGAGAGTTCTTCCGGGCACTGCAGCAGTCCCTTCCTGGTACTATTATTTTCTGGTTCTCTTTTGCCCATAATTTCCACAGTCCCTTGGATTGAAGGTGCTACCTGAAACCAGAGTCAGTTATGAGTAGGGTTGAGCGGGGATGTGAGTTGTCTGTAGAATGGCGACTCTGATATGGATGGAGTTAGGGTTACCCATAGATGGCACGCCATTCCCGCAAGTTTCCCCACCCACTCCTTTCTCCACTTACCATGATTCGTATAGGTTGCTGGAGAAGACAGCCTGAAGAATATCTGAACTGCAATGCCATGTCTAATCCAGTCCTCCATCCTACTGTCATATTCACGCGTCCTGAGCTTCTCATCGTACATTCCACTTAACAGCGCGCTGTACTATCCTCTTATTGTCAGTTGACCATACAGCAGCTGCGGTTGATCCAGCCGTCGCAGAGCAAGGAGCTGACGGTTCAACTGCCAAGATAACAATTATTGGCAGGGCACGCAAACATCAAGCCGATAGAAGCGTAAAAGCGTAGATCAAGCAGGTATCTACTTCCAGGAAGCCGAGAATGGTGCTCTCCAAGACTGCAGCCACGGAGATTCGTTCTGGACGTTGAGATTTTAAGGGAACAAGACAAATGAGCCCCTCAAATAAAGCGGCATGTCATGTTCATGAAGTAGATTGAATTTCATAAGAAGAAAGAAATGAGAAGTAGTTGTGTCATGTCACAGAAAGGACGCAAGCATATCCATATAAATCAAGTCAAATCAAATCCGTCTAGCGCCAAAATCAAAGACAGGTCCAGTCCGGTCAGATCGTATCAGGAAAGAACGGAGGTAAAAAAAAAAAAAAGAAAAGAAAAATGGCTCGTTAGTTCGTCTGATCATTCTTGTTATCGATGCATCGATGGAGTGTCGTTATTTATTCGCTTCTGATGGTATATCGGTGTTGTCTCGTGTAGTAGTCCCAGGAGTGAGAAGGCCGTTGCAACTCCGATGTTCTACTTATCTCGAGTAAGGCTTATTCATGAGGGCGATCTCGCGAGCTACAGTTGCCCATTCAAGTTCTCTCTTAATTGGCTGTTTGTTTTTCTTTTGTTGAAGTTCTTCCCACTTTAGCAACTCGTATCTGTCGATGTTGTTAGGCCTGATGAATGCTTTCCAATGTAGTACTGCTGCTTACACAAATCGTAGGTGTGGTTGAATAATAACATTGAGTCTTCTTGCACGGACGTAACAACTGGATCGAGGTTAGCAACGTACAAGAAACGTTAGAGCTTAACCTACTATGCCCGTGGAAAAGATAAATTGAGGGACGCCATGACCTCCGCGATACATATTGTTGCTGAGCGTGAGACACCCACTCGGCAGTGAACCAGGGTGGCCGCTCCGTCCGACTTTCCTTTACCTGAACCACATGTTAATGGAGGAGATCATTTAACGTGACAAGCCAACTTACGGATGAACTCGAGACAACGGTCAAACTCCTGAGTCAAAGGATCAATGCCATTGTCCTGCACTTTGGTAATGTGCATCAGATTTTCAGCACCCATTCTTGCGATGTCCGAGTCACTCCACGTTACAGCTTCACCGATGCTAAGAACACGCCTGATACCAAGCTCCCAGAGCATTTCCGGGTTATTGGCATGTGATAGATTTCCGAGGTACATATATGGCAAGATTCGACTTGGCAAAGACCCGTCGCAGTATTTGAACCATTGCGGATCTGGAACGCGGTATCTTGGAGGATTCGCGGGGCTTTCTTGAAGTATCCGCTCTTGAACATTCTTTAGATATGCGACGTCGGAAGGGTAGGCGAAAAAATTCCGCTTCTTTTCCCTGTGAAGCCTAAGCCAAGCTTCGCTCGCAGGAATGCCTTCGGCAAACATAGTGTAGGCGATAACTAGTAAGGAGCTTTCGGTATACCCATCTGGACAATGGATTAGGATCCTCCGTGTCTTCCTGGGAGGGACATCCATGGATACGTCCCCCTCAGCATCCGTTTCTACAACCTCAGGGTTCGCGAGATAGTAGATCCACCGAAGTGTATTAATCAAGTCATCAAGGTCTCTACTCTCTCCGGATGGAGTCAGTAGGGAGCCGGAGGAGGGAAACTCCATTCGTTGCGGCTCTTTCGCAAGACGCTTAGCGAGGTTCGCTAAGTAGCGAGGGCCCGGGATCCCAGCAAGATCATTCGCGTCAATCATCACGTCAAATGCGTCAGCAGAGGGGGTACCGGAGGCACCGGCTTGTAGGAGATAATCCGGAGTAGGACCTTGCCAAACGTTGTGTGCAAACTCAGTCGCCCGCGACATGGTACACATCTCCAATCGTTCTAACTGGACTAGACGTTTGTTAGACCGAATTCTCGCAAAGCATTCAGTAGACTCACAAAGATCCACAACCTGGTTAGTGAGTTGGCCGCTAGAGTTAACAGCTACCAGATTAGGAGCTCTGCGTTCGATATCCGAAAATGGACCTAGTATTCGTTCAGTTCTCGGTTCGCGACACATTTGATACGGCATATGGAAGCTCACAGGAGACAACAAATGTATTATATGACGGCAAGGTCTGCTCATGGTCATGCTTGAGTCTCCAGTGATGCTGTGCAGTTGCGATCCTGCTTGCGACTTCGAGAAGCTGCTTCGCGGTCACGCCATCCTCGCCGTAAACAACAATATCGGAGAGCGGAGCCACCTTTGCTGTTTGGATCTGGAAATTGCGCACAGAGAACCCTTCCCGAGGGTCAGCGGCGAGGAATTCCAATCCTGACGGAGCGAGGATCGCGTCAGGAGTAATGGCACCTTTCAGCCTCGATGTCGATAAATCGCCGCCTACTTTGACGATTGTAAGGCTTCTCCAACATTTCGGTGTTCGGCGGAGAGAACGCCGCCGGTTGGTGAAGAACCCGACCTGCAGGTGGTTCTCAGGATGCAGTCCATGCAGCCAAGGGAACATCAGATTTGGATCTGGCAGCGGCTGCGAAGAACAGTGATCGACAGCAGCCACCAGTATCTCAATTTCTAGCGAGTATAAAAGGGGCGACTCTGATATCTTGGGGAAAGCATCGGGGGGGTGAAGAGGCGAAGACGTCGGGAGGACGACATCTTCCTCCGGAGCAGGCGAGCTAGTTCGTGAAGAAACGGGCGACGACCCGGTAGGACACACGGGTATATGTTTATTCGGCACAGGAGAAGAGGTCCTATTGAGGCTCAAAGCCGAAGCGACAGTTCCAGGCGGAGGAGTGGTGTGGCGTAGCGGTTGCTGCACCACAACGGTTGCCATGACCGGCAAGCGTGTGTTTGCGTCGGGTAGCTGGGCTGATACAGATGTCAAGATGTCAAGGCCGAGGTTATCGAGTTCTGGCAGGTACAAAATTTGAATGTAAAGTCAAGGCCGCATAATTCGAGTCTCGCGATAGCGCCTTGCGATGTTCTAGAAAATGCCTTTGATGAAACATCGTGTGTTAGTGGTGGTGGGATCGCGCGAATGAGTTGGGCATCGTACGGTCGAGCACGTGTAGGCAGTGGAGAGGCGTGATCACTCACTCATAGAAGAGGCTCCAATATCAAACAGTCTATGCCAAAGATGCGCATCAGCATAGCAAAGACGAACGCGACGGTCGCTTTTGGAGGCTAACAAAGGCTATAGGAAAGGTTGCGGGGGAGATGATGTTGCGAACTTGATGATGAGAAGGCAGACTGGCAGAGAGCAGTGGAAACTGGATGTACCCACCCAGAGATAGTGGAAAACCCAACCCCCACAGTGATAACAGTTTCCAGCGACAGATTACAAGTGGAACCAGTCGCAATTGGCAGATAAGACAGAGAGTAGAAGAGAAATGACGAACAGTCGATAGCGAAGATATGTACAGATCAGGAGCTCGTATTATAGCAGTAGAGGCTGGTCTTTTGCGTGAGAGCGAGGCAGAGAAATAAGAACTTAAAGAGAGTACTCCGTACGGGGGTGGGGAGGGGTAGCCCGCTAGTGCGATTACTTGGAGGCTACTCCAGGCTAGTGGCTCCGCTCGCCTGCTGTACTATACTCGCACACACTCTCTAGCCTACAGCTTCCAAGATCTCGCTTTGATCCGTCCCCATCCTTCCACGAGCTTCAAATATCAGAAAGCTCTCCGATTTTGATCTTCCATCTGCATTGCCGTCCTCGTCCTCGTGCTTGGTTTCCGTCTTTGTACCACACTGAGCTCACAGAATCCGGCAAAGCGGCCATTTATTCATGTACAATCACATCATCTCTACACAAACGCCACTTAGCCGAGGCAACCAACCCTTCCGTCACCTAGAAAGTGCAATTCTAACACTCTATAGGTCTTCTATATTTCTCATCTTGCGCGCTTTCGGATGCGCAGTATATCTCCATGTTGTTGTTCCACACCACCATGACAATCAACCCGGGAAGTCTTGACGCCAATAGCCAAGCACGACCTTGTTCTCACCAATAGGGTCGTAAAGAGAGTCAGTGTCTCGGTCTGGACGTAGCTCCAGTCTGGTCGTGGCTCTGGCTGGGCCACCAAACTGTCAACTTGCAGCGTACACAATGACCAGGGGGGGCTTTTCAGGAATCAGTCTATTAGCTAGCGAGATCTCCATTCTTTCCGAAAATATTGCCTTGACGCAGGACTTCCCACAAATAGACGTTCCAGCTTTCTGAATCAGCTGCGATTACTGGCGACTCGTTGATATCGTTGGCGCACATCGGTTGATTCCATGGTTGCCCTACAGTCATGCGCCTACCCTTTGGCCTGGGTGGCCACTAAAGAGACAGATTACCCTGCTCCGCTTGCGTTCTCAAGCGCGGTTTTTATTTAATCGTGGCATCATACTGGGGCGAGGCTTTTAGCCCTAATAGCTATTCTTCCGGGGAAGTTGACATGGGCCGCCTGAAGTCTTGGGCTTGAAACTCGAACTCAAAAATCCCTCGGCAGAAATCCTGACGTTCGCCGTTTGTAAGGGGTTAGTCCAGATGACTCTCCAAGGCGAATTTATCCAATAGCACCCTTGACCGGGTAGTACAGGGTGTTCCCAGCGGCAGTATTGAGCAATGCGACGAAATCAAGGGCGCAAATTCATCCAGTTGTCCTGGTAACCTGCATCCACAGAGCTGCGTTGCCTCCCGCGCCAGCCTAGATCGGACATCTCTGTTTTTATTGGCATTTAAGCTATCGCGGGATAGATCAAGTCAGACATCGGCTCCTCTAGTTCCAGCCCATCCCCGCTCGTCCTTTCAAGGCTGATGACGTATCGCCCTTGTTGTGTTGGCGACCGCCCGACCTGTGGACAATGATGTCGGTTCAGAATCCTCCCCTCTTCTAACCGCTTTCGCTTACTTCCTATTGGTACCTTGTCAAACAATGTTTGCGCTGTCCCGGTTTCACAGCATAATGCAGTTGCTTGCCTGCATAAGCCAAGGCGGTACTCGTGCGGCGCTGGACACCCGACCGCGGCGCAGTCTTAAGAGGTACTGATACTTTTCGCCCCAGCAGCCTAGGGCTTATAATTAAGCCCGCTGTCAAAAAGCACGACCTGGACCATGATCATCCGGTACGCAGTCCACGAATGGAGATGTGAGCGAAGACAATGACCTTTTACTGTTCAGCCATTTCCTGCAATTCATCCGCAAGCCGCAATAGATAGAACCGAGCCATATCCGGCGGCAGGCCGCCAAACGACTTTACCAACTTCTCGAGGTCTTTCCTGCCCTTCTCATAAGCCTGCACATCGCGGTTTCCGTAGACATCCCGTCCAAGCGCATACCCCTGCGACAGGTTACGAAAGAAGACGTTAACCGCCACGCTCACCCCCCCTGTTGGGGCGGCCGTATGCAGCCACAATGGAGGGATGAAGAGAATATCACCACGCTTGAGACGCGCCTCGTGAGGCGATGTGTGCGGTATTAAAGCTATCGCTCCATCCGCGCGGTTCTGGAATACGTTGATATTAGAACTTGACGCGCCAGCCGGAACATCAAGGTGCGGCACGTCGCTTGGCGGGTAAAGGATTAGTCGCTTCTCTCCTTGAATCTGGCAGAGGACGTTTGCCATCACCTAAATCAGAGCCTGTGTTAGTACTCTATCGACCTGTCTCAGAAGTACCAAGTATGGTGAATGCGGACTTACGTCATAATGCAACCAAAGCGTAACCGGCCCCGAGATCCGCAACGGCGAGCTATGGGCATTCTCGACAACCGTCTTTAGTGCCTCCGGCAGCCGAAAGTCACTGCTCAAACTGGGAAAATCCGCAGCTAGATTGGCGGGTAATTTGGCAGGCTGCGTTTCGGAGATGCTGCGCAAGTACTGTCGGCCGCCGGCGTGGACCTCATCCATGAACGCTCCGAATGACTTGCTTTCATACTTGAAGTTCTTGGTCCGGAAGCTCATTGTCTCGGTTTCAGCGGCATGGACGATTACCTGTGTTGAACAGCATCGGTTAACTATCACTTCAAGGGACTTGTGCAAGTAAAGGTCCCACCTTGCGATTACTCCCAACCGTATTAACGAGGTACTCCTTCGTCCAAAGCTCAGTGCAAGGCCCGATATCTGCACCCTCAATGATGACAGGCTGGGCATCTTCTAGGATCTGCTGGAACTCGTCTGCGGATTCAACTGTGACACGGCGGATAGGCGTCACTTTGGTTGTGGATTTATACTTCTCCGGTTTATGCTTCTTGCTCGCTTTCTGCTTTTTCGTCTTTGCTGGTATCTGAGCGGCCGCTTTCACCTTCGTAGGCCTTTCCACGTTCTCACAGATCAGTGCCCAATCATTATCGGCACGCTCGCCTACTGGACATAGCATCCAGGTCCCTCCTGTCCAAAATGTCCCGAAGGAAAAGCAGACAGCGCCGCCGCCTAGAAGGAGGACCTGGTCAGTGCTAATCGCGTGAGAGACGTGTCCGACCAGTAATGGCCGTGGTCCGGTAAAGCCAGGGTCAAGACCAATTATAGATAGAATCGGAGTGGTTATGGGTAAGCCATTCTTGATGCAATCAAGCAGTGTCGCCGAGTCGAGGAGGAGAATCTCGCCGTTGAATGGAACAACCCGCCGGGGGATGATACCACCAGATACAACCAACCCTCGCGCCGTGGCGGTTACCGTAGCCCCAAAGCGTGGGAGAATGTCAAAACCCATTGATGATCTCCTGAGACTCCCAGTTTGGTTTGTCAGCTCCGCACACAAGGACCCATCAGCTTCTTTGTATAATTTCCAAGTCCAGAAATCCTCTAGAATCGTGCCATCGGCCCCAATACCACCAAATAGCAAACCGCTCGTGCTATCTATACTAGCCAAGCATGCCCCAAACCGAGGCCTTGGTGCGAGTGCGTCGTCCTTGGTCCGAACAGTAACTGTGTTCCATCCCTCTCCATTATCATTCCACAGCAACCAGGTATCAAGTGTTGTACCATAGCTGGTCTTTCCGCCGTAGATAAGCACGCTGCCGCTGCTACGATCAGAACCAAGTGTGACTCTCGTCGCACAGTGTCGGAACCGAGCAACGGGGAGGCTGGAACCTGCTTGCCACACATTGTTCTTGCGGACCCAGGTATCCTGAAGCGCGGAAGCGGGGGACGTCCGTCCTCCGACAAGTAGGCAGTCGCCGTTATCGCTGAAAGTAGTTACGGTGTGGCATAGACGTGCAGGTATATCACTCGGTGGAGGGAAATGGGCATGAGAGCCGACGCTATCCTTCCACGTCTTGTATACATCAGTATCAGCGACTCGTGTCTGCCGACCCCATCCTGAATGAATACCAATGACCCCTTGGCCTCCAGGAACCAAGGCACTAAATCTCCGCTGACCAGTCGGTAAAGAAGTATTCGGGATGAGCCTGAACTCATTCGACCTACTAACTGCCTGGCGGCTGGGACCTACATCAGCTGCGGCGGCAGCGCACCTTGATTCCTTCGTCCGTGGTCTCGCGGAAGCATGCAAGAGGAAATAGTGCGACGCAAAAAGCGCAAACTCCTCCCACTCATCGAATGACTCGATCGAATCCAACGAGGTCCTCAGGACGGCAGGTACGAACTCGTCGTCTGACCAGAGGTCCCAGAGGCTGCGTGCATGAGCATGCGTCCACCCGGCCTCTGTGAACCGGCGTTCCTGGTCGGACAGGGATGGGAACTGGTGGATGGAATGTAGGGGCGCTCCTAGTTTGCCGAAGTGTTCCATCATCGTCGCCGCGAACGGGTGGCTGGGGCCGTCTGGGAAGAATTGCTCTAGGATGCAGAACTGGGCATCTGAACAAGTGATTAGCTTAATACTGGTGGGAGGGGGGATCGCAGGGAAAGGGTAGATGGTTTCGCACCATTACTTAGTTTAGAGGCCCAGCTGACGACCGCGTTGGCTGACTTGATGTCCATGTACGTGAGCGACACTTCAGCGAGGAAGAGGACGGCGCACTCCGCAGGGAGAACCTCCGTTCTAAGCACAGTGTCTAGTTTATCCAGGTTCTTGAGATCACACCCCACAGCAACGTACTGCCCGCTGCGTATCTGCACAGCACTCTCATCCGGGCCAAACTCTAGATCCTCCAGGATCTGCGTAAGAGCGCCTGCTTCCCGAAGCGCCGCCTTCTTATTGAGCATAAGTTTCTCATAATCGATATCCACGAATGTTGTCTGACTACACAAGGACCGATCCGCACTGAGAAGGATAAACGGGAGAGGATCACTACGAGTCAAAAGGTGTCTTAGTATACGGCCCTCCGGATGCGGTTCCTCTACGCCAACACTCACAATCCACATCCTAGGTTAAGGACAAATTTGGGTTTATCTGAGGATTCTCGCATGAAGCGCCGGACAGACTCCTCCATAGCGTGCATCCGAAGCCAGTATCCGCGGTTTATTAACGGAGCCCGTCTCTGCGGCTTTTTGACGAAGTGACAGAAGAAATGGGGTTCTGGGTAGTATAACATTTCGACGCTGCGTTTAGATACTATACTGCTGTTGTTTGTCTGGTAACGTTAGACTAAATCACCAACGAACAGAGTATCGATCAGTTTAGGCGGCGGTACTCACTGCCATGACCAAATCCGCCGATTTCTCCTCCTTTGTCGGAACGGCCAATTTCGCAGCCTGCTTTGGCTTTGAGGGGGCCATTGCCTTAGCGGGCTGTTCTGGAGGACTCATGGTGAGGTCCGGTAGTTGATGGTGGGGTGAGTGGGATATTTAGATTAAGAGGGCATCTAAAAATCTAAGCTGGTCTGAGCGTCCTTTCTGCCGCTTACCATACTGTAGCCGCGCTTAGCGCGATGCCGCGGTGGAAACAGCGCGGCGATCTTTCAGATCCTCTGCGGTCACGATTCTGCTAGAGTTCCGCCTCTCCTCCATACAGGGCTCTTTTCGTTCACAACCCTGCATAACATATATAAACGAGTCACAAAAAACCGCGCGACGCGACAGAACAGCGAGTCACAAGCACCAGGGACGGGATGCGTGGCGACAACTGAACTGAGCGACCCTACTGACTGTACCGTTCTTGGACCCTGTGATGGGTGCAGCCGAACCCCTCCACTCTATCTAGGCTGAAACTGGTCCCAAAGGTGCCCGCTGAATCTCTGATGCCGCATCCCATGTCAGTGCCGCTGTCGCTCTTCTTCTTCTCTGTTTATCTTTTCGCTTTTAAATAAAAACGACCTCGCTACAAAACAAAGGAGAGCACCTGTAGACCGCAACTATCTAAAAAGAGGAAGAAGAAAAGAACAAGAAAAAGGCAGCGACTGGGTTAATCGAGTCACCGGCAAGATGACGATGAATTTTGTGACGTTCAACCAGGACTATAGCTACCTGGCTGTAGGTAAGACATTCTCGTATGGCTTGTACTCGTGATGAAACCCCGCTTGACACCCGCTAGCGACCTCCAAGGGATTTCGTATATTCACCACTGATCCCTTCGCGAAAAGTTATGAGACCAAAGATGGCAATATCGCCATCATCGAAATGCTCTTCTCGACCTCTCTTGTGGCCCTCATCCTCTCACCTCGTCGTCTCCAGATCACAAATACTAAGGTGCGTAGAATCATTATGCTTGTAGCTCTTCCTCGGCCTACGCGGAAGGTTGACTGTATCATGACTATAGCGACAATCTACAATATGCGAGTTGACTTTCCCAACGACTGTACTCGCCGTGAAACTGAATCGAAAACGGCTTGTCATTGTCCTTGAGGATCAGATTTACCTCTATGACATTCAAACTATGAAGTTACTATATACGATCGAGACATCACCGAACCCCAATGGTAAGGTCTCTGCGCAGTTGAACGAGCCTAGTCTAACATCAACAGCACTATGCGCGCTGTCACCATCTTCGGAAAACTGCTATCTTGCCTACCCTCTCCCCCAAAAGGCGGCTCCTTCTTCTTTCAATCCGCCCGCTCATGCTCCGCCTGGCAACACACATGTATCCCCGACAACTGGCGAGGTTCTCATCTTTGACACCTTGAAATTAGAAGCCATCAACGTGATCGAGGCACATCGGTCGCCGTTGGCATGTATCACGCTTAACAGTGACGGCACCCTGATCGCAACCGCTTCAGACAAGGGAACTATTATTCGAGTCTTCTCCGTCCCAGACGGCCACAAGCTATACCAGTTCCGACGCGGCTCAATACCATCAAGAATCTTCAGCATGTCCTTTAACACCACATCGACCCTCCTCTGCGTCTCTTCCTCCACCGAGACCATCCATCTCTTCAAGCTGTCGCAGCCATCCCAGCTTCAAGAAACCTCTTCAGCGAACACCTTATCTACCGGACGACGACGGAGTTTGAGCTCGCTTAGCCAGTCCCCGGAAAGGGAGGGCAAGGAGGAGGATAACGGTTCCTCAGATCTAGCGGCCCGAAAGCACAATGGGACGCTAATGGGTATGCTCCGCCGCACATCACAAAACGTCGGCGGCGCATTTGCAGCGAAGGTTGGCGGATACCTACCCAAAGGCGTCAGCGAGATGTGGGAACCAGCGCGTGATTTCGCTTGGATCAAGATTCCCAAGCCCAACCAGGGTCAGGGTCCAAATGCGAACACGGGTCCGCTACGGAGTGTTGTCGCGATGAGCAGCAACACACCCCAGGTCATGGTTGTCACTAGTGACGGCAACTTCTATGTCTTCAGTATTGATCTATCCAAGGGTGGCGAGGGGACGTTGACGAAACAATACTCGTGAGTATCCAACCGAAATTCGTCCCATCCGATCCGTATACTGACGCTTGTTCCTGCAGGGTCCTCGAATCCAATGACAGACTGGGATACTCAGTCGCTGACTACTGATTTGTTCCTTGGTGGTCCATTGATGATTTTGATATTATGGCTCTTGTTCTCTTCGTCTCTCCGCTATACCTTGCATATTGAATTCCCTGCTCTGGCCTTAACACGGCTATATGTACATTCGACAGCGTTGACTATTTTATTGTTTCGTACGTACTTATATACTCTGGCATATCCCCCTTGGCGTTAGTCGTTGCGGTGTGTCGTGGCTGTCAATTGACTTGGCTTCGTCTTTGATTCAGCATCAATCAAGATTATCCCTCTATTTCACTGATATCTTTTGCGAGATAATATCTCATTCTTTTTCTGGACTTCGTTGTAGGAGCTACTGTACATGAATATCTCCAAACACGAGTAGTCATGTCAGATTTGGCTTAGATTTAGCATCGTTCAAACACCCGATACAAACCCTTCAGGTCCGCTACCTCCACAGCACCTTTCAATAGCCTCGTCGTAGCAACCAATCGCGCCCTCAACGCCGGGAAAATCACATGTTCTAACGCGTTCGCTAGCTGCACTCTGCGCTTGCCAACGAACTCATTCTCTGCATCGGCATCCGCGTCACCAGCGTCCGAGTGCCCCTGTGAAGCTCCAGACTCAGCTCCCAATTCTTCTGATGGCGGCAATCTAGGCAGCTGCTCGGGTGTATAAAATGCCGCAAGCTCAGCCAGAAACGTGCGGAAACATTCTTCCTCGCTTTTCCAGTCGACGTACGGACCGAGACGAAGCAGAAACCGCGGTAGCTTACCTAGGCAAGGGACATAGCCCTTCAGCAATAGGGGGATGGTAAGCAGGTATCCGTCGTCTGAGATCTGGATAGAGAAATACTCGGAGAGCATTTCCCTCCTATCAATGAGCGTTTTCGCTACGAGCTCTGGGGCGGTCGAAAATATCTCTCTTTTATCTTCATAATCTTCGCTAGCTTGCTGCAGCTCGGACTCCGCTGCTATACGTAGCAGATCTATTATTTTAGGCGGCGGCTCTAGCTGGATCGTCCCAAAGTTGCCGAAATCCGTGAGACCAAGCTGGTAGAAGAACTCGGCGCAGAACATGCCGTAGTCAATAAGGTAGAGTTTGACGCCGGCTTGCACGGCTGCGATGCGGCGGTTTATGTCGACGAGGCCGACATATGTGTGTGAGGCAATGGTTTCGGTGAGGGACTGGTGCATCGAGGACCGCACAGCCGCACGGAGGTTTTTTACGGATGTTAGGGCTATTTTGATCGGTTCGCGGTCGGTTGTTGTGTAGGTGAGTCCGTCGTCAAGAACGGTTTGAGTATTTTCCAGTTGGCCTTCTGGGTTGAGCGTTGTGGATGGGGGTTGACTGGTTGCAGGGGAAAGCATGGACGTTATTTTCCGGACACGGGAGTCTGTGCGGACGAGGCTGTTTTCGTACGGCTTTCTGGTCGGGGCGGGTGTTTTTGGGGCTGCATCGGCGTCTTGGGCTTGGTTTGACCGTCCGGCGGTCTGGATGGAGGGCAGGAGTGTCTGGGTTAGGAATGTCCGGCTGGAGTCGACTTGGGAGAGCTTGGATCTGATTTCGGCGCAGATGATGTCGATGATTTCATCTTCGTTGAGGAAGTTGACCTCTCGTTTCGTGGGATGCACGTTTACGTCTAGCCGGTGTGGCTCAATCTCGATATCAATGTAGACAAAGGGGTGGCCGCCTTTAGGTAGGAAGCTGGCGTAAGTCTGCTCGACGGCTCGCTTAATAGCCGTGGACTCAACCGAGCGGTGATTTATGAAAAGGAGGATGGTGGTTCGTTTGACATGGTAGTTTGCATTTGTGACGAGTCCGGATGACGTGAAGCCTAGCTTTTCGTCCTTGACGCTGAACTCGACCAGCTCGTTGGCCACTGCACTTCCGTGGATTTGGCGGATTCGGTCAATGGTGTTGAGAGCAACTGCCGTAGAGATGCTGACGCCAGCGTCACCATGCTTACGGCATGAAAAAGCAACACCAGAGCAATGTACAGCGTAGCGGCCGACTACGTCAAGGATCTTGGCGTACTCTTCGCTGGCTGAACGAAAGGCTCTGCGTCTGGTAGGCACATTATAGAACAAATCTTCGACCTGATAGAGTTAGAAACGCCTTCACCTTGATATGGTCATTGACTAACTGTGATCTGCGTCCCTCCACGACCCGCAGTGGCTTTAGGAGCTGCGCTCTGCCCTGGTTTGGGAGGGACCAGTTTTCCATCGGCATAATGAGCTCTCCAAGCACAGCTTGAGTCAGCCGTCTTCGTGGTGACAGTGAGATGGGCGATGTGGCTGATACTGGCCAGAGCCTCGCCACGAAACCCGTATGTGGCTATTGACGAAAGGTCCTCAAATTCCTTTAGCTTCGAAGTAGTGAACCTCTCGCAGAGAATGGGAAGGTCATCGCGCTAGGAGATATTAGCAGGTGTATCATTACCAGACTAGACAATAATACTTCAATCCCGTGACCATTATCTGTAATTTGAAGCAGTTTGAGACCCCCTTCCTTCACGAGAATCTCAATCGAAGTCGATCCGGCATCAACTGCGTTCTCTATCAACTCTTTAAGTGCATGCATAGGGGCAACGATGATTTCCCCTGCCGCAATTTTGTTCACGACATCTGGGTCTAACGCCTGTTTCAATCTTTAGTTGGCTTGCACAGAGACGGATGGTAATAGCTTACTCTGATCTTTTTGGGTTTACGAGGACCCTCAGTATCATCGATGGGCCGTTTCGTGCCCCGAGCCTCGGGGACGTCGATGTCCATCCCAGGCTCCATCTCAAGGGATGCAATTTATATTGGCTGAATAACCACCTATAATGCTACATTTGCCGACCTAGTAAGGAGGTAGCGCATTGGCATCAAATAACAATAGGATTTTGACGAGATGGGTTCATCCTTCCAAAATGCCAAGACGCTCTGCTATTGAAGCCTTAAGAGTACAACTGTCGGAGGTCGGAGAAACGTTATGCCGAGAAGTACTAGGTGAAGCTGTCGTTATATCGAGTGAGACAAAGCCACGAGTACCTACCGATAGAAATGTGTCTATGTCTCTATTCCACTCGTCGCATGGTATATAAGTTGCTCTATAGAATAATTGCGCTCTCTGGTCAGCTATGGAGTACAGGTTGTTCTGATCCCTCGGAACCTCGTTTTATGCTTGAATTGTAGCGTGCTCAAGCGGGCCTAATTACCATACCGTAATGTGGAGAGATATCTCCAGAGTCCCGGCCCAGCCCCAGGATCAACACCAAGACTAAGACTCCTCTCTCTGGGGTCGTCAGTGTAATTATTGCATCCTCGTGATCAATGCTGCTCTGCTATCTTGGAGCTCCGGCGGAGCCGTGCTTCATATGTCTATGCCATGCCATCCTCCAAACGGCTCTTCCTAGCCGATGAAGAGCTTGGAAAGAAAGACGACGACCACCGGCCGAAGAACCATTCCGACCAGCGATGGCACCCAAAACTATGGAAACCTCCTCGACGACGGAGAGTCCTTCTTATTCCCGTGATATTATATCTATTTTATATATTCTTCAAGAACATGTCGACAGATATTCCTCCTGCTAGGGATCGGCTGATATCCAACTCGCTATCAGCGCAGCATATTATGCCTGATGTGCCTGTCCCGCCAGGATTAACTCAGCCTGAACCTCCGCCACGCGTCAAGTTTGACACCAACGAGAAGGACGGACTATACTACGAGGGGAAATTGCAATTTTACAACTTGGCAAGTACGCTGAAGCTCTTCTCAGACAATGGCGGGAAGAGCCCTCCCAGCGCAACAGTATTCGCGGCCGCAAGCTTGGGGAGTGTGTCAGACCTGTTGCCCCTCGCGTGTCGCATGGCTCTTCAGAAGAAAGCCGCGGTACACTTTGTACTAATTGGAAGAGACGATGTCTCCATCGAGGGAATCCAACGGGTCAACGGCCTGAATAGGGAGATCTGCCCGCTCAATTGGCATGGTAAGAGCTCTCTCCTTCGATGCACGTGGTTGGGCCCGCCGATGTTAATACGTCAACTCTAAAAACAGATGCCTGTGTTGACTACGCTCGTTGGTCTACAGATAGTCGCATGGAGCAAGCTGTTGCTGCGGTATTGCCGTACATACGGGCGTATCTTCGACCCCAGGTCCTGATTACCCAAGGGGAGACCTTCGAGGACCAATTCTTCTTGCGAGCTATGCGAACTGCTAAGGACCATGGAATGCCGACAATCGCCCTTCCTCGAGCAGCAAGAGACCTGATGTGGATGGCTGCTCTTGACAGCCATGCTCTTCAGAGTACGCGCCGCGCTCCTAAATTTGTAATCTGAACTCTCTGCTGATAGCTCTGGATACAATAGAGTGGGATGACATCAACGTCGAGTTCCTCATTTACACAGCGCCGGAGTCTGCTGGGTCGGTCATCAGATTAATCAAATCCCTCGCCCGGGCAGATTTTCTTGGATTCAGCCCAGGCCTGACTATTGAACTTCCTTCTCATGTCGACCCTGAACTTCTACGATTCCTCGAGAAAATGAAGTGGCCTTCTGGAATGTCCAGCAAAATCACCATTCGCCGGAGGATCCAGTCACACCAGATGAGCTCTCATGAGGCCTCATTACGTGCAGTCGAGGCCTTTTATCCCAGGGACCCGACGTTGTCTCATGTTCTTGTGCTCTCTCCGAGCGTCGAACTCGCACCGTCTTTCTTCCACTACTTGATATATAACATGTTATACTACAAATATTTAGCCAGGGCTAAAGTGCTACCTGCCAAACTGATGGGGATTTCGCTTGAACTTCCATCGTCGCGTCTTACCAACATTGATCCGTTCAAACAACCAGACATTAAAGATACTCATTCCTCTTCTAACAGCGCACCTGGCGCATTGCCTATGTTTTTATGGCAAGCGCCTAATAGTAACGCTGTGTTATACTTTGGAGATAAGTGGCTTGAGCTACATTCTTTTCTTGGGCATCGGCTAGCATCTGTGGCTGATGCTGAGACTCGATCGACCGTGGAGAAAACGGACGAAACGTTTATTCCAGTGTTTTATCCTGCATTTATGAAATACCTGCTTGAGCTGATTCGTGCAAAGGGTTATTATTTGCTATATCCTGCATTCTATAATGATGGGCAGTTTTCTCTCGCGACTTTTCACAGCGAACTGTTTCAGTCCCAGAGGAGACTTTTAATGAAGCTGCAGCAGCTCCCAATTCCGAAGCGCTCCGTGCATCCACCTCTACAGAGAGACCTCTAAGCAAAGCTTCAACCTTGATGCCTCTGCTCGGCACGTTCACACAAGGGCTGCCTGACATCACCCTTTTACCTATACTGTCCCATCGCGGCGAGAGGATCTCTGATTATGTTCTTAATTGAGAGACAGAACAGTACCAAAGGCAATTCAGAGTACATTTTGGAGGCTGTCAGGGCTCGGAGGTAGACAGGGTTACAGGGGACTTGTTTTGCATATAATGAGCCATGAATGGATTAGACTGTAACAATGCACAATGCCTATAGCATATATGGGTTTCTCGACTATATTCATTACCTGCATCTTCAGATAATATGCAGAGACCAAATTGTATACTTTGTAAGCGCATGTGAATGTTGAGAGGCACGTGACGTCAATTCGGGGCTTTCTTGGCGGGCTTACATAAGGACGAAGCTCCACTGGCGCAACGACCGAGCGAGCGGCGACGAGGCAGAGCTCTCTGCTCCTATCAACAAGCTTATGAATCATTCTCTACCACACCACTGATTGTACAGAGAAATCCTCATCTCCCTACATCCCGCTCTGCCATCTTATCCTGCTCTTCTCACCTCACTATCCACTTATTCCACATCACTCCGCAGGTCTTCAGATAGTCGTTCGAACATGGCGAAGGAAGGCGAGCGGTCAGCTCCGGCCGACAAGGGCAAGGGCAAGGTTGATGATGTCAAGGATCTTGGAGGGAGTAAAGAGAAGCCTGAGGAGAAGACACAAGGCAACGGGAAGAAGAAGGACGATGAGCCGCAGGAAGGTAAGCAGCACCTCTTTTGTCGTGATGGAAGCATGAATCGGTTCCCATCATCAGCTGTGACGTTTATCTAACTATGTTTTTCTGCAGAGGAGCTCAGTGAAGAGGATCAACAGCTGAAGAGTGAACTCGAGATGCTTGTTGAAAGGTTACAGGTATGATGGCAGAGATGGCCTGCTGTTCACTTTGCCAACGCTGACCGATCTGCCGCATCGCAGGAACCGGATACCTCGCTTTACGGGCCCGCTTTGGACGCCATCAAGAATTTTATCAAAACTTCTACCTCGTCAATGACTGCAGTTCCTAAGCCTCTGAAATTCCTACGACCACACTATGATGATCTAGCGGCGCTCTATGACAAGTGGTCCGCCGGCGCGACAAAGGTGGGTTCAAGACGAATAATACACAAGACCGAAAACTGATGTTTTGCCTCATTTTCAGGATTCATTGGCGGATATGCTTTCTGTCCTCGGAATGACGTACGGGGACGAAGAGAAACTCGAAACGCTCAAATACCGACTCCTCACCAAATCGGACGACCTCGGTTCCTGGGGCCACGAATACGTCAGGCACTTGGCGTTGGAAATCGGCCAGGAATATCAGAACAGAGTGAACGACGAAAAGGAAGTAGACGATCTGATCAAACTCGCGGTTTCGCTCGTTCCATATTTCCTTAGACACAATGCAGAAGCCGATGCCGTTGATCTTATGAGCGAGCTTGAAATTATAGAGGAGATCCCTCAGTTCGTGGATGAGAACACATATTCAAGGGTTTGCTTGTACATGGTCAGCATGGTACCCCTCCTTACCTACCCCGAGGATCACCAGTTCCTCCGGACGGCACACGAAATCTACGTTCGTTACAAGGAGCTCACGAAAGCTATTGTGCTCGCTATCCGCCTAAACGATGTTGACCTCATCAAGAGTGACCTTGAAGCGACGTCGGATCGGTCGCTCAAGAAACAGATGGCCTTCCTAGTGTCTAGGCAACAAATATGGCTCGATGACTTGGGCGATGACGAGCAGGACGAGACTTTCATGGAGTGCTTGAACAACACCTCAATCCCAAAGCATTTCAAGTCGCTTGGGAAGGAACTGAACATCCTCGACCCAATTATGCCGGAAGACATTTACAAAACCCACTTAGAAAGCAGCCGAGGAGCAGGCCTCACCAATGTCGACTCTGCCAGACATAATCTTGCAAGTGCCTTTGTCAACGCATTCGCAAATGCCGGTTTCGGCAACGATGAGATGATGATTGTCGAAGGTGACAAGGGTTCTTGGGTTTGGAAGACAAAGGATGATGGCATGTTGTCTACCACCGCCTCAATGGGTATGCTCCTGCACCGAGATGTCGACACTGGTTTGGACAAAATTGATAAGTACACGTACGCCTCCGAGGATCAGATCAAGGCGGGTGCTTTATTGTCTATTGGAATACTCAACTCAGGCGTGCGCCTTGATTCTGACCCCGCGTTGGCCCTTCTATGTGACAACGAGAACTTGGAGGCAAAGAATATTCCCATGAGAGTCGCCACAATCATGGGTCTTGGTTTAGCGTATGCCGGGTCCAACAAGCAGGAAATTCTTGACGCTTTACTGCCTATCGTGGAGGATGTATCTCTCGATATGCAACTCTCCGCAATGGCGGCTGTCTCACTTGGTCTTGTCTTTGTTGGTTCATCGAATCACCAAGTCAGCGAGGCAATCGCTACCACCCTCATGGACGAGGAACGCCAGAAGCAGCTTAAGGATAAATGGACTCGCTTCATGGCTCTTGGTCTAGCGCTTTTGTACTTCGGTCGCCAGGAAGAAGTTGATGTGATCCTCGACATCCTCAAGGCTGTCGATCATCCTATGGCGAAGCCTACCTCCGTCCTCGCCTCCGTCTGTGCTTGGGCAGGTACCGGCACCGTTCTGAAGCTGCAGGAGCTTCTCCACATATGCAACGATGTCATTGAGGAAAGTGATGAGAAGCAGGGTGAAGAGCTTGTGCAATCTTACGCCGTGCTAGGTCTGTCGTTGATTGCAATGGGAGAAGATGTCGGTCAGGATATGATTCTTCGACAGTTCGGCCATCTCATGCACTACGGCGCTAGCAACATTCGAAAGGCGGTCCCTCTTGCTATGGGTCTTATCAGCCCAAGTAACCCTCAGATGAAGGTGTACGACACTTTATCGAGGTACAGTCACGACAATGATAATGATGTTGCCATTAATGCCATTTTCGCGATGGGTCTCTGTGGTGCCGGTACGAAGAACTCGCGTTTGGCGCAACTATTGAGGCAACTGGCCAGCTACTACCACCGCGACCAGAACTCCTTATTCATGGTGCGCATTGCTCAGGGCCTACTGCACATGGGCAAGGGCACTATGACACTAAACCCATTCCACACCGACCGCCAGGTGCTGAGCCGAGTATCGGCTGCTGGCTTGCTCACTGTGCTCGTGTCGTTGATCGATGCGAAGCAGTTCATCCTTGCTGAGCACCATTACCTTCTGTACTTCCTCATCACAGCCATGTACCCGCGCTTCCTTGTCACGCTTGACGAGGACCTTCAGCCGCTTCCGGTCAACGTCCGCGTCGGACAGGCTGTTGATGTTGTTGGACAGGCTGGAAGGCCAAAGACGATTACTGGTTGGCAGACACAGAGCACTCCAGTGCTGCTTTCCTACGGTGAGCGAGCAGAGCTGGAGGATGAGAAATATATTCCTCTCAGTAGCACATTGGAGGGTTTGGTTATCTTGCGTAAGGTAAGTCGTCGCAGCTTTCTCTGTATTGTGTACGAACATTTCTAACACACTCACAGAACCCTCACTGGGAGGAAGAAAGCTCCGCCTGAGCGACGGTGTTCCTGAATGGTATCTAGTGAGATAGACCGAACGCAATATCTGGCGTTCCTTTACAGCTTAGGTCTAATGAATTCACAAAAGTCCAAAGCATAGTAGACAACTGATTCCTCGATGGAGCATGTCTGCCGTTCCAGCGTCCTTGTACATGATACATTGATTGGCAATTCCCAGCTGTGCCTGGCCGGAGATAAGATCATCCTTTTTAGGGTAAGGGCACGTGCGATAAGAAATCCCAATTTTCCGTAGCATCGTAGCCGCAACAAGAACTTGCGCTCACAGACCCGCCATTTGGCCCAGATAACCATCTTAATTAACTAGGAGAACCTGAAAATGAAGCTTGACCCGAAGGCGATCCGCTATCTTACCTCGGAAGATTTCCGTGTGCTCGCAGCAGTATGTCTTCACATTCCGTTTCCCCGCATTGTCTCAGCGGGGGATATTTGCAAATCTAGCAACTGACGGCAACGCTTCTCAGGTCGAACAAGGTAGCAAGAACCATGAAGTTGTACCGACTCCCTTGATCGCACAGATCTCCGGTCTACGAGGCGGTAGCGGCGTCAACCGTGCCATCTCGAACCTGGCAAAGACCAACCTCATCGCGAAGGTGAAGAACGCCAAGTGTACGTATTTACTTCCCGTTTTCTGCATCGTCCTTCTCTGACATACATGTTTCTTCGGCTAGATGATGGTTACCGACTTACCTATGGCGGACTCGATTACCTGGCCCTCAACGCCCACCAGAAACAAAAGTGCATTTACTCCGTCGGTAACCAGATTGGTGTCGGAAAGGAATCGGACATTATAGTCGTTGCCAACCATGAAGGGACACAACGGATTCTGAAGATCCATCGACTCGGTCGTATCTCGTTCCGAACTGTAAAGACCAACCGAGACTACCTGCGGAACCGGAGCACAGGATCATGGATGTATATGTCGCGCCTGGCTGCGATCAAGGAGTTCGCCTTCATGAAAGCGCTACGGGAGAACGGCTTCTCGGTACCGGAGCCGATCGCGCAGAACAGACACACGATTGTAATGAGTTTGATCGATGCCTTTCCACTCCGACAGATTTCGAAGGTCCCAAACCCAGCCCTCCTTTACTCCGAGTTAATGGATACAATCATGCAATTGGCCCGCTATGGCCTGATTCATGGTGACTTCAACGAGTTTAACATTCTCATCAAGGAGGAAGTGGATCCGGAAGCAAAGGGGAAAGGACGTGAAGGAGAAGATGACGACGAAAACCTCAAATTGACCCCAGTGATCATTGATTTCCCACAAATGGTATCAGTCGACCATCAAAACGCCGAAATGTACTTTGACCGCGACGTGAACTGTATCAAACGCTACTTTCAGCGAAAATTCCACTTCGTCAGTGATGTACCGGGCCCTTTCTTCGCTGATGCCAAGAAGCAGTTAAAGAAAAATCCAGGCAAACGGCTTGACGTTGAAGTTGAGGCTTCGGGTTTCTCAAGGAAAATGGCGCGCGAGCTTGAAAAGTATATGAAAGAAGTTGGCGTTGATGGGGACAATGGGGAAGCTGATAACGAAGGTGCCGAGAGCGAGAATGAAGATGGTTCAGGCTCAGAGGATGACACTGCAGATCAGAGCGAGACAGATACAAAAGACGAACACTCAAATCATGCTCTCGAAGAGAGTTCTCAGAAACTCGAACAGTTGCATGTGTCGTGAATACGCCAGATGCCTACGCTGATTAACTAAGAGTTGATGGGCTGAGGGCCAACATAACGTGATTTGAACCTAATGACTGTCATGAATAAGAAATATAGACTTCTTTTCCGTCATTATAGAATAATAATAAGTTATACTTATGAATCCCAGTGTAAGATTGTATTAGAATGACAGACAAATTACTCCAGAGGATACACCGGCTCTGGCACGCGAAGCGGCCAACCACGCAATTCTAATCTGCAAAAGTTCCGCAACTTCGAAAAGACCGCCAACTTGCTCCATCTTAACAGAAAACCAACAAACCCCCAATAACCCCTTCAACCTCAAGTTATCAATCCGGACCGAGTCACCGAAATGGTCCGCAAGTGGTCCAAATTCCCCAAGAAGCCCGCCGACTGGGTTGGCCCCAGCGCACCACTTTCCCAGCGCAAGCAGGTATACCTGTACGTCCTCTTAGACCCAAATCAAGCCTTATTGCAAGCTATTGTGGCTCTTCTTACTAAACTGCAAAAATACTATAGTCCAAACTTCACAGTCGCCCTCGTTCGAACACCTTTTCTCCCGCCCCGCTATGCCTCCTTCTACGTTCCCTTGACCTTCAACAAGCTCGACATGCGCGACTACCTGCAGCGCCTGTACGGCGTCGGCGTCCTCAGCATACGCAGCTACGTCGAGCAACAAAAGGTCACACGGCTCCGATCAATGGGTCGATACGGTTACGGAAAGCTACGGCGTCCCCGGTCGCGAAAGAGAATGACTGTTGAAATGAAGGAGCCGTTTGTCTGGCCGGACGCGCCTGAAGATATGGAGAAGTATGTCCCTTCGCCATGTCCCTTCTCCATATGAATTGGCCAAGGTTCGGTGCTAACAGCTAGCAGGTGGGAAAAGGACCAGTTCTTCAAAGCGAAGAAGTACCAGGATAAGATCCAGGAGGCGCAGAAGCCCGATGCGCCTATGAAGCCGAACACGGAAATGCGCGAGGCATATGAGGAAGCTGCGAAGGAAATACTCTCAGGCAGGAAGACATGGAGGCCGACGTGGCAGGCTCTCGGTTTGAATTATGATCGGCCGGTTTTGCCAGGAGCGGCGGGAAAAGGGTCTGTTGAGGGGAGTTCATAGGATCTATATTCGGCATGAGCGATGTATGGCTGACTCTTGCGAGGTTTCCGGATACCATCTTGGTTTGTGAGGATAGAATGGATGGGTTATCGGACCCGGCTTCCTGTGGATAAATAGAGCCTTCACATTGTATTTCTCACGTTGTATTACCTGCCTTGTCGTGATTGTATTATACTATTGTTTCATAAATGTTCAAATTTGGGATCCATATGAGTCCTTGACATTAGCTTGTGGATGATCATATAACCAGAATTTATCCTACAATCTGTCACAAGGCCATGGGCACCCACGTCTTTCGGAGACAATGAATAAATTGTAATTTATATTGTTATGATATAGACAATCCTATGTATATATGATAATCATAGAGCGGAGCTGTGCAGGCGGGGAAGCAAGATAAGAAGCGATAAAAAAAATTCAAGGCTGAACATCATGGCAAGGGCTAAGGAACGAGCACAAGAACACAAAGAGACATGGCGAAAATAGGCACAGATTACAAACGGCTTTCAACGAAGTCCATATGGTGCTGGCCGGGCCAGTGAGCATCAGGCCAGACCTGTCGGATTGCTTCCCATATGTGCCTAAGCAGTTCATGTTAGTAACTTTAGAGCGAAGGAGGGGTACAAGAACATACTTAACATAAATAATTTCGAGACCATTGCTCACTTCTTCCGGGACATCCTTGACATCTTTCCGATTCTGATGCGGTAGAAGCACAGTAGTTACGCCGGCTCGTAGTGCACCGATGAGTTTCTCCTTGATACCGCCAACAGGCATTACGCGCCCACGAAGAGAGACTTCACCGGTCATTGCAAGCTTCGGGGGTACAGCTTTACCAGAGAACAGAGAAATCAAGCCGATGGTGTGTGCGAGGCCGGCAGACGGGCCATCCTTGGGAATGGCACCCGACGGGCAATGCACATGCAAACTGCGGTTCTTCATAATGTCCTCATTAGGGTCGGATGTTAAGCCAAGCTCGAAGGAGTGAGCTTTTACCCAGGTAAGGGCGACTTCGACACTTTCCTTGAGGACATCTCCAAGTTTTCCGGTGAGTTGGACGCGACCGCTTCCTGGCATGTCTGCGACTTCGATGAAAAGAATGCTTCCTTGGCCGCCGGTTGAGTATGCAACTAGGCCGGTTACGACGCCCGGGCGGCCGTGCTTCTCGGCAATTTCCTCGTCGAAGCGCTCGATACCAAGGATTTCTTCCAAGTCATCGACTGTAACAACGGGGTTGTACGACTCAAGCTTAGCACTGTCAGTGGCATCCGCATACTGAACGGCCTTGTAACGGCAGATCGAACCAAGTTCTCGTTCGAGATTGCGGACCCCGGATTCTCTGGTGTATGAGGTGGTGGTCTTGTCAATAACATCGTCCGACAAAATAACTTGGCCATCTGAAAGCCCGTTCGCCCGGATTTGCTTCGGAAGAAGGTGTCTCTTGGCAATGTGTCTCTTTTCAACAGTTGTGTACCCGGACAGCTGGATTGTCTCCATTCGGTCTAGGAGAGGGGCAGGAATGGTGTCCAGGGAGTTGGCTGTCGCTATAAACAGGACCTTGCTCAGGTCAATGGGAATGTTGATATAATGATCAACAAAGGTATGGTTCTGCTCGGGGTCCAAAACTTCCAGCATTGCTGCAGATGGGTCTCCCTGGAAATTAGGGCCGCCAATCTTATCGATCTCGTCGAGCAAGAACACAGGGTTCGCAACGCCGACCTTCTTAAGACCATTGACGATTACGCCAGGCATGGCGGCCACGTATGTTCTCCGATGACCCCGAATTTCAGCCTCGTCTCTAACACCACCAAGGGAGATTCTATGGAATTTGCGGCCCAGAGCAGTAGCAACAGATCTGGCTAGACTAGTCTTTCCGGTACCCGGTGGTCCAACAAGCAACAGAATGGGTGATTTGTCGACTGTTCGCCTAGATGTCAGGGCATTCAGCTTTGACTCGATCGCAGCGCGATCCGACTCGGGGAGAGACGGTATGTCCTTCTCTATATCACCTCCAGAGTTGTCTAATTCTTTCGTTAGAGTGGTGATTTGCTGCTCCAGACCCTCGTTTGTCGACTGCTTCAACCTCAAAACTGCAAGATACTCGAGCAGCCGTTTCTTGATCTTTTCCAACCCGTAATGGTCGTCATCTAATTGTTTTCGCGCTGCTTTCAGGGTCTCCGGGCCAAGTTTATCTTCGGTCACCTTGGTCCACGGAATATCCGCTATGTTCTCAAGATATGTCCGGATTACTCCGTATTCCTGGTTCACAGGCATCATCTTCCGCAGTCGTCGCATCTCCTTATCCGCAACTTTCTGAGCCTCTGGGCTGAGCTGAGCATCTTTCAGCCTCTGTTGCAACTCGTCAAGTTCGTTCGATTCCTTTTCATCTGCCTCGTTATTCCGTCCCCCAAGTCCGGGTGGAGGAGTCCCTGAAGCACCTGGAATACCCCGTCTTGATAATAAGTCACGGATTCGAGGGTCGATCTGGCTAATGTCGAGCACTGATCCAGGCGGGATGCTATCTGTGGAGATAGTGGTGAATTTGACACTTCCGCGGATTATTTGGTTCTGCTTGTTCAAGATATCGACCACTCTTTCCAACCTAGTTTTAACGTCAAAGGCTGCAAGAACACGAAGCTTATCCTCAAGACCAGACTCGGCAATATCGGCCATGACATCTGCAAGCCTTCCAGCCTGCGCCAAATCAGACTTGGTTATAATCAACTCGAATTTCCGGGCAATCAAAGGTGACAAGCGGGGTCCTCCTGTGTTCGGTATCAACGAGGTATATCTTAGTAATGTAAGGAGTTCTCGCGAAAGCTGTCTTAATTGCTGAAATAGTTCGGCGGTTTCTCGGTCGTTAAGAGGTGTTTCTATATATTCCATTCGATGTTAGTTCCCGGGATGATCAGACGGAAATCCTCAATAACTAACCCTTTTCATCATGCAGAATACATTCCGCTTCAAAGAACGGCCGCTCCCTCAGCACACGTCGAACTGTAAGGCGTTGGACGCCTTGAACTAATAGATGCGGTTCCGAGTAGGCGCGACGTTGAACTCCGATGACTTTACCGAGAGTACCGTATCGATAAAGGTCCTCTTTTCTCGCCTGACCGGCCTCAAGAGATTCAAACTCTTCCTTCTTATCTTCGTCGACGGTACCATTATCAATGACGTGTTGACCATCCTTGCTCAAGTAAGGCGAGCAGAGAGGAACGCAACCGAACGTTATCGAGTTCGCATCTCGCCTGATGGCATTCGTCCGGTCCAGCAGTGACGAGAGCAGATTGGCAAGATCTGGGCGATTTGAGACTGGGATTCGCAAGGTCGCACCGGGTAGTAAAACAGAGCCCTTGGGCAGCGGTACCAATGACAGTTTCGTTGGTCTTCCCCCGTTGGTGCCCATCATGAATGGCTAGGCTGCCCTGTACGGTGTAAATCGGTTGCCGAGTGTATTAGAATAAATGACGATAGTTGAGGTTGAAATTCGAAGGTGTAGACGGTTAGGAAGCCGGGGTTGAAGGCGGGGGCGCCGCCTTTTTTAAGCTTGATAGCGCGAGGTTCCAGAACTCAGTGGATGAGTCCGTCGGGGATTCTGGGGCAATATTGTGATGATCTGAAGATAAGGTGATTCCGAAGCCGAGGTTCGCTGTTACGTCAGGATGTCTCCGCATAACATGTCCTGGTATTAGCAGGCCTGGGTGGGAGAAAAATAACAATCCAGTCAGAAACCGCGTTTTCAATCAACCCTTATATTTTAATATAATGATATATCCAGCTTTTCCGCTCAGATGAAAAGGAATGAATGAAGCGTTCGTCTGCGGCCTAATTCCTCCGACCTCGGATTCTCCGCGTATTGGGGATGTATCGCATGGAATCCCGCCGCCTAACTAGCGTAATGCCGCGTCACAAAAGCACATGGCCGTATTGCATTCTACAGCGGAACCGCCTCCGATCTCAGCCTATACGGTACAGGCACAAATTTGGCTTCCTAACCTACTCTTTTTGGGGCCTCTACTTCTCAAATTTGCTTTTTCCTTCGGTTCTTATGATACCTGAAGGAAAGCAGAACTGCATCTCTTATTATCGTGTGCCAATATTTATTTCATAAGCCCGTTGTTCAATTGTCAAGATGACAACTCAAACCCCGCCTCCATCCGCAGGCCCCGCGTCTCAAAAGATCTTCACAATCGGCACGCGCAAGTCCAAGCTCGCCCTTCTGCAAACAGATCTTGTTCTTGCAGCCCTCAAGGAGCGATTCCCGGACTATACCTTCAAGATCCACTCGCGCGAAACCGCCGGTGACCAGAACACAACCATTGCGCTTCGAGACTTCACCACCAAAAACCTATGGACACAGGAACTCGAGGATCTCCTAGAAGCTGGATCTGTCGATCTTATTGTTCATTCATTGAAAGGTACATCCTGTTCTCTATGTCGATATGTACTGTCCATTGCTAAACAATCTGCAATTCTTTCAGATGTTCCCACCCTTTTACCGACCTCCTGCACCCTTGGGCCCATGATGAAACGGGAAGATTCAAGAGATGTCCTAGTCATCAAGAAGGGTCTGCCGAATATGAGTTTGGCTGAAATGCCGGCAGGCTCAGTCGTTGGAACATCTTCCATTCGCCGCACCGCCCAACTTGCTCGGAAGTACCCGCACCTGAAGGTGATGGACGTTCGTGGCAACATCGGCACTCGGCTTGCTAAGCTTGATGCAGAGGATAGTCCGTACACTTGTCTTATCCTGGCTGCCGCAGGCTTATTGCGTCTGGGGCTCGGAGATCGCATCTACCAGTACTTGGACTCAAAGAACGCGGGGATGCTGTATGCCGTGGGTCAGGGCGCATTGGGCATTGAGATTCGCAAAGGCGATACGGCCATGGAGGATATTCTGAACACTATTGGTCATAAGGAGACAACATTTGCTTGTCTAGCTGAGAGGAGTCTCTTGCGGACTCTAGAAGGTGGTTGCAGCGCGCCGCTAGGAGTAGAGACTGAGTGGATTCAGGACACCGACGGGTCATCGAAACTGCGCATGAGGTCCGTCGTGGTCAGCGTCGATGGTAGTGAACATGCTGAGGTCGAGCTTGATGGAACAGTTGACTCACCTCAGGCTGCTGAAGAATTCGGCGTCACGGTAGCCAAAGCCTTGGTCAACGAAGGAGCTGGGAAGATTCTCTCAGAAATCCAGCAAAACAAACAGCTGAAGGTTCCGGTTTCGGAGTCAACCTAAAAAAGATAGAGAAAGGGGTTGCAGGCCTCTCCTTTACTCAGTTCTGACGCTGGTTTTTCTGGTTATGCTGGACATAGGTGGGCTAGGTCGCTAATTCTATAAAAGCCCTCCTGCATTACTGTATGTAAGAAATCCGATAGAGTTCATGGATCATGGTAAATATTAAGACAACGTCATTTGTTTCTTCCGCTAATTCTATTAACCCCTATTCAATGTGTTTCCAGAGCCTCTTGGGTTCGCTTCTTTGAATTCATCCCATGCCCTTGCCTTCATCGTCTCTTCATCGGCCTTGTCCATGTCATCTTCGTCAATCTCTACCGGTTCCGGTTCACCCCCCTTAAGCACATTTCCTTGTCTATGTTCTTCCGCCAGGTACTCTTCAATCGTCATAGTGGGCAGGTTATGTCCCGGCCGGAAGACGCCATCGCGAAGTTGCGTACGACGGTCGAGGAGTGTGAAAGGCTGTAAAGGTTTTCCATCCTTGCTTAGTATCGGGCCATTCTTTCTTCCTTTGAGGAGCTGAGATATCGGCGGATCCAAGCGCTCTGAATAGTTTTCGTCATTGCTCTTAGCTCTTCCTCGCGCGTCGACTTCATGCGAGGGCTCAGGCTTGGGAGGCATCTTCTTGATCATCGACAGCATCGACAATTCTTGTGCTAACATATCTAGCGACTGGAATGTTTGATGTATGTATAGCTTTATTTCAGCGAGATAGAGCTGTCGCAAGTCATCATCGTCGCTCTGGAGCTTCTTTTGGTTTTCGGTATAATACTTTACAGCAGCGTAAGCGAAATTCATCCAAAAAGGTCGGGTACCAGGCTTTCCAACCTTAAGTTTTTGTTTGAGCTCCTTCTCCTCTCGGAACCGCGTTATTTTGACGTCTCGTCGAGTAGCGGCATCGTTCGTTTGCGTCAGCGAGAATGACGAGGGATTCGCAACGTATCGCTCGTAGAGCTTTTTGTCTTTTTGGCTCAGAAGCTCATAGTCTTCAAGACGCGCTAGAAATTTCTCGTACTGACCCAGCGCGCGTTGTAATGTCGACTCGCGGTCAGAGCTATAGGACTTTTGAAGGAGCTCTGCAATGTGATATTCGATGGTTAAATACCTATCGCAAGGGACGAAGGGTTAGAGTCCGAGTTTCAAGAAAGGCAGCCAGTGCATTACGGTAAATCGCCTGTAGAAATATCCTCCAGTAGCTCATTGGAGCTGAACATGGACAGTGCGCTGACGAGCCGCTGGCATTCTTCGAACCGTGCTATCGCAGCGTTGACATCGCTGCGATAGGTGTCGGAGTTGGTATCGGGGCGCGCGTCTAGTTCTGTCTTTTGTCGCTTCGCGTCGGTGAACACGGATCGAAGAGTTTGGGGCTCCTCCATTGAGAAAATGGATTGCAGAAGGGTTGGAGACGTTTGCAGAAAAGTACAAACAAGCTTCCCCTCAGACGACGATCAAGATTCCATTGGGGCGAACATGGAGCCCTTAAATCGAACGCTGCCCCGCACTAATTAGATCCCCCGCCACTCGGCATACTTCTACAATATAGAACATTTGTTGATCTGGTTTATAGTCGGTAGCCCATCCTCCCCTCCTCTACGACAAATTAACTGAAATATGAAATCGCTTGTTGACTTTCAGATGACTCACTGTAATGACCAATGCATGGTTCGAGCATTCACCCCTGAGATTGCTAGCCCTGGGTGAAACTATATATTTTGATGCAAAGAGAATATGGTTCTTGTTTGATAATTAGATTAAGGTGTGAATACCATGCTCTGCATTCATCTCAGTGTTTCGCATTGCTAGCCTTGGCTGTACCAACCTTGAAAAGGGCTGGGGTAAACCTGCTAGCTTTCCCTCATCCTCTATTCCTTTCCTATCTTTTCATGCCAATGTGCTCCGCCTCGATGACAATCTCCAGAGCAATTTGACTCTGTCAGGCCATGGTCTTTTAAGTCCTCAGCTACGTAACTGCCACTGATAGTCTCACATTGTCTCCAGCTTTCTTCAGCATGGGAGAAGCATCGTCTACTGATATCACTCCAACGGTGAGTCCATGATCCCGCCTGCCTCGATGAAAGAAACCCACATTCGTTCGCTAACGGCTTCTCTCAAGGTGAGCCCAGCTGAAGACGTAGACTGCTCCTCGTCCGACGAATCTGAGAGTGAAGCCATCGCTCCGACCCAAGACGCCTCGCAACGCCGACTAATTCAGAAAGCTCGCTTCGAAGCATCGTCAGTAACCGGTATCCGCTGCCGTTATCATTTGAGGGCTAACACGCTGCTAGCCCCGCTAATCATGCTCTTACCTGCGACGAGAAAGTCGAAGTTGCCGTTGAGTCCCAATTATCCACAGCTCAGCTGATTTCTTCTAAAGGCCAGCCGCAAGGCACGCTGGATCCTCGAGAGTATCAGATAGAGCTGTTTGAACGGGCGAAGACCCATAATACTATTGCGGTTCTGGCAACAAGTATGCATGCCGCCCGAATCGTGTTTCATTCCCTAAGCCGATTGCAGGAGCCGGAAAGACATTAATAGCTTGCTCTTACTCAAGTCCCACTATCGAAAAACGAACTCAACTACCGCATGAATGGAGAGCCACGCCAGATGTCATTCTTCCTGGTCTGCAACACACATCATATAGGCGTGGGTAAGCTAATATGGACGACAGGTTGATAGCGTCACCCTTTCCTACCAACAAGCAGGAGTCCTGCGGAACAATTTTGATGTAAATGTTGGTCACATATTTGGAGCTCTCGGTCCTGACCTCTGGAGTCGCCAGACTTGGACAGAGTTTCTCGAGAAGTATATGGTTGTTGTTTGTACGGCGGAGGTTTTGTACCAATGCCTGCTGCAAGCCCGCATCAGAATGGAACAAATCAACCTCCTGGTATTCAATAAGCCCATTACACGAAGAAAGATCATATCTATGCGAGGTCTGTTAAACGGAATTAGAGATATAGTTTATATATTAACCGCATTACAGGATCATTAGGGACTCTTATTTTCCAACAGCACCATCAAAGCGGCCAAGGATACTCAACATGACGGCTTCCCCAGTTGACACCAAGGGCGACGTTGCAGAGTCTGCTATGTGAGTTGCTAGCATGAGTCTATCTGTTCACCAGCTAAGATCCTGCAGGAACCTGGAATCATACCTGGATAGCAAAATTGCCACAGCATCCCAGCTGTCCCTGGTACACAAATTTGTCAGACGTCCCAAGGAGGAGGCCTGGATCCATGGCAGAGTCGAACGACCTTTTGGGACTGAGCTATACAGCTTTATGGAAGGTCGATTTGGTGACATTGAGGACCTGAAACCTGTCTTCAGGTTTGCATGGCAAGCAAGTTCCGAGCTCGGTAGATAGTGCTCGGACGGCGTTTGGAAACACGTATTCTCGGCCAAAATGCTACCACAACTCGAGGAAAAGTCAAAAGAACTGTCGCGACTACGTGACGCTAGTGAGATCGCTAGCAGTCATACACTCGGCAGTCCAGATGAACCCGGGCAGTCAAGCCATAAAGTCCAGGTGCTGCGCAAAAGACTCGCCGAGCATTATCGAGAAAACCCAGAGACGAGAGTTTAGTCTTTACCACCATGCGTTACACTGCCTTGATGTTATCGGAGCTCTTCAATGCTTTAGAAATACCTCACCTACGACCTGGGCTGCTGATCGGTGCGCAAACTGATGATTTCGCGGGGCCCAAAATATCCTGCCGGGAGCAGTTTCTAGCCATAGACAGATTTAGGAACGGGGAGATCAACTGCTTGGTAAAACCTTGTCATAATGTCAAGAGGACATTCTAACAAGTAGTAGTTTGCGACTTCCGTGGGCGAAGAAGGTCTAGATATCCCTGCCTGTAATTTAGTTATACGGTAGGTTAAGTGCCAAATTGCTGCTGGAGAGTGCTCACTACCTAGGTTCGATCTGTCCAATACCATGATTCGATACGTCCAAAGCCGTGGGCGAGCCCGGCAGGTCAACTCTACAGTAAGCCAAGTTTGTTCCGAACGTATATGTCTCTAATACTGGTCCTCAGTATGCAAGCCTCGTTGAGAAAGACAACCAGGCCCAACGGCAACGCCTTCTCGAGGTGCAGGATGCAGAAGTACGTCTCAACCAATTCTACTTTGCACGACCTAAATGACTTGCTAGACAAACATGCAAGTTTTCTGCGAGCCTCTTCCGAAAGACCGGATCCTGAAGGGGAACGACGGCCCGGTGGTTTCATCTTGCAGGAACGAAGCAGAAAGAGCGTATACCATCGAAAGCTCTGGCGCAAGGCTAACTTATCACTCCGCACTGGTTGTCCTAGCGAAGTACGCAAGCTCTTTGGTAAGTTCTAAGTCTGTAGAAAGAACCATTCAAATCATTTACCATAGGGTGAAATGTAGCAATATGAGGGGGGAGTGACAGCTCAAGTTCCTTATGCGGTGCTCCCTACCAACAATACATTCGTTTGCGAGGTAATCCTACCGGAGAGATCCCCTATCAGAGGGCTTACCGGCACCCCGGCATCGAACAAATCAACTGCTAAACGGTCTGCGGCCTTTGATACTTGCGTTCTGCATAGGAAGCACAGGCTGCTTGGTAATCACTTTAACCCCGTCTATCATAAGCGTTTGCCGGCTATGAGGAATGCGAGATTAGCAATCACCTGCAAATAGACCAATAAGTATGACATGATTCAGAAGCCAGCCCTATGGGCCAGAGACCGCGGTATAAAGCCGAGAATATTATACGCAACGGTCATAACCTTTAAGCCCACTAAGCCGCTTGCTCGCGAACTTGCAAGTATAATCTTTCTAACTCGAGAAAGATTGCCGGAGCTCCCAGGCTTCTCCATATATCTTGAGGAATATGACGTGGAAACTATAGTCGGGACTTCACCCGTCGAAAAGGCTTGGGCATTGTCGACCGAAGAGCTTGATTCTCTCACTGAATATACACTCCGGACCTTTTAAGATGTATTCCAGAAGGTTTACAGCTCAGAGCCTGAGACTATGCCGTACTGGCTTGTTCCAGCAAGCACACAAGCTGCTGCTGGAGCCAGGGTTTATGCAGCGACCTGCATCGACTGGGATACCGTTGCCTTTGGAAATAGTGCCGACCAGCTAGCATTTTCAGAGAATACATCCTCAGACATATACTGCAATCGGTTCGTATATGATGCTTGGGATGGCCGTTATCGGTATTTTCCTTGTCTGTGGACGAGAGCTTAATACCTTCGGATCCTCCGCCGTCATCTGCGCCACGTCGTCGATATATGAACAATATAATGAACTATTGTGTCAGCCTGTCAAGAAACTCACGGGCTAGTCTCCTCGTGAAGTGCAACTGGAACCAACCTGTTTTTCGAGCGGAGTTAGTTCGCTTCAGAAGAAACCTGCTAAATAGAATGGCAGACCAAGAGAAGGGAACGAAAACAGGGTGTTTTGTCTGTTTGGAGCCTCTTAAAATCTCTAAGGTAAGCTGCCCTGAGCTGCCCTGATGGCTTGCCAGCTTCAATTACTGACAACATGGAAGATTCCGGCCCCGGTCGGTAGCTTCCTGCCTTGTTTTCCCTGCTGTTGCCACAAGGCTTGACAGATACTTGACAACCTTGGAAGCATGTAGGAAGCTGGATCTTGTAATAAAACCTGGACTGGCGCTGGAGGCTCTCCACTGAGAACTCGGATAATACCGAGGAGTACCGTGCCCAACAGATCCAAGTCCAGAAGAGAATGGGTGAGGACAATGAGCACCTCGAGTTCCTTGGGGGTTGCTTTCTCAAGATGACAACATCAATTTCTTTGTTTGCGCAAAACCCGAATAACAACGAATTCGACTCCCACGTCAAGCGAATGTGCCTAATTTGCAACAAGAACCTCTTCAATACCGCGATCAAGAAAGAGATATACTGGTATATTCGCAGTCGGGCCTTTTCAAGGTACGCGTCCCTGTAAACTGAATTTGGCAGCAGCCGTTTATCGTGGTTCCATGACAGGCATACTTGGTACCCGGAGGGTCTTTCCTTGCTGAAAGACAAAGATCACAGCAAGAAGCTCCGTTCTTTAGCTAAGCATAGCCTTGCAGAAAAAAAGATTGCAGATGTATGTGAGGCGCTAATAGGAGCTTTCCTTTTGTCTGGTGGCACCGAGCATCGGTTTGATATGGCAGTTAAAGCTGTGACCATCCTAGTCGATAATAAAGCCTGCTGTTGGAAGGACTACACTTCAGTGTATAATCTTCCCCCATGCCAGATTGAGGCAGCGACTGTATCCGAGGAACAACTCGCTTTGACGGTTGAAGAGAAATTTGGCTATCATTTCAACTATCCAAGACCTCTGCATTCGGCATGCACTCATTTTTCCTACCCTTAAGCGTGGGCCACCGTGCCCTGCTACCAGAGATTGGAATTTCTTGGAGATGCTCTGCTAGATATGGTCTGTGTGGAAGATTTATTCGCCCGATACCCTAGCCGTGACCCTCAGTGGCTCACAGAGCACAAGGTAATTTACTTGGTCAGTTGATCGATCGAAAACCCGCTGACATGGTGCAGATGGCGATGGTTTCTAAAAGTTCTTAGGAGCTTTAGCAATCAAACTTGAGCTCCACAAGCATCTCATATACTTCAGTAACCCGTTGATGTCTCAAATCAATAAATATGCAGAAGATATAAAGGCCGCTGTACTGGAGAGAAAGTCTTCAGTTGATTATTGGACAAGCATCACTGACCCGCCTATGGTAGACTGCTTGTTACATTAAGATGGCCGGTCGTTAACACCGGAGAATAGTGCTTACCAGATATGGTGGAGGCATACCTGGGTGCCATATTCATCGATTCAAACTTTAATTTCTCGGTGGTTGAAGAATTTTACCACCAATATGTGCAACCGTTCTTCTATGACATGACCGTCTACGATACTTCCGCCAACAAACATCCTACAGTATGCCTCAACCTTGTCACCGAGGAGTCGAAGCTAACTCCGAGCAGACATTCCTGCATAATCGTCTGACAGGCGAGTATGGCTGCATGGACTACTGCTTGAACAGGCGAGATCCCTGTCGTAGACGGCGAAACTCCTCATGTGCTGGCCGCCGTGATGATTCACAACACGATCGTTGCCGAGGGTATTTCATCGTCTGGCCGGACTGCCAAGATCAAGGCGAATGAAAAGGCCTTGGACATGCTGGAGAGATTAAGCCAGGCGGAGTTTCGTGAGAAATTCAAGTGTGACTGCCCGGACGCTGAGAATCCTCCTGAAGCCGATCTGGGAACGGCGATCTAGGGCTGTGGTAGATAGATACCGTAGACAGCGTTGAAAATGCAAGCATACATTAATCACTTCTCCCTAAAACCTATCAAGTCTTAATGCCTCGCCTGTGAGCTTAAACTACATGAGTCACCTCTGCATATATAAGCAGTCCGCGCGTATTAGGTATTTAATATATACCGATGCTAGTCACTGCTGAACGAACCTAGAAAAATCCACTTCATGATCATCGCGCATTTGTGCATTGCAAATGCACCACCCGCTCAATATGTCAGAACAGATACGTGTTCATCAGTATTATCGTTTTACAACTCACCGGCTGTAACCCAGTGTACGTACAGACCTGTCTTCGCATATATACGGACTTTTCGACGGACGCTATAACTATCTGCTCTCTCCAACTCCATGGATTGGCCTCACATCTATGGAATTTCCCGTAACCTAGCCCGAAACCCCATCACGCTATCATCCTGGATCATACTTCTCATCTTTTACTTGATGACAACATGAGGATAAACTGGCTTCATCGAAATGCCTGTGAGTCGCAGCAAAGACCCAGCTGCGCAGGGATAGTTAATCTAATTGCTGAAGACCCCCTTAAAGCTCAGAAGATCCAACAAACCATCAAGCCTGCTATAGCCAATAAGCACAAATTACTCGGCGCCATTGGAAACGGGCAGAAGACCAAGTATGCTGTCAATCCTTATCTCATCATGATAACCGCCGGGCTGGCGGCGTCTATGGCGCTCGCGAGAGCACAGGGGCTTGATATCGAGGTGTTCGGTAAGTCCTTGATGCCGGTCCCATGCCGTCGCCTTAACAAAAGCTCAAGACTGCCAAGATGATGAACCGTGATTATTGACCCCAGGCTGTGTGAAAGTTTGCTGTAATCTTACCCAGCTCGTCCTAGAAGCCGCCAGAAGGCGGATACGAAGACCCCGTTCACCCGAAGTGTGCTCTTTCTTGTACTGGAGGGTCATCGCGCGGCAGATGAAGAGATATGGGCATGCTTGCGCTGAAGAGATACTCGGTAGCTCTAGGGCATAAGAGCCAGGAGAGTAAGCAGAGTACAATGATTCTCCACTTCCATCCCTAGACTTTGCCTTTCAGGTATATGAAAGGCATTTGAGCCACTTACTTATTAATTTGTCCGGTCGATTAGGTGTCGTGGTTGCACATTAGAAATCTGCCCTTTTTCTCAAATGACTATGTAGACGACAATGTAGATGGCCGCAGCGGGTCAGGGCCTAAGCTCAATAACGGCCCGATCACGTGAAAATAGGAACAGAGAAGTGTGGCTGGCGACTAGGCCAGGACAGGACTAGCGTGGATTCCCCCTGAAAGCAACCAAAAAACACGCCCGGAGGGCTGCCGCGTCTCCAGTTATCGCTGCACTATTGTACCTCAAGTGACCAACTCAACCTCTGGACAGGTTGAAGCTGGAATCAACGCCCGGAAGGCTTCTTCAAGGGCCTATACTTATTTAATCTATTCTTCTGTCCCTCTGATTTTTTTGATATCAGCGTATTCCCCGTTCGCGTTGCCTATTCGGCCGCTCTTATCCTGTTCTGTTGTCGTTACGGACCAGCGTCGCAAAACGTTATCTGCCCGCGACCTACCCTCATATATTCTGGAGCTTGTTACTTGGCTTCTGATCGAACATCGATGATACAGTCGGGTTACTTCTCATAGATAATCGTGATGGAGGTCGCCTCTTCCGGGGTACCGGACGGTGCCCCCACCGCCATATCCCAAGGGCCTTTGGTCGATGCCGACGCTGTGGTGGAATATTTGACCGATGTGTTGCGGGTGACTCTAGGTGCGCTGAGAAGCGAACTAGAGAACGCCGGCAGTCTTCTGTCAAAGAACAAGTACAGTGAAACCGCGCAGAGATGCTTGCGGTTTGCGTCGGAGTCGCAAGTCGCCCTCTACGTGCAGAAAGACCTTGTGGCATCAGACCATACGAATGGAACTGCGGATGGTGAGGGTATGTATATTTGGTTTACTGCGATCAATATGAGACACTGACGTTTGGTTACCGCAGAACCGCCCACCGAATATGTTTATACTCTCTCTGCCGAAATCTCGTCCTCTTCCACAACTGTCGCGTCCGTAGCTTTTATAAAGCGGCCGGCCGCTATCGATCCTTCTCTTCCCATAACGTCGCAGATTCAGGTTATGAATCTTCCCGGTCCGGCCGCCCTCAACAACACCCAGGCGCAGCAAGGAGCTTCGCTGTCGCCCTACGAGATCCTACATTTGCTGGTGCACCATGGTCTTAGCCCGTACTTTGAAGCCAACACTCGCAATCAAGATGGCGCTGCGAAAGCAAAGACGGACTCGGAAGTCAAAACCGGAGTTCCAGGTACTAAGAAGAAATTCGCGGAACTGGAACTCGGACTCCTGCACCTCCAGCAGAACGTCGAGATCCCTGCCTTGAACTTGCCCCTGCATGAAGTGGTCCAGGCTGCTCTGGTCGAAGCAGAAAAGCGAGGCATCAAGCCTTCGGTGGATCTTATTGATTCTACTCTTCTCGAGAGCAGTGCGTTCATCAACAGCATTCAAAACAATGTGAACGCTTGGATCAAGTCTATTCAAACCATTACAAAGATGTCCCGCGATGCGGATAGTGGGTCGGCAGCGCAGGAAATCAACTTCTGGTTATCCATGGAAACTGCGCTGGAGGGAATTGAGAACCAGCTACGTGGAGACGGTGTCCAGTTGACCATGGACATTCTACGCCATGCAAAGCGTTATCAAGCCACCCTCAGTTTTGTCGCGGACACTGGACTGCGTGAAGCGACGGACCTAGTGCAGAAGTACAACCAACTGATGCGTGATTTCCCTCTCGACGAACTGCTCTCCGCCACGTCCTTGCAGAAAGTGCGGGAGTCTCTTGTCCTCATCTTCAATCATCTTAACAAGAAGCTGAAGATCTGCCCGTATCCGATCAAGCGTGCCCTTGCACTTGTGGAGGCCATTTCTGGGGATCTTGATTCGCAAATCCACTCCCTGCTAAATGGCCGAACTATCATGCACCTTGACTACCGCGAATTCCGCACCTTAATGAAGACTGCTGGTTCGATCTGGAGGACTTGGGATGATAACCTCAAAGAGTTCACTAACGTTGCTCGTGAATCGACCAGGCGCCGAAATGAAAAGTTCATCCCGATTAAGATCAATGCGCGCCATGACAAGACTCAAGAACGATTGAAGTACATCAATACGTTCCGTGTCAATCATGAACAGCTTCAACGCACCATCGCCAATGTCCTTGGCCCGAAAAGCTATTCTGCCGAAGATGCTGCAGCTGGAGCTGCAGCCGATGGTGCCGTCATTGTCGAGGAAATCGGCGATGTTGACGCCGTTGAGGAAGTTGCGCAAGCCTACGCTGCTCTGAAAAGCGTAGATGTGCTGGATGTTTCACCCACAGGAACCCAGAACTGGATTACAGCAGAGATTGCCTACAATGAGCGCACTTCTCGAGTGGAGAATTCCATCATTGCCCGCCTGCGTGACCGTCTTGCTACAGCAAAAAATGCTAATGAGATGTTCCGTGTTTTCTCCAAATTCAATGCACTCCTCGTTCGGCCAAAGATCAGAGGAGCAATTGGCGAGTATCAGACTCAGCTTATTGATAACGTAAAACAGGATATTTCTGCGTTGCATGAGCGGTTCAAGCAGCAGTATGGCCATTCCGAAGCACACGCGATGGCTCAACTGCGCGACCTCCCTCCTGTCTCTGGTGCCATTGTTTGGGCACGCCAGATCGAGCGTCAACTGGATGGGTACATGCGGAAAGTTGAAGACGTCCTTGGAGAGGATTGGCACCTACATACTGAAGGCCAGAAGCTCCAAGCGGAGAGCAATCTTTTCAGGAAGAAGTTGGATACGCGGCCTGTGTTCGAGACGTGGCTACATGATGTTCAGAGGCGCCGCATCACCATTTCCGGACGACTGTTCAATATTATCCGTAACCGCGCCGCGGGCAACACTTTGGAACTCGCCGTGAATTTTGATGCTCAAATTATCGCCCTTTTCAAGGAGATTCGGAATCTCATTTGGCTCAACTTCCAAGTTCCCCATGCCGTTAGCAACATCTCGAAGGAGGCCAAGCGAGTGTACCCCTACGCTATCAGCTTGATGGAAAGTGTTCGGACGCTGCTCCAAACTAATCGTTCTATTCTGTCCATGACTGACGTTGCAATATTACTCAATGGATACATGAATGACGCCCAGAGCATGATTGTGAGGGGCATCCCTCTTCGATGGGAGTCCTTCGTCCACTCGTACGAATTACATGTGAAGCAAGCGGCTCTCGTAAACGGTGCTCTTGACTCAGTGATTCCGAGCAGGGGTGAAAGTAAGCACGTTCAATTTGTGCGAGAGTTCGCCGCCTCCGCTGCCGTTCTCCAACATAAAACCGCAGTTCTGGCTTCCATCAACGATACCATTCAGAAAGCGATCCACGAACTCAGGACCTGCCCATACGAGTTCTCCGCATTCAAGCAGCGCTTAGATGCAATCCAGGCCGCCGTGGACAAACTAAATCTCGAGAATTACGTCAACCTTGGATACTGGGTGCACAACCTGAACCAGAAAATTGAGGGAATTCTTAGCGAACGTCTGCACAAGGCTATCCGCGAGTGGATGAACTCATTCCAAGAATCACAAAGTGGTCAGCAGCCTATGCAGAAGGTCAATGGAACTGGCGATACAGACACCACAGCGTACAACATTGAGTTCCCAGGCCTGACTCACGAGATTTCCATGCGTAACCAGGTCCTTCATCTCGATCCACCTCTTCAGTATGCTCGCGCAACTTGGTTCTCGCACTTTGATAACTGGCTCGGTATCATCTGCAACCTCGAGAAGATCAAGTCATCGCGTTACCAGATCTCCATTGAAGTGCAAAAGGTTCAGCTGTCAGAGTCATGCTTTGCCGATCTCCCTCAGCACTGCACAAATGAGCTTAGCTTGGTCTACAGTGCTATTGAAACTAGACTCAAGGAAGTTTCGGAGTACGTCGATAAATGGCTGCAATTCCAGTCTCTATGGGACCTGCAGTCTGAGCAAGTCTATGACATCCTGGGCGACGATCTGTCTCAATGGCTTCAGCTTCTCCAGGAAATCCGCAAGAGCCGAGCCACTTTTGACACATCTGAAGTCAGCCGGTCGTTTGGTAACATCAAGATCGACTACGAGCAAGTCCAGACGAGAGTCAATGCAAAATACGACCAGTGGCAGCACGAGATACTGCTGAAGTTCGGCTCTAAACTCGGAAACCGCATGCGCGAAGTACATTCCGAGATTGCTACCGCCAGACACGACTTGGAAGGGAAATCCTTGGACTCTGCTTCTACTGCTCATGCAGTCGCCTTCATTACCAGTGTGCAACAATGCAAGCGCAAGGCCAAGGTGTGGGAGCCCGAAATGGATCTCTTCCGCCAAGGTCAGGCTACTCTTGTGCGTCAACGGTACCAGTTCCCCAGTGATTGGCTTCATGTTGAGAACGTCGATGGTGAATGGGCCGCTCTTAATGAACTACTTGGCCGAAAGGGCAAGATTGTTGAGGAGCAGACCGAAGCGTTACGAGCCAAGATCGCGGCTGAGGACAAGGTTATTAACGACAAGATCAATGAGGCTATTGCGCAGTGGAATGAAGAAAAGCCTGTGTCTGGTACTATTCCACCAGAGGAGGCATCCCGCTCTCTTAGCATGTTCCAGACCCGCCTTGAATCTCTACAGTCTGAGTTCGAAATGGTTTCAAAGGCGAAAGAGGCTCTTGATCTTCCTCCGAGTGCCGAATCTTCTCTGCCCGCAATTCTGGAGGAGGTCCAGGATTTCATGTCCGTTTGGGCAGCTCTTTCCACTATCTGGAGGAGCCTTAATGACCTGAGAGACACGCTCTGGACGAGCATCCAGCCAAGAAAACTTCGTCAGTCTATTGACGGTCTCATCAAGATGACCAAAGAGATGCCCAGTCGTATGCGCCAATACGCTGCGTTCGAACATATCCAGAACGTCCTCAAGCAGCTCTTGAAGGTCAACCCGCTGCTTTCTGACATGAAATCTGAAGCGGTGCGCGAGCGACACTGGCTGAAGATCTACAAAGCCCTTAAGCCGGGAATGAGGTTCTCGCTAGTCTCTTTAACTCTGGGTGATGTATGGGACCTTCAACTTGCGGCTAGCGAGACCGTAATTCGTAATATCATTGCGCAGGCCCAAGGCGAAATGGCCCTTGAGGAATTCTTGAAGTCTGTGCGCGAGACCTGGCAAAACTACTCGCTTGACCTTGTTAATTACCAGAACAAGTGTCGGCTGATTCGGGGCTTTGACGACCTCTTTGCCAAGTGCAGTGAGAACCTGAATTCCCTGCAGGCCATGAGGCATTCACCTTACTACAAAGAATTTGAGGAGGACGCTTCATCCTGGGAAGACAAACTGAACCGAGTCCATGTTCTGTTCGATGTTTGGATTGATGTTCAGCGCCAATGGGTTTACCTTGAAGGTGTCTTCACGGGCAATGCTGACATCAAGCACCTTCTTCCCCTGGAATCGAGCCGCTTCCAGAATATCAACTCAGAATTCTTCGCTGTGATGAAGAAGGTCTACAAATCGCCATTTGTCCTCGACGTCCTCGCCATTAATGGCGTCCAGAAGTCTCTAGAACGGCTGGCTGAGTTGCTTAACAAGATCCAGAAAGCTCTTGGTGAATACTTGGAACGCGAGAGAGTTTCCTTTCCTCGTTTCTACTTCGTTGGTGACGAGGACCTCCTTGAGATCATCGGAAACAGTAACGACATCTTCCGAGTCGCGAAGCATTTCAAGAAGATGTTTGCTGGTCTATCAGGCGTGCTAATGGACGACGACAACAACATTGTCGGGTTCACCTCGAAAGAGGGCGAAGAAGTTAGGCTGAAGAAAGAGGTCAACTTGGTCAAGACGCCTAGAATCAACGACTGGCTGACTGCCCTTGAGAGCAACATGAAGTTAACCCTCGCTGAGCTCCTGGCTGAGGCAATTGAGCAATTCGAACCTATTTATAATTCCGCTGAGGTTGACCGCACCGCATTTGACGACTTCATTGCCAACTATCCTGCTCAGATTGTTGTTTTGGCTAGTCAAGTGGTTTGGACTAATGAGGTGCAGAAGTCCCTGGAGAACGGCGGCACTACCCTCCCTACACTCTATGATGCTCAAGTCAGAATACTTGAACTCCTTGCGGTAACCGTTCTTGGAGATCTGGACCCCATCAGCAGAAAGAAATGCGAGCACCTCATTACGGAGTTCGTTCATCAACGTGATACCATTTCTAAGCTTATAGCGTCGAATGCCACAAGCGCAACACACTACCTCTGGCTTCTTCAAATGCGTTATGTCTACCAGGCTGATGGCGACTTCCTGCAGCGCCTGTACGTGCACATGGCAAACGCCAAGCTGAACTACGGATTCGAGTACCTCGGTGTCCCTGAACGCCTTGTTCGCACGCCTCTTACGGATCGCTGTTTCCTTACGCTTACTCAAGCCTTATGCCAAAGACTTGGAGGCTCGCCTTACGGTCCTGCAGGTACCGGAAAGACCGAGTCCGTCAAGGCCCTGGGTCTGCAACTCGGTCGTTTCACTCTCGTCTTCTGTTGTGACGACACCTTCGATTTCCAAGCTATGGGTCGTATCTTCCTGGGTATTTGCCAGGTTGGTGCATGGGGTTGTTTCGACGAGTTCAACCGTCTTGAGGAACGTATTCTTTCGGCTGTCTCGCAGCAAATCCAGAATATCCAGATTGGTCTCAGAAACAAAGAAACTGATGAAAAGTCTCAGATTGATCTGGTTGGCAGGCGCTTGACTGTGAACATGAACACTGGTATCTTCATTACCATGAACCCTGGCTATGCCGGTAGATCCAACCTGCCCGACAACTTGAAAAAGCTCTTCCGAAGCGTCGCCATGTCGAAGCCCGACAAAGAGCTGATTGCCGAAGTCATGTTGTTCTCCCAAGGCTTCAAGCAAGCCAAGCGCCTTTCACAGCAGACCGTACCGTTCTTCGATCATTGCTCCACGCGACTATCTAAGCAAGCTCACTACGATTTTGGTCTTCGTGCCCTAAAAAGTGTTCTGGTCAGCTCGGGAGGACTTAAGCGTGCCCGTATCGCCAATTCCGATGGCGACCTTGGCCCAGATGAAATTGTTGAGCCCCAGATTATTGTTCAGAGTCTTCGTGAGACTATCGCTCCAAAATTGGTTCGGGAAGACGTGGCGACGATGCTGCAGATCCAGGGGCAAGACTTTGCTGGAGTAGAATATGTGCCAGCCAACTATGAGGCGCTTACTGCTGCTATTCGGGAGATTGCACGTGAGCAGCACTTTGTCGACAGCGAGATGTGGATCACCAAGGCTCTCCAGCTTTACCAAATTCAGAGCATACACCACGGTGTCATGATGGTCGGCAAGTCGGGTTCAGGCAAATCGTCGGCGTGGAAGATTCTGCTTCAAGCCCTCCAGCGGATCGAAGGAGTGGAAGGAGTCTCTCATATCATTGACTCTAAGGTCATGTCAAAGGAGGCCCTCTACGGTAGCCTCGATAGCACCACGCGAGAGTGGACAGACGGTCTGTTTACCGGTATCTTAAGAAAGATCGTGGACAACCTCCGCGGTGAAGACACAAAACGCCACTGGATCGTTTTTGACGGCGACGTCGACCCCGAATGGGTTGAGAACTTGAACAGTGTGCTCGACGATAACAAGCTACTGACTCTCCCGAACGGAGAACGTCTGAACTTGCCTCCAAATGTCCGCATCATGTTCGAAGTCGAAAGTCTCAAATATGCCACCTTGGCTACTGTTAGTCGTTGTGGTATGGTCTGGTTCAACGAAGATACCGTGACGCCTTCGATGATTATTACAAACTACGTCGAGTCACTTAAGACTAAGACTTTCGAAGACTTAGATGACGACAGTGTTCCTTCTGGTCAAAGTGCTGTCAAGACTCAGGACTGCCAAGATATGCTGTCAACTATTCTCTCTCAACTCTTGCAGACAGATGAGCTTGTTCTCAAATCGCTTGAGGAAGCCAAGAAGTACAACCATATCATGGAGTTCACCGAAATCCGTGCCCTTAACACTCTGTTCAGTCTTCTGAACAAAGCTTGTCGGAATATTCTTGAATACAACATCCAGCACGTTGACTTCCCGCTTGAGTATGAGCAGATCGAGTCGTACATCTCGAAGAAGCTTCTTCTTGCACTTGTCTGGTCCTTGACCGGAGATTGTCCTCTGGGAGACCGCAAGTCTTTTGGGGAATTTGTGTCCGGTCTTACTACAATAGACCTGCCAATCGAGACGAACTCGTCTATCATAGATTTTGATGTGACCCTCCCCAAGGGAACTTGGTCGAGCTGGCAGTCTCAGGTGCCAACCATTGATGTCAACACTCACTCCATCACGCAAACCGATGTGGTTATTCCTACAGTGGACACTGTTAGGCATGAAGATGTTCTCTACTCATGGCTTGCAGAACACAAGCCACTGCTCCTCTGTGGTCCTCCCGGTTCTGGTAAAACCATGACACTGTTTGCCGCGCTTCGTAAACTACCTAACATGGAGGTTGTCGGTCTCAACTTCTCCAGTGCCACAACCCCTGACCTCCTTATCAAGACCTTCGAACAATACTGCGAGTACAAGAAGACATTGAACGGCGTAGTTATGTCTCCCAATCAGATTGGTCGTTGGCTGGTTATCTTCTGCGATGAAATCAACTTGCCGGCTCCTGACAAATATGGAACGCAGCGAGCGATTTCCTTCCTGCGCCAGCTTGTTGAACAGAATGGTTTCTGGAGGACATCAGATAAAACGTGGGTCTCATTGGACCGTATTCAGTTCGTCGGTGCTTGTAACCCTCCCACCGATGCAGGTCGTACGCCTCTTGCTGAACGATTCCTCCGCCACTCTCCTTTGGTCATGGTCGACTATCCTGGGGAGATCTCGCTCAACCAGATTTACGGCACATTCAACTCGGCGATTCTCAAAATTCTTCCATTGCTACGTGGTTATTCCGAGTCTCTCACCAAGGCTATGGTACAGTTCTATTTGGAGTCTCAGCAACGGTTCACACCCAAAATTCAGCCTCATTATGTGTATTCTCCCCGTGAACTGACTCGATGGGTTCGTGGTGTGTACGAGGCGATCAAACCACTTGATAGCCTTTCAGTCGAGGGTCTGGTTCGTATATGGGCGCACGAGGCTCTGCGTCTTTTCCAGGATCGTCTTGTTACCGAAGAGGAAAGGGCTTGGACTGCCGATGCCGTTCGGCGGATTGCGCTGGAGCACTTCCCTACCATTAATCAAGAAGTGGCTCTCAAGGGTCCAATCCTCTTCTCGAATTGGCTGTCCAGGAACTATGTGCCAGTCGAGCAGGAGCAACTACGTGACTTTGTCAAGGCACGTCTCAAGACATTCTGCGAAGAAGAAGTTGATGTTCCTCTGGTTCTGTTCAACGATGTCCTGGAACATGCTCTCCGTATTGATCGGGTCTTCCGTCAGCCTCAGGGGCACCTTATCCTTATCGGTGTGAGTGGAAGTGGTAAGACGACGTTGTCTCGCTTCGTCGCCTGGATGAATGGTTTGAAGGTCTTTCAGATCAAGGTGCACGGGAAGTACTCGTCTGAAGACTTCGATGATGACCTCAGGAGCGTTCTCCGCCGTGCTGGTTGCAAGGGTGAAAAGATCTGCTTCATCATGGACGAATCAAATGTTCTGGACTCTGGTTTCTTGGAACGTATGAACACACTTCTAGCCAATGCCGAGGTCCCCGGTCTTTTCGAGGGAGACGAGTTCTCCTCTCTCATGACAGCTTGCAAGGAGGGTGCCCAGCGACAGGGTCTTATCCTTGACAGCCAAGAGGAGCTTTACAAGTGGTTCACTCAGCAAATCGTCAAGAACCTGCACGTTGTGTTCACCATGAACCCGCCTGAAGAAGGTCTATCCTCAAAAGCTGCAACCAGTCCGGCCTTGTTCAATCGTTGTGTTCTCAATTGGATGGGAGACTGGTCCGACCAGGCTCTTTTCCAGGTTGGCTCTGAACTTACTCAGTCTGTCGACCTAGATAAGCCTGGCTTTGTTGCTCCTGATAGCATACCAGTAGCATACCGTGAGCTGAGCCTACCTGCGTCACACCGTGATACAGTTATTAATGCGATGGTTTACATTCATCACTCGCTTCAACGGTTCAATCAACGTTTGCAGAAACAGCAAGGAAAGACAACCTATCTTACTCCGCGTCACTATCTGGATTTCGTTGCACAGTATGTGAAACTCTTCAATGAGAAGCGCGAAGACCTTGAGGAACAACAGCGACACTTGAACGTCGGTCTAGAGAAGTTAAGGGACACTGTCGAGAAGGTCAGCGATCTACGTGGTAGTCTTGCTCAGAAGAAGATGCAGCTAGAGAAGAAGGATGCGGAAGCCAATGAAAAGCTGCAGCGCATGGTTGCTGACCAACGCGAGGCAGAACAACGTAAGGCAGTTTCGCTTGAAGTTCAAGCAGCTCTGGAAAAGCAGGAAAAAGAAGTCGCCCTTCGCAAAGACGTCGTGCTTCACGACCTCGCCAGGGCGGAACCTGCAGTCTTGGAAGCCCAGAAGAGTGTCAGTAACATTAAGCGTCAACATCTCACTGAAGTTCGTTCCATGGGCAATCCACCTGCTGGTGTGCGGCTTGCTTTAGAAGCCGTTTGTACTCTGCTTGGGCACAAGGTCGATAGCTGGAAGACCATTCAAGGAATCGTCCGCAGGGATGATTTTATTGCCAGCATTGTCAACTACGACAATGAGAAGCAGATGACGAAGAACCACCGGTTGAAAATGCAGAACGAGTTCTTCTCCAAGGAGGACTTTACATACGAACGAGTTAACCGTGCTAGTAAAGCTTGTGGTCCTCTGGTGCAGTGGGTCGAAGCGCAGGTCAACTACTCTGCTATCTTGGACCGCGTTGGGCCTCTGCGTGATGAGGTCGGTCAACTCGAGGAACAGGCGCTGCAGACCAAAGCAGAAGCACAGGCTATTGAGAACACAATCAATGATCTTGAGAAGAGTATTGCGACATACAAGTCTGAGTATGCTGCGCTTATTAGTGAAACACAGGCAATCAAGGCGGAGATGGAGCGAGTGCAGTTCAAAGTCGACAGAAGTGTACGGCTGCTGGATAGCCTGTCGTCGGAACGTACGCGATGGGAGGAGGGAAGTAAATCTTTTGAGACTCAGATCAGCACACTTATCGGCGATGTTCTCATCGCAGCGGCTTTCCTTGCCTATGCTGGTTTCTACGACCAGCAGTTCCGTAAGGCGATGACTGAGGATTGGGTCCAGCATCTGGTTCAGTCCGGCATTAGGCTGAAACCGCATAATCCTATCACAGAATACCTGTCCAACGCGGATGAACGTCTCGCCTGGCAAGCGCACTCATTGCCGGTCGATGATCTTAGCACAGAGAACGCCATTTTCCTGAAGCGTTACAACAGATACCCGCTCATCATTGATCCCTCTGGCCGAGTCACTGAGTTCTTGCAGAAGGAGAGCTCAGATAGGAAACTCACCGTGACCAGCTTCCTGGACGATTCTTTTGTCAAACAGCTAGAAAGTGCGCTGCGTTTCGGAAACCCGATCCTTATCCAAGATGCTGAGCATTTGGATCCGATCCTCAACCACGTCCTCAACAAGGAGTACCAGAAGACTGGAGGTCGTGTTCTCATCCAGCTCGGCAAGCAGGAGATCGATTTCTCGCCCACATTCAAGCTCTTCCTTTCGACGAGGGATCCCTCTGCCACTTTTGCGCCGGATGTCTGCAGTAGAACCACATTTGTCAATTTCACCATCACGCAGAGCAGTTTGCAAATCCAGTCGCTGAACGAGGTCCTCAAGTCCGAGCGTGATGATGTCGACCGTCGCCGTTCTGATCTTGTCAAAGCCCAGGGAGAATTCAATGTTCATCTTCGCCAGCTTGAGAAGCGCTTGCTGCAGGCCCTAAACGAGTCCCATGGCAATATTCTGGACGATGATAATGTCATCGAAACACTCGAGACTCTGAAGAAGGAGGCTGCTGAAATCTCCAGGAAGATGGCCGAGACTGAAGGTGTCATGACGGAGGTTGAAGAAATCACTCAGCGCTACAGTATCATCGCGCGCTCCTGCAGTGCTGTGTTCGCGGTACTTGAACAGCTACACCATATTAACCACTTCTACCAATTCTCTCTCCAGTACTTTACCGATATCTTCGAGTCGGTTCTGCACGGCAACCCACACCTTGAAAATTCAGGTTTACGGAAGATGGAAGATTATCAACAGCGCATTCAGATCATTCTTCGCGATCTGTTCGTCACTACCTACCAGCGAACCTCCTTGGGAGTCATTCAGAAGGACCGTATCACTTTGGCGATGCTTTTGGCGCAGGCGGCTCCCTACCCCATGGACAAAAGCATTATCGACACCATCCTCGATGAATCCGTTGAAGGTACCGATTTGTCGGCCAATCCGGAGGCGAAGGTCCAGGTGATGAGCGCGTTTGGGAACATGTCGCTATTTAAAGCTCATCTTCCTTCTGTGACTGCTGAGCAATGGGATCAGTTCCTGGGCGAAGAACTGGCGGAGAATTATGTTCCCCAGGTCTGGGATGAGAACACGTCAGAGCTTGACAAACTGCTCCGGTCGCTGCTGCTCGTCAAACTTTGCAGAATGGACAGATTCGTTCCGGCCGCTGAGCGATTCATCGTGGCTGTCTTTGGTCGCGAACTCTATGAGGGAAGCACCGATCTCAAAGACATCGTGGGCCAAGTTACTGCAACTGCACCAATATCCCTTAGCTCCAGTCCTGGCTTCGACGCAAGCTACAAGGTCGATGCTCTCGTCGAGCGCACGCACGCCACCTGCGCAAACATTGCTATGGGTTCCAACGAAGGTCTCGAGAGCGCCGACAAGGCGATCAGCAACGCAGCCTCCGCTGGAACTTGGGTCCTAGTTAAGAACGTGCACCTTGCCCCCTCCTGGCTGCAGAGTCTCGAGAAACGCCTCGCCTCCCTCAAACCTCACAAGGATTTCCGCCTGTTTCTCTCCATGGAATCCAGCCCCAAGATCCCCGTTAACCTCATCCGCGCCTCCCGCGTCCTTATGTACGAGCAGCCGGCTGGTGTACGCGCAAACATGAAAGACTCGCTCTCGTCCCTCTCAACCCGCGCCAGCAAAGCTCCCGTTGAAAAGGCCCGCGTCTACCTCCTCCTCTGCTTCCTCCACGCCGTCGTTCAAGAACGACTCCGCTACGCACCCAGCCTTGGCTGGAAGGGCTTCTGGGAATTCAACGACAGCGACTATGAATGCTCGGCCAATATAATCGACCACTGGGTCGACGTCGTTGCACAGGGCCGCTCAAACGTCGCACCACAAAAACTTCCATGGGACATGATCCGCACTCTCATCACAGAAATGTACGGCGGTAAAGTCGATGATAGCGACGACTTCCAGCAGCTCGAGCGCCTGGTCCACAGCTTCCTTACCCCTGCCACCTTTGAGGCCGACTACAAGCTCGTCGAAGGCGTTGAGAATGATGAGTGTCTTATCCTCCCTGGAGAGACGGGTCTGCCTGCATTTGTGGAGTGGGTGAATAAGTTGCCTGAGCGTGAGCCGCCCACTTATCTAGGTCTGCCCGCTAATGCGGAGAAACTATTACTTGTTGGTCATGGAAAGAAGATGATTTCTGATTTGGCGAGGATTACGAGCTTGTTGGACGAGGGGGAGCAGCTTATGATTGATGCTTAGGCAGGCTTCTAGCTTTTGTATTCTTTTATGCCTTTTGGGAGGATCTCTGTTGAACAGATATTAAGCTTTTGTTCATACATTTGTACAAAGTTATCTTGCATCTATAAACTGTATTATTTTAGGTCGTAAGGCGCCTACAGGTTACAATTGACGCTTACACAACGTTTCAACCAATAAATGTCCTCATTCAATCTCTAACGCAAGCAACTGGGTATCCAGCTTTTGATATAGCATCCGTAGAACAACCAACTTCCATATTGAATCATGCTGAAAACAAAATATCCTATCCACTCCGATTGCCCTAAATGCCCATAAAGTCGAATCATGAAAGCCCACAGCAAACGCCGCTCCCGGAATACTCCGGGTAAACACCTTCACCAAACTTCCTCTTCCTCCAAATACTTTGATACCTCTTCAACTAATAGCTCTCCTTACGATATTAACTGAACAATGAGACCTGGTCTAGGTACCCCTTTCACCAAAGGTTCTGTCGAATCCGTAGATCGTTTGACCCATCTTTAACCAAAGGGATGTGTTGTTAACATCTAATGGTAGTAACAATAAAACAGACAGCAAACACATGAGAGCAAAGCGAGAAGGACAATACGTACTCTCTTCAATGCATAGACGACCTGTTCAGAAATATTACGAGTAACAAATCAGCCTCTGCTCAATTCGACAGAGCCGAATTAGGCTGGAAAGGTGTCCAGCTAGATGTTAGGGGCTCGATCAGGAACTCACATCTCTTGTCGTGACAAGCTATAGAGAAAACAATGTCACCTTTAGGTATTCAATCGAGGCCAAGGAAGTGTAGCTTTGACTTACCTTTCTTTCACAGGAAGGAATCGTTCCCGATTCCATGACGAGGCTGACCTGCTTCAGTGTCTTATTCTTGTTAGCCATATTTATCGAGAGAGGACTACACCTAAGAGGACGCGAATCCTCTAGCCACACTAACACAAACTGCACCTTTCCCAGAAAAGGTGGAGAAAAAGAATAAGTATACATACCTCCGCAAGTCTTTCCTTCAAAACAATCCTGATCTCATCGTAGATCTCATTCTTAATCCTGTACACACCACCTCGACGTGCGAGACGGCTATGTTACATCTCTGGCATTAGGATCTACCTCACTGCCGAGGGCCGGCGTCATACCGGATTGCCGGGCGTGCTGGGTAAATAGAGGAGAAGTATTAGTTGGACTGCTCTGATGGGGCTTCGGTGTTTCTCGTGAAGTGACGGAAGAAAGCTTGGTCAGAAGTTTGAGCTGAGGACAGGGTTAACGTACTGACGCCCATGATGCTTTCACGAAGCTTTCTGCGGACTTCGTTAGTTTGTATATTTGTTAGGGAGAGGAGGATGGTTGAGAACGGCCACCGCACTGTGGAAGACGTACTTGTGGCGACGACACTTTGAAGTAGCGAGGCCACGAAGGCCAGTGGACTGGGGTGTAGAAATAAGGGAAGGCATTTAAGATGGCAATTTGTAGACGTAACAAAGGCAGAATGCGTATATTGCAACAGTATCGATGTTGAGAATTGACGAAGGCGTAGTTGGTGCGGAGGCAAGTGAAGGTTGAGGAGAGATATATGTCGAAAGGGGTGGCTGGCAGTAAATTACGATATAACACTTGGTTGACCTTGGTGATGAGACAGTCTAACACAAGATTAGATGTTGAGATGAGCGGGTTAGAGACAAACAGAGTTGCAATGAGGGGCTGGAATGGACCTTTGAGAAGCGGGATTGGCATTAAACTATACACTATTCTGTATTACTCCGTAGACTCGGCTGCTTTATGGATATGTAATGTAATTTCGTGGCACGTATATTGAGCAAGCACTCAACGCCGTTACAAAGGAAACATTATATGTACGTAAAGCATTTAAGAAATGAAAGTTGCCTCGGAGAACATGCTGCCCTCCTCCGTGAACTCCTCGTCACCGACCTTGAGTTTGAGGGAGAGCTTCTGTTGAGGGGAGTACTGCCGAATTGTAAGCTTGGAGCAATACCCACAATGATGGTGGCTTACCTGGAAGATGTACGGTCGTGCCCCTGCGACGCTACCGGCAATGGTCTTGATAAAGCCCGGCACTTCGGCCATGACGTCGATACGGTCTAGCTTAGGGCCGAGGGGGCCATCAACTTCCGCCGTAACGGGTTTGCCGTCTTTCGTCTTGCCTTCCCAGACCCATTTGATGGACTTGGGCTCCGGCCAGTCGCTCGTCTCGTCTTTAGACGCCTCTGTGTGGGTTGCACTGTTGGTAGTTCCGGCATAGATGATCTCGCCGTCCTTGGCGATACCGCCAACATTAACCACGGTAGACCCGTACGATGGTGGTGTTGTGAACTCCATCATGATAGCGGAAAATGACGGAGTTTGAAAGTTGATGAAGTTCCAGCGGGAAGCTGTCCCTGTTAGAAGCGTGACAACATCTAATCTAACACGTTTCTGACGTACCTGCATGGTGGGGCTTCATTCCCTGAAGAGCCTGAGAGAACATTCCTCGGCCTGTCATGTCGTGCACCTTCTCCTTTGTGGTGATGGTTCCCGTGACATTACAGCGAGGCCAGAACATATGGCGCATCGAACCCCAGGGATTCTGGGGGTCGGTACCAAAGTATGTAGTACCATCTTTGCCAATAGCAAAACCAGGCGCAGCGCGGTTGAACGTCAAGTCCACAAGACACCCTTCGTTCACGGCGGACTTAAGGGTGTAGGCATTGCCCTCCTCATTCAGAGACAGTGAGATGTTATCAGCAGCAAAGGAGGACATGCTTTCATCGAACATGTGGTTGTATAGAGGGTCCGAGAACCAAATGTGTGGGGTACCGTCGCCGGAAGTGTTGAAGATCTTGCAGTTGAACTGGGCGGTAGTATGGATGCCCCTGATAGAACCGTACAGTCAGAATTATATGACGCCCAAATCTTAACGACAAAGGGTAGTACAAAGGCTGACTCACGCGATGTTGCTGTAGATGATCTGGACCATCACCAGCGTGCCATTATCAGCCATAACATAGTACGTCTGAGTCTCGACATTGGTGTACTGGTAGGCACGCCACCGCAAGTCGTGCTTGGTGAGCTCGGTGTACGGGGCATCCTCAGTCTGTTGCTGGGAGACCGGCTGGATGGCTTCAGGGCCATATATCGGTTCCTGCGTGCCCGCAACGGCGGACAGACTATATGGGGGTAGTTAGCAAGCTGAAATAGACACTTGCAGTCGACGGACGACGATAGTAGACAGAAAGGGGAAAGCATACGTGGATTTGAGCCAATTCATGGTGGATAGAGAGAAAGGGAGTTGTTCAGGGAAAGTGGAAAGGGTCTAAGGAAGAGCAATGGAGATCGAAGATCAGGGAGAAATCGATAGCGCGCGGGGCCCAAAAGAGTCTTCCAATCGACAAACAGCACGAGCTTTGGACAGGGGACGCGAGGTAGGGTAATGAATGAAAGAGAAGATCGGATAGTATTACGAGGCAAGTGGATTCTCATGAAGCTACCTTTACGTGAGAACTACAACTACAGTCCACGTCGAGCACTGATCGAGTGCTCAGCTGGAGCAGCAGCGATGGTTTGTTATGACGTCCAGCATTTTGCGCTCAGCACCGGACGTGCCCGTCCACTGAGGGCTGACCCGTCATCCGGAAGAATAGAAACGCCGATTCCGGCCGCCCATCCATCTCGAAAATCTTGGCCGCAGGAAGGGCAACAGATCAGTTGACATTGACGAATTGAGCCCTTCTTGACCCTTCTTGACCCTTTTCCCGTTCCCATTCACAATGGCCAAGAAAGCTATCGCCAAAGACCAGATCGTCAAACTCATCGTGGGAGCCGGACAGGCCAGTCCCAGTCCGCCCGTCGGTCCGGCTCTGGGTAGTAAGGGTGTCAAAAGCATGGATTTTTGTAAGGTATGCAGCATTGGATTATACTGCTAGGAAAACGCAAGAATTGTCGCTGATTCGTATAGGAATTCAACGCGCGAACAGCGCACATCACTACCGGAGTTCCTATTCCCGCCCGCGTCACAGTCCGCCCCGATCGCTCCTTCCATTTCGACCTGCGAACGCCGACGACGACATACTTACTGTTGCAAGCCGCCAAGGTAGAACCACGCAAGAATCGAATCCGCGGCGCCCAGAGACCCGGCCACGAGTTCATTGGCAAGATCTCCTTGAAGCACGTTTACGAAATCGCGAAGATCAAGCAGTCAGAGACGAGATTGTCGGGGTTGAGCTTGGAGGGACTTTGCAAGAGTGTTATGGCACAGGCCAAGTCTGTCGGCATTCAGGTTGTCCCATAGGGAGTCTAATGGCGAGGGCTACTTGAATCATATGGTGTCATTGCATGTACAGCAACTTTGGATATTATGATACCGGCGTTCTCGGAGATGGGTCTGTTATACTATGTACGATAGCTTTCGCATGCGGTATAGAAGCGCAATGAACTCGCATCACTACACAATATAGGCGGTCAGCCAAGGCAGCCAAGGCACCCTATCCACAAGCACCTATCAAGAGACGAACAGAGCCAACGTACTGACCGCGGGAAGTCTATAATGGGGGATAGAAACGGGAAATAAGGTTGGGCAAGTAGGAAGAAGAGGACGGAGCGAAGGGAATGCCCAGAGCCAAGCGTATGATGGTGATGTTCTGTGCTACTGACTGACTGCGATGGTTACTTCGAAGATCATAGCCATGTCCAACGGCTTGGCGCAAGAACAGGAGAAATGATGATGATAGAATCAAGGAGACTGAAATATGCAGTGCAGGCGGTGCCAATAATTGTGTGCTTGGCGGTAACCTGTTCACCGCACGCTGAGATTTCCTTAGTGAGAGGCTAGGCTGGACTAGGGGATCTCTGTATTGACCCCAGCTCGTTTAACCCCACAAAGAAATACAGAGTACGATAGCTGGCCATAGCTCGATGACGAAGCTGGACCCGAATTGGAGATTAACCAACTCGGGAGAGTCGAGATCGTCGAAATTCGAGAGAACAAATGAACTATGTTTGATAGCTATGTTTGATATTTTTGCCGGAAGGGGAATAGAAACGACTGCCAATCAAAGGGACAGGAGGAAAGGCATCTATGGATGATGTACCCCGTATTCGGCATGCAAGGAGCAATGGAGTACTGGACCCCGGCTGCTTCTGGAATCCCTCACCGAACTGGAGAAGCGACCAATGCGGAATCCATGTTCAGCCACCAACCTAACTTGGTATAATAGCATTATTACTTACTACGTAAGGTCTGCACCGTAGGCCCTGCTGAGGCTGCTGTAACATAGCGGGGCAGACGCCGTCAGATGGACACTGGACACGCACTGGACACTGGACACCGGATAGCCTTGGACTTAGGCATGTGGATGACGGATAGGACGGACCATCCAACGGTCCAATGTAGTCATCAATACGGTTTCCCGCGAGATTCCGGATCGTTGATATCTGAGTAGGTAGACGTAGCCTTCACTTGGCGAACATTCTCCTCCCGTTTCGCCAGCCCTCTCTACTCAATCGTCTACACAATCGTCGTCTTTATCGTCTTTCTCTTCCTGAATCCTGGTCTCTAGGCTACGCTCATTTACAGTGACCGCAGTCAAATAAGCCAGTCTGCGTCAATCTAGACCGACCCGGACGGAGTCAAGCAGTAGTGGATCTCGCCGCTATTGCCGCCGCTTGTTTTTATCTCCAAGTCGGAGACGCCGCCGCCGCTCCTGCTTTCTCTCTCCTCTAGTTCCCTGTTCTGCTCTCTAGTCTCGCTCACACCCCTCCCTCTCCTCCATATTCTACACTCAGATTCTCTCCACTCTTCCTCGCTCCCGCTCCTCGCTCTCTTCGTACCGGCTACGACAAACCGAACGGTGCTGTTTTGGGTTTTCTCGGTGGCCCGCATTTCTCCCTATCCGTTTCTCTCCGGGTCTGCACCCGTGACGCCGCCTGTAAAGCTCCCGGGCCGTTGTGAGTAACAGCAGCAATCGGGCTTGACGAAAGATTTGCTCCGTCGACCACGCGAGACCCCGTCGATTCGCACCTTGTACCACCCAGTTTGGTCCGCCGTCCGCTCCGAAAAAGCAATTTTTACATGGAATACACTTGGCCTACTTTCCATCTCTCATCGATTCAGTGATCATTACGTCTTTGGAGGGGCATGATTTGCGCCCGCAGTCCTCGACATCATGACGTCCAAACCCACTGACTTCGCCGATGGGAGAAACCCTGCGCAATTCGGTGGGCAATAGCACTCCCCCCGGTTTCCAGAGACTCCTTCTAACAAGACGGCCATATTCTGCAGCAAACCCAGAGCCTCAGTCCGTAGAACGGACGGCTACCGGACGACATTCTGATTCGGGCAGCAGTGACGCTAAAAATAAGCAACAACCGGCACAAGTCCGGTTTTCCTCTGTAACTGAGGAGTATGAGCTCCCAGGGTCGTCTGCAGATGTAAACCGGGCCGCGTCTCAGAACAGTCAGAAGCAAGAAGACGAGCTTCGCTCTCTCGCAGCTTCCCTTCAGAAATCCACGCTACAAGAGTCAAGACTGTTCAACTTCTCATACGATCCAGTGTCTCTCCCGGCATCAAGAGTACGCTCTACTTCCCAGTTTTTACCCTGTTGCATGGAGTGTTGATTTTCTGATTGTTTGCTTGTCATTCTAGGTCGCTTCTCGAGAGTCAAACGAGCGGAATGGATCGAATCTGCCTTCAACTCATACCTCTCCTCCAGCCTCGGCAATGCAATCGCCTCCCCTCACGCCAGCCGCGACTCATTCGCATGAAGCGAAAAACAACGATTCTGCACCCACTGAGCCTGCCCGGACAACAGCAAAGCAAGCGCCTCCTCTGCCGTCCCAGCCGTCCGAAATCACCCCGTCAGCTTCGCCGCCAACAAGCGCGCAATCCAAGAATGCAGTTGCACAGAGTGCCCCCAGTTCGCGCCCTCCGTCAACAGATCAATTGTCGAAACAAACTGGTGTCACCCAGACATCCTCGCATCCACTCAATGGGACACGACATCGAGCACAGTTCTTCGTTGGCCCTGAAGCAGGCTCTCGTGATGAAAGCCCACCAATGACACCCAGCGTCGCCGTCAACAGCTATACTCCTCCAGGCGCGATCACCCCAATTGGCGAACCGAATGACCCTTACGCACGCAGCAAGCGGCCCCCTCAATCGAAAAATCTTGCGCAGCTTGACCCGCGGTTCATATTCAACGGTCGCGACCTGAAGCGCAGGGGTCAACATTCTGGAACGTATGCTCGCCCATCAACGGCGCGCTCGTCCAGTGCGTCGGATCTAAAGGGAAGCGACAAGCGTGCCGGTATCTTCGGGGGGAAGAAAGATGTGCGACAGCCAGATACAGAAAGCAAGCCGCATGGCCATATGGCGGAACTCAAGCGATTCTTCAAAATGGGCCACAAGCATAAGCGCGGGGAATCACCTACATCGAAGAAATCCAGCCGCTCATCCGGAAAGAACACGCCTTATCAAATGGCAACCGATAACGTCCCATTTGCGGATGATCATGGCCTCAATTCCAAGTATGGTAAGCTTGGGAAGGTTCTGGGCTCGGGCGCCGGTGGCTCTGTTCGGCTGCTTAAGCGTAATAGCGACGGTGTAACATTTGCCGTTAAGCAGTTCAGGGAGCGCCATTCCTGGGAAACAATGAAGGAATACTCCAAGAAGGTGACTGCTGAATTTTGCATTGGGTCCACTCTTCATCACGGAAATATCATCGAAACACTCGATATCATTCAAGAGGGAAGCCACTGGTACGAGGTTATGGAATATGCGCCGTACGACTTGTTTGCAATTGTCATGACGGGCAAGATGTCGAAAGACGAAGTCGCCTGCTCTTTCAAGCAGATCCTAAGTGGTGTTGCTTACCTCCACGGAATGGGTTTAGCTCATCGGGACTTGAAGTTGGACAACGTAGTAGTCAATGAGCATGGAATCATGAAGCTCATTGATTTTGGAAGTGCAGTGGTTTTCCGATATCCCTTTGAGAATGACATAGTGCCCGCATCAGGTAAGTCAATCCAACATCTACGGATGCTTGTGGGAAACAGTACTGACTTCTTTCAGGAATCGTTGGCTCGGATCCATATCTGGCACCAGAGGTTTACGACGAGAAGAAATATGACCCCCGCCCAACAGATATCTGGTCTCTGGCTATTATTTTCTGCTGCATGAGCCTACGCAGATTCCCATGGAAGCAACCCCGAGTTAGCGATAACTCTTATAGACTGTTTGTTTCAACGCCGACACCGGGCACTCCGGTTCCGGACGCTGATCCAAGACGGCACCGCCCCGTCAAATCTGCGCCGGATTTACATAGTGCCGCCATTGAGGACAAGCCTCCGCAGTACGCGGCAAACATAAGCGAAGAGCCTTCGAAAATCATGGCTACGCCCCCGCGGTCCCCTGTCAAGCCCATGACAGGCAATCAAGAGGAAAACCTCCCCCCGGAGACCACACAGGAGAAGCCAGCAACAAAGGACGCCAACTGTGACAAGGCTAATGCACAGAACAAACCCACTCGGACCACCAGCAAAGAGGCACCTCCACTTCCGCCCGGGTCGGCGCAAGCGGCTGGCCAACGTCAGGAAGTCATCAAAGGGCCTTGGAGGCTACTTCGGCTCCTTCCCCGGGAAAGCCGCTACATCATTGGTCGCATGCTCAAAGTGAGCGTGAAAGACCGGGCAACGCTCGACGACGTGCTCACGGACGAGTGGGTCCGTAATATCAAAGCATGTCAGCAGGAGGTGACTGGAGAAGTGATCAAAGCTCCTGGCCATACGCACGTCCTTGAGCCCCCTTCCCCTAGTGTACCGGTGGCCAGCAAGGCCAAATGAGTCTGCCAGCTGATTGTGTATAATGAGCAACCTGAGAAAAGCTTCTATCTTTCCGTGTTTTGCGTTTCTAGATGCATGGCGTCTTGTGTTTCATACTGTTCTTTCATGATGATTTTTACGGCTCTGCTAACTATAGTTAGACCAGACGTGTCATCAATCCTTTCTGGAATTTGCTTTCTGTTTCCCCCCGGGTGGTGGGCTTGTTTTACTTTCTTTGCGAAAGATGTCCGTGGTCAATTGTTTATACACCATCTTGCCTCGACTACCTAATTTCCAACTTGTGTTTTCAGTCTCGACTCGGCGTTGTGGTGGGTGCCCATGCTGCAGCACTTTATTTGCCTTTCTCCGGGACTTGGTTGCTAGATTACTTCCTCCTTTTCTTCTTTTTTTCCTTTTTCTTTTTCTTTTTATTTTCTTCTTTCCGTGCTGTGTTATTCCCTTTTGGCTTCGTTCTTCACCTCCAAGAAAGTCCACCTTGTACATGAGTCTTGTGATACGGTCTTTGCCATCCTCAGTGTCTGTTTCCTTTATTTACCTGTCGTTAATTCTACCCAAAGACCAGCATAGCAATAGATTATCTATATACGACAGAAAAAAACAATAACCCCGGAATGTGAGTTGTATTTTTAGTGGTGAACAGTGCCAATCAGCTTGCGATAACCGGTATCGGCGGAGATAAGGCATGGCGGGAGGACTGCCGACAAAATGTTGGACAGCAAGTAAGCTCCGACCTCATCAATTTCCTCTCTCTGGCTCTTCACCCACCCTCTTCCCTTACACTTTCGGTCTTGATTTGTGTGGGATCAAAGTGCGACCTTGAGGTTATCGTGATCTGAGTCGCTCCATATCCACTGAACACCAATGACTGAGTCACGAGAGCAAGGGCCATTAGTGTCCTCGCTTTGGACCAGGTCTCTAATTGTACGCGAAAGACACCGATTAACTTCAAGCCTTTACCGCGGCTGACCTAGTCTTTCTCCTATTTTCTTTAGGCCGGCGCTGTTGCCGGTCTTACGGTTGATTGCTCCCTTTACCCGCTCGACACCATCAAGACCCGTCTCCAGAAAGCCAGGCACCACGGCCCATCCGTCCCTACTCCGAGCGTCTCACTCAGACAGACTATCCGTGGCATATACGCCGGCCTCCCATCTGTTCTCCTCGGCTCAGCCCCCTCGGCTGCATCCTTCTTCATCGTCTACGATGGCGTCAAGCGCTCCCTATCAACAAACCTCGAGTCACAGTCCCGCAGCCATACAATCCTCGCACAGTCGCTCGCGTCGTCGATGGGCGAGATTGCAGCATGCGCAATCAGGGTGCCAACGGAGGTTGTCAAACAAAGAGCGCAGGCTGGCCTTTTCGGCGGCTCGAGTCTGCTTGCCCTAAAGGATATCTTAGCCCTGCGGCATCCGGACCCGACGAGAGGCGCAAAGGGCGGCTATGGACAGGTCGTACGGGAACTGTACCGGGGGGCGGGGATTACAATTGCGCGAGAGATTCCATTCGCGGTCCTGCAGTTTAGCATGTGGGAGACGATGAAGGAAACATATGCTAGACGTCGACAGTTGGAAGGGCCGGTGCCGGCGTCCACGAGCGCAATCTTTGGAAGCATTGCCGGTGCGATCTCGGCTGGGTTGACGACGCCGCTGGATGTTATCAAAACACGGGTTATGCTGGCGCGGCGGGGCGATGGTGCGGAGGGCAAATCCGGGGTTCGACTTAGGGAAGTCGTGCAGGGAATCTCTGCGGAAGGCTTTGGCGCGTTCTTCAGGGGTATCCAGCCCCGGGTTGCGTGGATCGGTATTGGAGGTGCAGTGTTCTTGGGAAGTTACCAGTTCGCCTGGAATACTATGGAGCGGAGGTCGAAGGAGTAGAATGTTGAAACGCGATGTATAATAGTTATGTATATATACTGTTAGAGGATAGATTCTATAGAGGATAGTACTCATAGATAGGCTATTTTCCAGTCCCGTGTAACCCGCCTCGCTACTAAAGCTTGCTACAGACGTCTCCAGCATTTGGGATGCGGGGTTAGACTGACTTCAGAAACCTCTCTTTACTGTATCTGAGGCTGCTCGCGGGTATGGTTTCCGTTTCGCCTCGACGGCAGATCAAACTGTCGTATCAGTATCATTAGATAGGTTCCATGCGCAGATAGCATATACAAGCATAGCATGTTCAGGGTGCTGGGACCTGAAAGGATGCGGTGGCTTAGCACCGGCTTAACAAATCCATTCACTAGCTAACAACAGGCACAAGTAAAACAACTCCATCTCAAATCCCCGCTTCTCCTCATCCTCTCCTTCTCTTGGGCGTCATCTTTGTTTGGTGCACTTAACTTTGTCTATTCTGTGTCTGTTGCATGCTTTGTATGTTTTTTGTAACTGCAGGGAATGCTTGTCCCCACTGCCGCCTGTCTTATCTACTGTTGGTGAGCGATCGGCCTGTCACAACCTCCGCATCACCCGGTTCCTCCGCACTTTACTGCTTCACCCGCACTCTGTCGCTGTCGTCGCCTGCTGCATGGCACGCAAATTAAGCCACCAAAGGGTCACATATGGTAAGTCAACTGCGTGATCACAACATTCCTTTGTTTCTACCTCCTTCTGTTTGCCCTCGCAGTCCCCGTCCATATCCTACATTCGCAATGTCTGCACTCGATGCTAACACAAGCATCGGCATTTATCCAGTGCTCCCTCCCTCTGATGCACCCGGTGGTCATCGGCTGGGCGTCAATGGCTTAGCGATCGATTCAGCGAATTCCATTCTGTAAGTGTTCCAATCCATTTAACACTGCTTACCGAGATAAACGCTGCTGTCGCGGTCCTCGCAGTAACTCCGTTCCTAATCGCTCTCTTTCAAAACAGTTACTCGGCTGGTCGCGATGGAGTGATATGCTCATGGGACCTTGACCTTCCCTCTCTTACCTCGTCCTCGTCCTCAGCTCGGCAACCTGGTCCTACAAAGTTTCGAAACCAGGTCCAGGCGCACACGCATTGGGTCAACGATATTGTCTTAACACAAAACAACTCTGCCCTTGTTACGGCTTCATCTGACACTACGGTCAGGTTGTGGCGGCCTCACTCCGAGTCCACCGATGTCCCGGAGCCGATTGGTAAACACACTGACTACGTCAAGGCTCTTGCGAGTCCGGGTTCCCATTCGACCTGGGTTGCATCAGGTGGCTTGGATCACAGGGTCAATCTGTGGGACCTCAATGGAAATGGGCAAATCCTCAGTATAGGCGCGTCGGGCGCGGAGCGGAGTGCCAAGGGCTCTGTTTACGCTTTGGGCGCTGTATCCTCCGTCATTGCCAGCGGAGGGCCGGAGAAGTTGGTGAGGGTGTGGGATCCAAAGTCCGGAAAATTAATCACCAAGTTTGTCGGACATACGGATAATATCCGGGATATTCTCATCAACAGTGATGGCGATACAATCATGACGGCTTCGTCCGATCAAACCGTCAAGATCTGGTCTCTGACGGCGGGTAGATGCATGCACACATTGACCATGCATAACGACAGTGTATGGTCGCTGTACTCTAACCATCCGAATTTATCTGTTTTTTATTCCAGTGACCGGTCTGGCCTGGTTGCCAAGACCGATACAAGGAATGTTTCTGATATTGAACAGGGTATCTGCGTGGCTGCATTGCAAGAGCACGAGGGAGTAGTCAAAGTCGTGGCAGCTGGAGACTATATTTGGACCGCAACACCGAAATCCAGTATCAATCGCTGGAGCGATGTCGATACGACTGCTGAGATCGATGCTCCCAGAGACCGTGGTGGTCCGGACTCTGACACCGCACAGTCAGATGACAAGTCGCCGCCAAAGGAGAAGCCAACTAAGATACCATTTGAATCGCTTTTACTTCTCTCAAACACATCTACGCTACCTAGTTCACGGATAACTCAAGGCGATTCCGCCTCTAAAGTGCAGCCATCCTCACCGCCGCCGGATATCGACGATGAGCTGGGCCTCACGCTTCCCGCTTATTCTCTGCCTGAGGAGACAGTGGAAGGTCAGCATGGACTGATCAAGTACTGCCTCTTGAATGACCGGAAACGCACACTAACCCAAGATTCCGCGGGCGAAGTTGTTTTGTGGGACCTGCTTAGGGTAACTTTCCTCTATTTCTACTGAAAATGCATCTCACTAACAGCGCCTAGTGTGTGCCTATCAAGTCATTCGGCAAGCGTCATATGGACGATGTGGAATTAGAGGTCAACACTAATGAGAGCGTTGCGCACTGGTGCACGATCGATATTCGAACGGGGAGGTTGTCTGTAATACTCGAACCAGGCCGGTGCTTCGACGCAGAGATTTACGCAGATGAGGCTGATCTAGCGGACTATTCACAAATCCGCGAAGACCAAAGGTGTATGTTTGCCCGTTTACATTTAAGTTTCAGGCTAACTGGAATAGTGAACCTGGGGAAATGGGTCCTCCGTTGGCTCTTCGCTCCATTGGTCGATGAACTTGTCAAGCGTGATGCTGAGCACCGTGCCGAAGCGAAAGCCCGAGCAGAGGAGATGATCAAATCTCATAGCGTGTCCGCACCTGTGGATATTCCTGGGAAGCTGACCGTGCCGATATCGTCAGACCCGTCTGCCGTTCCGGGACGTGATTCGATTGCCAGTCCTACAACCCCCTTTAGCATAGGCTTAGCAACAACCCCTGGTTCATTGACCTCGTCGGTGCTCAACCATGGACATAGTTACAACAACCTGGGAATGTCTCCTGGGGAGTCTTACGATCATTTGACGTCGCATCATAGTGTCGATATGGCTCGGAGTTCAATGTCGGATAGGTCAAGCGACTACTTTTCGTCCCCGAAATCGCATGCAGCGATCGATACTGACAAGCCGTTGCCTACACCGGGCGAGCAGACGCCAACTCCCGCTGCAGCCAGTGAGCCTGATAAAGAGGAGCGCAAAAAGGGTGGCTCACTCTTTGGCAAGAAGTTCCGAATGGACTTTCCCAAGAAACTAGGACGCACTTCGTCTGAAGTCAAGCCCCAGATCCAGGAGGAGAAGGCGGAGGAGCCAGAAAAGATGTCGGTGAAAGAAGAGAAAGTTTTCGAGAACAATCTCAGCGGCTTGATTGATCGAACGCGTCATGAGTATGAGGAATACCTCACCGCTAACCCGGGCCAGGAGCTAGTATCTGCATTTACGCCTAGCGACGAGAGCGAAGCACCAGCGCTGGATATACCGGCCCGCACGGTGGTTTTTATTCAGGAAGAATCAGGAGACTCCGTCGTGGCTTCGGATATCTACAGGGGTACTCTGGAGAATATCAGTCAGGATCGAGAGAAGCTTGAGAAGACGGTGCCGTTATGGCTAGGCGATCTGCTGCTGAAGGTAGGCTGTCTCGGATATTTCGAGTCGTTCGTTTCTAACTTATCAGAACCAAATGCCTTTCAAGGAGCCTGTCAAAATCGCATTTACGCTAAAACCCTACGATGACCTATTGCCCCCTGTCGTCAAACCAGAGACGTAAGTGCGAATTGAAATAAGCCACAGAATGCTCGTTGACAATCTGCAGACCAAGCCTCAATGGCACGTCCAACAACTCCCGTCTAAATGCGAACCGGATGCTTCGAGCCAAGAAGATCCTGGCGTACGTATCAGAACGCATTGAAGAGCCAACCGACGACCCGTTGCAGGACGCACTCAAACCGGAGGAGTACCTTGAGCTGTACTGCCAGAACAAGGTGGGCTTCAAACACTAGATTCAGCGCTTAAGGAATATTTGAATCGCTAACAGGGAAAAGCTCATACCTCCGAATATGACCCTCGCCACAATCAAGGTCACTCACTGGCGAAACGCTACCGACATGGTCCTTCACTACAAGGCCAACGGTAAGAAGGCGATCCGGCTGATAGGATCTGCGAACGACACCAACGGCCAGGGTGAAGCCCAATCCAACCAGCAATCTCAGTCGGAATCGGGTGCGGTCCCTAATGGTGAGGAAGCGAGTGCTTCGCATGGCAGCACAGCTGCAGGTTCGGTATCTACGAATATCACATAAGTGAGGCTTTCTACGCGATTAAGCTTGTACTCTGGTGGAGTGGCTTGTTAGAGTATTTCTTTCTTTATTTCAGCTTCTTTGACCCGCGTAGGTGATACTGATCCTTGTACGGCGGCACTGCGATACCTCTGTTTTACCTTCTTAGCGATGTTGCTCTCTGTGTCGATATTGTCCCATCTGTATATATTAGTTAATTGAAACAATATTCGACCTTATATGTTGAGCATCCAAACATGGTACAGTGACGACTTTAGAACGGTTGTATATTTGTAGCATCACGTGTACCCACCAATGTCGTACCTTACGGTAAAGCGGCAAGACTTTCAATTATCTCCATTTTATACCAATTTCATTCAACTGCGCCATCGATACAATATATGGACCATACATGGCCCAACCCTGTCTCCGACGGTCAACAAATGCCATAACCGTCTCGCAGTTCACCGATGCCCTGCAACGAACATGGCTTGACTCGCGTCGTTTCCGGCAGGCGAGGATACCCGCTCTGCCCAGTAAATTGGGTTAGTAAAAAGCCGTTCCATTCGGACACATTCAAACCAAAAGTCTCATACGGATAATGCACAGGTCTAGCTATAAGTGGAGGCGCCGACTCTATGGCCTTGGCATACCTCTGCAGGCAATGGGAGGTTCGGAGGCAAAAGCAGAAACGGCAAAAGCAAGAACACCACATTCCCGGGTTAGCAAACAGTAATACTGGCAGCAGAGACGAGCCAAGCATAATCGCTTTCGTCGTCGATCATAAAGCCCGGCCTGAAAGTACAGATGAAGCAAACTCGGTTGCTACCTGGCTTCGAGAACTAGGTACGCTGGCCAGCCCTACCTTGTTTTCATTCTCCCTCCAACTATACTTCTAAAATTCCCGCTAAAGGACTTAAGGAATAACAACGGAAATCCTCCCCCTGGACTGGACAGGCATCGGTCTCTCCGCCTTCGAAACCCAAGCCCGGCGCCTACGGTTCCAAGCATTGGGGAAAGCATGTCGAGACCGCGGCATTGATGCGCTCCTCTTGGGCCACCACCAAGACGACAACGTGGAGACGACACTCTGGCGGCTTTCATCTGGCGCTAGAGGCGCGGGTCTCACCGGGATTTCGCCTGTTGCGAGGATCCCGGAGTGTCATGGGCTCTATGGCGTGGCGGCAAGTGGCAGTGCCGTTTTCGCTAGGGACTATTGGCAAGACCAGAAGCACGAGATCGAGCAGACAAGAAGGGGAGAATTACCAGTATCTACGGGCGGAATTCTAATCCACCGTCCTCTCCTCTCCTTCCCGAAATCAAGACTCCTGACAACATGCCATGAAAATGGGATCCCATACGTCACGGATCCAACAAACTTTGACCCAACCCTTACGCCGCGTAATGCGATCCGTTCGTTGCTGGCAAGCAATACTCTTCCCCGTGCGTTGAGAAGTGAATCTATCCTCTCGTTGATAGGAAAGTGTCAGGGTTTGATTCGGGACTCGCATAATCTCTCCGATAAGATTCTTGCTTCAAGAACTACATTGCTTGGGCTTCAACTCAAGTCGGGGTCGCTTACTGTTCGGTTCAAGCCTGCACCATGTACCTGGTCTTCTCATGACGAGGAGGAAGGAATATCCCCATCACGCCTCCAGGAACTGCAATCCCTTACACTCCGACGGATAACGGATCTCGTCTCCCCATACGAAGATAACCACTTCCCCCTGAGAAGTTACGTGAATTTCACGGGTCGAGTTTTTCATTCTAAGTCTGATCCTCCTACCTCATCAGCCAACTCAGACTCAGATCCAAACCCAGAATTACCAGAGCGGGCAAGTCAAGCAGAAAGGTTGAAGGCTTTTACAGTAGGCGGAGTCCTATTCCAGCCCTTAGCATCCAGCCCCCTCAACCGGGATCAGGACAGTGACAACAATCACAACACCTGGCTCCTCACTCGGCAACCATACATGCGCCGTCGCGAGCCAGTCCTCCGTTTCAACGTCAACCGGCCTACTGCGCAATTCCAACCAACAGATCGTAGTCTGGAACAACATGTTGAGTCCATATTTAAGGCTGAATACGATATTCCCTGGACACTGTGGGACAGTCGCTTCTGGATCCGCGCCTCGATGACACCTATCTCGAAGTCGGAACCCATATCCCAGAAAGAGAGAGATGAAGAGAAGCGGATTCAGCTCGTCATCCGCCCACTCCGGCAATCAGATCTTACGCCTCTTAAACGACTATATAACAAGACCAAGACCGAGAACCCTCAAGCCCGAGCCAAGAAGCGGTCTGATAAGCCTATCCACGAATACGATGAAAAAGGTGGAGAGCGGTCACCATTCGACGCGGCTTTTTTCTTCTCAGTTATTGACAAAGAAGCACCCGGTCCATCTCGGTTTACTGTTCCTGTCCTCACTTTAGAGGAGGAAGGGGCTGTCGACGTGCCCCTGGCGTTGCCTACACTGGACTTAACTTTTCCCGTAATGGATTCTGCGCCCTGCGCTTTAAAGTGGGAATGGAGATATAAGATGATTGACCTTGAGCCTTTAAAACTCATGGGTCCGGCATAAACTATTCACGCTAATCTACAATTGACAATATGGAGCTACGTAAATAATGAGAAATAACCAGACAGGCAGTGTAGAATCACCGATTAGAAGGACCAACCTCGGACCATTTGCATATATCAAAATGACATCCTTCGAAGAGAGATCTTGATTGTCAGTCTCCTAAGCGTATCCAAATCCAGACGCCATGATGACCCAGTTCCCAGAGAGAAAATACAAGGAGCAACGCTCACTCGCCATATGCTAATATCGAATACGAAGAGATCCCCGACGCAGAAGTAGTAGACCAAAATCAGCCATAACATGCGCTCAGTCTGTGCTTGCCCGGAGCAAAGCCACCGCAGCTTGTTGGGCTCGAAGCCCGCCGACTTCACGCTTGAGTCTGAAGTTTTCTTTCTTCAACCTCCCAATCTCGTCCATAGCAGAAGACAGCTGATTTTTCAGTGCATCTTCCCCGTCACCGGTTCGGACTTCTCTCGCAAGCTTGCTGAGCTCCAAATTAAAACGGTCATACAGGGCTTCATTCTCGGCGCTAGCTTGGCGATACAACTCATCGAGTTTCTTGGCCCGCTTCTCGCTAACAACTAAAGAAGACTCTAGATCCCTTTCCAGCGCAGAGGTTCGGTTGTTGAGTTCCTCCGACAATGCTTCGAATGCCAATTCAAGATTTCGCATGCGGGTCATTACGGCCGCAGTGGTCACACCATCTTCCTCGAGAGGGCCATGAATTGCAGCCGTGTCTGTCTGTAGACGCATTGGTGACGGTCTCAATGCTCGAAGCTCCTGACCTATAAGCTCGAGCTCGTCCCTCAAGCCAGATTGCTCGACATATTGCGTCTTCTTTTCTGTTTGAAGACGATCGCGGAGCTTCATACCCACATTAGTCGCATAAAAAAAGCGGGTCAGGAAGACTTACCTTCTGGGGGCTTTGCAACCGCAATCTCTGTGACTTAGTCAAGGAAGACGACAGTGGGCGCTTTGTCTCCGACCCATTAATTTGCGCCACCCGCTCCTTCAATGCAGGTGTCCTAGTCATCCCAGGCCTGCGTTTTGGCTCTAAACTGGGGGAGACGGATTCTTCGATCTTGTTCATGGCAGATCTCTCGGATGGGGTATATTTAGGGTCGACATTCTCTTTCCGACTTGGAGTGACTGGGCGGACAGGTGACCGCCGATTCGGCGACCCCAATCTTGGAGGCGGACTACCTTTCAGGGGTGATGTACTGCGGACGGTTGATCCTGAGCCATGGCTAGTATTGGGTCGAGCAGACTTCGACGGTGTAACAAGCTCGCCCTGGAGGTTGGTGGAAGAAGAACCAGGAGTTGTGGGACGCGGTGCTTGACTTGGCGACACGTTCGAGACATCTGTGGATGCCGTTCCTGGCCGCAAGTCGGACAGTGAGCTCCTCCGCTTTCGTCGAACTCTAACTACACCACTTCCCGATACCCCTTTCATTGAAGACTGAGGGTCTTCTTGCGCGCTTCCCGGCCGCCGGAGTATTTCTTGCGACGTAGAAGCACCTGAACGATCACGAGAACCAGGGCGCAGGAGAGAGCTCAAACTTGTGTCGACATCTATTGATTTTGAGCGTACTAGCATCGAGCCCCTTTGTGTCCCTGCTTCAGATTCGTTGGGCCCTTTGTTCTTGCTGAGAGTCCGCAGGATCGAAGCAACCTTGCTCTCCCCGGAGTTTTCTCGATGCAACCCAAAGCCGAAGCGCTTACGGAAAGACGATGCATTAGAACCGACAGAGCCCGGCGTTTGCGAGGTGGTTCTGGTGAGCTCGCTGGTCAGTATGCCTTCCAGTGTCGAGCCGCCTGAAATGAACTCATCAAAAAGGTGGTCAAAGTCGTCCACTAATCTGTCCAGCAAAGAAATGTGCTGCATTGGATCGCCTTCAACCGTCAGGACCTCTGCAAACGCAGCTGTCAAAGCGCCACGATCACCGTCACTACCAGACGCATCCAGAAGGTCGGCGAGCAGGCGAATAAGCGAAGCGAGAGCACGGCGGTTCTGAGGACTCATGTCCGCAAGGAACTTTCGAAAGCATTCCTCGAATTCGCGGGGATACATGGTATCAAATTGACTCTGGAGTAATCGTAGGCCGGAAGGGTCAAGTACTGGTCCCATGTGTTCCTTCCACGCATTTCTCATGAATGTCTCAAAGGCCACAAAAAGCGTGTCAACCGCTACTTCCGCCGCCGCCTGCAGCTTGGCAGGGTCTTCCAAAAGCACATTGTATAACTCATTGACCGATGAACGGTCCACATTGTCCCTTGTCCGAAGAGTGCGGCCCACAATATTCCCACTGCGGCAGTGCAGCGCAAGGACGTAGGCAGCAAATGTTTGTTCTAACACAGCAAAAGGACTATCTGACACTTTTGACGGGATCGTCCCGATCGCAGACGCCTTGACTGGGGTCTCTTCCTTGCCGGGAAACGAAGAAGGTAGCGTGTTGGACCGTGCATGTCCGGCGCGGGGAGGGGGCATCTTGGGAAATTCACCCAGTAACGTTGCTGAACCAGGTGCCTTGGAACTTGACGTGCTACTCTCCCTTGAATGACCACCCAGTAGGTTTGCAATCAGCTTTGTCGGCGAAGGAGGGCGGAAACCACGGGTAGTCTTGAATTGCGCTACAAGATGGCCAGCGAGGTATTTGATGATAGCAAAGTTGGAGTGAACCAATGATTCTGCCATGTGCCTATTTCTCGTATCGTGTAAAGGTTGGAGGACGTTTAATACTTCATCAGTCAGACATTTGGTCCTGGTGATCCGTAGGGGTATTTACTTACGGCGTTTTGAGAGCACCGGAACGAAGCTTTCCACCGTCACGATATCCGAGGAAGAGGTACCTACTATCGAGTCGACGTTTACTCGATATTGGTCCTCGGCTGTCAGAGACACCGAGATGACTACTTCGAGATCTGAGTCGCTTAGCGCTTTGCTGCACAGCGCTCTTGGTGTGTCAAAGACGACCCTGATCTTTGACGCGGCAGGACGGCTCATCTCTACGCCTTTTTCGTCCTCTAACACGCAGGCTAAAATCCCAAGATTGCCAACAGTACCACTCGGGCTTCGGAGCGACCATTTGCCACTCTCTCTTTCGCTTTCGGAGAATCTCCCCTCTATCTTTGCCTTGATAATCTCTTCGACGATGCGGCCTGCACGACCACCGTACATGGCGACTGGCTCCAGCGCCAGTAGGTCCACAGTGGTATTCTGAGTAGGCTTCGATGTCACTGAAGCAGGGGCAAGGAAAAGAATCCGGCCGCATGTTGATTGCATACAACGCACCGTATGAAGGTCATATACTTGCACCACTCGAATCTCTGCGGAAGACGCAAGTGGACCGGCAACGCCTGGGGCTGTAGATGACGCGTTATCGAGTTCGGCCATTAACCCACGAGCCGTCATCCTACATTCCGGATTCTTCGAGAGAAGCACGAGGCAATTTTTGTAGAGGAGCATGATCCCCGAGTCGGCTTCAACATCAGCAAAGTCCAGATGGTAAGGTGATGACAACTCGTTGAAGTCCACAGCAGTTATTAGACGCCCCGTGGGTAGAATAGTGGAAGGCCATCCATCCACTAATTCTGTCAGTCGTCTGAAGCCTTGATCGTGATTTGTAGAAGATGGATCATCTAGTGAGCAGATGTCCTTGATGATATCCCGTGCTTTCAGTAACGGTCGAACAGCGGGGTGAACCAACGGAAGACTACTAGTCATGGAGTCAATGAGCAGACTGTACCGCGGAAGACGTTGGACAGGCTCCATGAGTAATGAGCGCAGTTTCTGTTCCCCGGTTTCATATACGCGTTTGGAGAAACTAGAATTCTTGTCCCTCATGAACAGGTTCAATGTCTGAGTGAAGGCGTTATGAGCACGCATATAGTCTCCGTAGGGCTGTGAGAACTTCGGAAACCACTCAAGAAGCGCATTGGCAAAAGCAACAGCGCCGATTGCGTCTCGTTCTTCGTCCATTGTTCGTTGAGAAGCCGAAGATGACAGCTCAGTATCTTCCGTAATATCGGCAATAGCATCCCTTTCCGTTTCCTCCAGGACACTGCGAATGACTTCCAAGAAACCCATGTTGACATCATAAATCTCGTTAAGGCACGGAGGAAACAGAGTAGCCAAATCAGACTCGTTGGGACTGGTACTTGAGGGCCCCTTTCCCTGTGCTCTTGCGCGGAATTCCTCTGCCACCTCACATACAAGAGAATAAAGCTTGCTCACGTATCTTTCCTCCGTATCCACGACTTCACACATTGTCAAGCGTAGAGACTGCTTCTGACTCTGTGAGAAAAACTTAGACCGACTGACATTGGTCGGTTGCGACGGGGCTCGCTTCAGCCTGGATGTTGGCAAAAACATCGGCGCTCCCAGCGCTCGTATGAGAGGCGAATATGTTCCATAATGAGCGTCTACAGACTCTTCGGCATCTGCATGCTCGCCCAGGTCCTGGGTATCATGATCTGGCGGTTCAGAAGGCTGGATAGTCCCCGCGGGAAGCACTACATCAACATCGACCCACGGAACTTTACGTTCCTGAAACGCGCCCCGGATATCACGCACTATCTCTGTAGTACTCTCCACCTTGACCATGCGGTTCGCTAAATCAGCTGCGTGCATTTCATCGAACATCTTGGGGATTTGTCCTCCGGGTTTCCCCGCACGAGCGAGAGCCTGCAAGCACTCCTTTGCTGGATCCGACAACTCAGTGAAGTACTTCAGCATACTGACAGCAAGACCACGACAGACTTCATCGCCCTGTTTATCCCGGGGTAAATAGTTGACGGCCGCATACAGTGGTGCTGCGGGGGAGATCGTGATGCGCGGGTAGCTCTGAAAGCCGGCGGGCGTCAGTATATGCGCCTGGATGCGCGAGCTGCTCACGGTTGCATTTGCGGTAGAGACGGGCCCGTAGAACACGAATACGGACGATAATGAAGGGTCTGAGACATGATACAGGCTGAGTTGCTCGAGAGGCAGGTCCGAGGGGACACACGAAGTAGTGGCCATGGCGGGCAAGGAAGGTAGACGGCGCGCGCGCGACGTCGAGACCGAGCGGGAAAGAGCGATGGATCGAGTATTAAATTGAGTATTTATAAAAGAGTTGGTTCAGGAAAAGTGAGGGAAGGAACTGAATCGTTGAGCTGGAAGCTCGACTGCTGGAAAGTCCAAGGTACCACCTGGAAGGCAGCCCGAAGGTCAGCTGTGAGGAGAGAGCGACGAAGACGAGACACATCCAAGGTTCGAAAACTAGAAAACTAGAAACATAGGAAATCGATGAGTGACATGATAGAGAAGGGTGGTGTAAATATTACAGCCGATAGGCCTGACGAGAAGGAAAGAGTCAATGAGTGAGCGAACGGTCAATGCGACGGAAGCCGAAAGAGAGCCCCTCCATCGAGGCTGACGAGGGTGGCAATTAGAATGAGGAGAATGAGGAGAAGAAAAGAAGGAGTGTAGAAAAACAGTCACTGTCACACCCTTTTCTCTGAAACAGAAAAAGAACAAGACCCTAAAAAGACCCTGAGACCACCAGAGACAGCAGAAGAAGGCAGAGCGTAGTAGGTCCTTGGGAGCTGGTGATTTGTTGTTGTGGTCGAGATGCAGCTCCAGATGACTTGCGCTCACCCAGCATTGGCTGATGCATTGGGCTCTCCAGTAATACTAGTACGTAGGCAGTCTCCAGACAGAGGACTGGCTTAAGTAGATCTACTGCATTGGTTTACTCGAGATCTAACATAATTCCATCCGGGCGTAATTCCATTCGAGACCAGAAAGCACCCACTTCCAACACGTGTACTGCTGCTGGTGGTGGTCGCCCTTGTCAACAGGATCGGGCCAAAAAAAGAAAAGAAGACCAGCTGCACGGGAGGGAAACTGCAAGCTCCTGGCCATTATTATTATGATTTCGATTATATTGGACTCGGAAGCAAGGAGCTGCAGGTCGGAACAGCTCTCGGGTTTGTTTACGGGGAGTGGGTGGGGAACTGAAGCTATCAACACCTGAACCTGAACCACACCGCTTAACTATGGATCCCCCAACAGTACTAGTAACAGCTTCACGTTCAGCAGAATGCTTGATTCAACATCTCCCGTTGTCCAAACTATGTATACCATTCGCAATTATTCTTGCAATTATTCTCCCAGAATTCACACAGAACCACTAGCGATCATTGTCAGGTCCTCGTACTTCAATCGACGGAGGTCTATATGTTGAGTGATTGCTGAGTAATAGGAACGGCTAAGCCTAACCGGGATATATTGCGCTAATCCCAGTCGGGAAAACAGCCCTCTCCGCCTTTGGAGCTGCTGAATTGTGTCCACATCCACATCGACATCGGCCTTGGACCATCTATATACTACGCAATCAACAGGGCCATGATTTGAGCTTGTTCCTCTACCGGGCACTCCCAATCTCCGCCGCTCGCTTCTGCCCGCCATGTCTTCCTCCTCTCTGCCGATCGCCGTTGACCCTGTAGCCTTAGTGACCACAGAATGTATTACGGTCACGTCGGCCATGCGGAAACATGCCCGTTGGGCACACTCGTCCGTTGCGGCCATTCTCGGCAGCAGTACTGTTTCTCGAGTCTATGACCGTGATATGTCTCCTTCCAGTCCGCTCAATGGGGCTACACCTACTCGCTCTAGGTCGAGGCTCTCCGCGGACGATGATCACGCCCTCGCGAATCGGTGGGGTCTGAGGGGGAAGAGAGGCAAGAGTATACAGGATAACCCTCTGATATCCGCCTTCACTCGGTTACGGAATGACCTCAAGGACTGCAAAGATATCAAGACCTTTGACGCCCCCGCGTTATTACACCCGTTCCTCCAGGTCGTTCGCTCCTCTTCGACGTCCGCCGCAATCACCTCTCTTGCTTTGCTCGCCTTGACCAAGTTCTTCTCCTACAAGATCATCGACCGTAACTCTCCGAGGATCTCGATGGCTATGCAGCTGCTATCTGCAGCAATCACCCACTGCCGGTTCGAAGCCAGTGATTCCGCCGCCGATGAGATTGTCTTGCTGAGGATCCTGAAATTGATGGAGGGCATGCTGGCGGGGCCGGAGGGCGAACTCCTGGGAGATGAGAGTGTCTGTGAGATGATGGAAACGGGGCTGAGCATGTGTTGTCAGGTCCGTCTCTCGGAAGTGCTGCGGAGGTCTGCCGAGATAGCTATGGTCAATATGTGCCAGGTCATATTCATGCGCCTGTCCGTGTTGGATGCCACCTCAACAACTGCAGACAACGAGAGTTTACCACAGGAACGTCCAGACGAGGCCGAACAAACAAACCTGAAAATGGACCCTTCTGTCGACGGAACCACAGTCGCTTCTCAGCACCCCTCGGCTATGGGCTCTGACACCGCGGTCACGGATCGTGATCACGCCAGCTACGATAGTTCGACTGACCAACCACTAAATGGAAACGCATTCGCTGCCCCACCGAACCCTGAAGATGACCTGGGCGAGGAAGTCAGCCCTTACTCTTTGGCTTCCATCCGAGAGCTGTTCCGCGTGCTCATCGACCTCCTAGACCCGGAAAACCGACAACACACGGACCCCATGCGAGTAATGGCCTTGAGAATAATTGACGTGGCGTTGGAAGTTGCAGGCCCGTCGATTGCGAGACATCCGAGCCTGGCATCCTTGGCTCAAAACGACCTTTGCCGTCACCTCTTCCAACTCGTTCGGTCTGAGAATCTGGCGATTCTCACTAGCTCTCTCAGAGTAGCTGGTACGCTGATTTTGACCTGTCGGTCCGTGTTGAAACTCCAGCAAGAGCTCTATCTCTCATACCTAGTTGCATGTCTTCACCCACGGGTAGAAATACCCCGGGAACCGGGCATAGATCCTACCCTTTACGAAGGAGTCCCACAGGCGCCTAAATTGGTGAAGCCCCCTCCCTCGCAGAGTAGCAGCGGACGGTCAACCCCAGTGCCAGTGAAAGATCGACAGAAGCTGGGACTGGAAGGGGGCTCCAGGAAGCCAGAAACCCGAGAAGCAATGGTCGAGAGCATCGGCGTACTGGCACGTATTCCCAGCTTCATGGTCGAACTTTTCGTCAACTACGACTGCGAGGTTGATCGAGCTGATCTATGTGAAGACATGATTGGATTACTGTCCCGGAGTGCATTCCCTGATTCAGCGACATGGAGTACCACCAACGTACCTCCTCTGTGTCTGGACGCCCTCTTGAGTTATGTTCAGTCTATATACGACAGGCTTGATGACCCACCTGTAACAGAGGGCTTTCCGTCAAATGAACGTCTGCGGAAGCAACGAGACACAAAGCGGATTATTGTACATGCAGCTCAAAAGTTCAACAGCGACGACCCCAAAGGGGCAATTGCTTATTTGACATCCCATGGTGTCATTGAGAATCCCGACGATCCTGTTCAGGTCGCCAGATTTTTGAGGGGAACCACCCGATTGTCAAAGAAAGTTCTTGGAGAATTCATATCGAAACGATCCAACGAGGGCCTTCTCAATGCATTTGTCGATCTGCTTGATTTCTCCGGCAAGTCGGTAGTTGATGGGCTTCGAGATTTACTCGGTGCGTTCCGACTTCCCGGCGAGTCAGCTTTAATTGAGCGGATTGTTACTACGTTCAGTGAAAAGTATATCGAGAAGGCCCAGCCCTCTGAGGTTGCTGACAAGGACTCGCTGTTTGTCCTGACTTATGCTATTATTATGCTGAACACCACTCTTTACAATCCTAACATGAAAGCTCAGAGCCGAATGTCTTGTGCCGACTTCTCGAAGAACCTAAGGGGTTTGAATGCAGGCCAGGACTTTGCCCCCGAGTTCTTAGAAAAGATTTATGATTCTATTAAACAAAACGAAATCATACTACCAGACGAACACGATAATAAACACGCATTCGATTATGCGTGGAGGGAATTGCTGTCAAAGTCAGCTACCGCTGGAGAGTTAGTCGTTGGTCAAACCAACGTCTTCGACGCAGACATGTTCGCGGCTACCTGGAAACCTGTAGTCGCCACCTTATCTTACGTCTTCATGTCTGCCTCAGACGATGCGGTATATTCTCGCGTGGTCATGGGATTCGACCAATGTGCTCAAATAGCTGCCCGCTATGGGTTGACAGAGGCGTTTGACCGCATCATCTTTTCCCTTGCCTCCATCAGCACTCTTGCCACCGATAGCCCCCCTAGCACGGCTCTCAATACCGAAGTACAGGCTGGAAAAAAGAGTGTTATGGTCAGCGAATTGGCCGTAAAGTTTGGGCGAGATTTCAGGGCGCAACTGGCCACGGTTGTCCTCTTTCGCGTTTTGGCGAATAACGAGAACTCGGTCCAGCAGAGCTGGACCCATGTCATACAGATTCTTCGGAACCTATTCATCAACTCCCTTATTCCGCCCTTTGATTCTACTTTGACCGCTGAATTCGACATCCCTCCTATACCGTTGCAACCGCCTTCACAGGTTGTGGACCGAGACGGGCGAGGCAATGATACCGGCCTACTATCCGCGTTTACGTCTTACCTTTCTAGCTACGCTGCGGATGATCCTCCAGAGCCTTCAGATGAGGAACTTGACAATACACTTTGCACTGTAGATTGTGTCAGCGCTTGTTCAATCAATGACCTCCTTTCAAATATCAGGTGAGATTCATAATAACCCCCACAGAATCCGACTTCGGTACTTACATGGCTGTTTGGTTAGATCTCTCCCCCTACCAACGGTGACGAAGATCGTAGGATCACTATTAGCTCAGTTGCCCGAAGAAAGTGCACCAGCGGTCATTGTCGTCAAGCCCGAACGGCTACCTCCATCCACGAGAGCGAATGCCAGACCAGACACTAGTAGAGGTCAATACGAACCCGGGATGATGTACCTTCTGGAGTTGGCAGCCATTCTTACGCTTCGGGACCGACAAACGATTGAGAGCCTTGGTGAGGGACTTTTGGCTTCTCTACAGGGTTTCATTCGAGATGCTAGGAATCTTCACTCCCTGGCGTTATCTCGGGTGACGACTTACCTACTGAACCTGCTACGGTTGAGCCACGTATTACCCCTTGACTCGCCCAGCGTATACGCAATATACTAACATATCCCTAGGACCAACCTTTCATACGTGTTCCCGTCATCCTCCATGGGATTTCCAGCTTCGATCAGGATACTCTAGAGAGCGTCGCGGTGCCTATTGTCAAGGGCCTTTCACGATGTGTTCATGATGGCAGCCTTTTGCGAAATGAGATCACCGTTTCACCTGACTTCTGGTCTATCCTACAACGCGTGCATCAGCACAAAGAAGCCGCGCCATTGGTCTTCAGTCTTCTTAAGGCAGTTATTGATTCGAACCCACCCATTGTTACAGCTGACAACTATGAGTCTGCCGTGGGCCTTGCAAATGAGTTTATCACTGCGGGTAGTGTCGGTTATATTGAAGAACGGCATCGAGACGCGCTTGCGCGACGTTTAAAGGGTGTCAAGCAACCAAGGCAGAGGTTTGTCACTGCGTTTATTCTCCCAGCTTTCTAGTAGCGACTCTGACCTGTTACTTCTAGCGAAAATGAGGTCGTCTTACGCGGCGTGACCGCTATCGGGCTTATATACCATCTTACTGGTCGGGCTCCGACTCTGATCAAACAGTCACATTTAGAGGACGGTGAAGGTCTGTGCACACTCTTCTTGCTTACTAGCATCACAATTGACTGTCAACTTTTCTGACATCATTCAGCTTGGTCAGCATATTGGTCGCCGATCTTTCATTCTCTTACTTCGCAATGTGTCAACCCTTGTCGAGACATACGACATCACGCCATATCAACTTTACAACGATCTCTTCTATCAGTGGACATTGACACCGACAAAGAATGGACAGCCATTTTTGATCAGGTTCTTTTCCCCCTAATCCTACGTCTGTTGAAGCCCGAAGTCTTCCATTCAGACCCTCTCGGAATGGGCGAAACCCGAGTCCAAGCAGCGACTCTCGTCTGCAAGATCTTCCTGCGTTATCTTGATCAGCTCCCCAATGCAAGTGGCATGCTAGAACTGTGGCTCAAGATCCTTGATATCCTTGACCGAATGATGAACAGCGGTCAGGGAGACAGTCTTGTAAGCCCTTCACTCCCCATATCGACTTCATATTCCTTGCAGATAGCTAACTTACTTGCAGGAGGAAGCCATCCCGGAAAGCATAAAAAACATCATTTTGGTCATGGCGGATCAAGGCCACCTTGTCCCACCCCACCAAGACCCCAGCAAAGAAAACATCTGGACCGAAACAAAGAAACGCCTAGAGCGGTTTCTGCCAGACCTTTTCGAGGAGGTCTTCCCCGACGTGCCCGCACCTAAAGAGAACCTACCAGTCACGTCCCCGAAATCCGATTCTTCTCCACCATCTCCACCACACGGTATAGTTCCAAGCTCTGAGCATACCGCCGACGGAAAGGAGAACCATGCGCTTGTTCCTGAAACTTCAAAAGCTGAAGGTCAAGATACTCCTGGAAGGGAATGATAATTTAGGCAAATGTGCTTTACACCTTTTACTTGACCCTACCGTTTCCCTTTCCGTCTCTTTTGGGCATTTATAGCGCGGATCAGCTTTGCTTTTGCTTCGAAACATTAGGTCACACTACTAGATCAAGGCCTGTAAATATACTCTCCGTGTTCTTGTAATGCTTATGCGTCCCTGAAACCATGATATATACCCTATCGTATTGTGGCCTGATGGTTCAGATGATTGCAAGGCCTTTTTCTCTTTGTGTGCCTATCTAAATACATGTCATGCCCAAGCATCATTCATGTTTGACATTTACACCCCACTATTACGAAACGACAGCACAATTCATGCTCGGAGAACCTACACTCGAATCAAGAAAATCAATAGACTGCCTACTTTAGAAGTCTACACGAATCCTAAAGAGTATTTCATCCCGTCTATGGACAGAACGCCATAACGTTAGAGATAAGTAAATATCGCAGATCAGCAGCTTCACCAAAGAAGTGACGTGATCTGACTTGCGGAGTATACTAAGACACGATTGCGATGACGCACAAGAAATAAGACATAGGAAATTGATATGGATAAGGTGTACATAAGGAGCACAACGCAACATAACACACGCATTCGCGACTTCCTGGTGTTGGATAAGTAGAGAAGATATAAAAATCTAGGGAGTAGTACGGAGCCAAGCCGTTAGAAGAGGTAAACTCTAAGCTGTAGGTCGTAGGTACATATGTTATGGCGATAAATGGCCAGATAGATGGCTTTCAAGAAGCGGGATACGACAAAAAATTGAAGATTCCAGCTTGGCGTTGGCGGGCGTGTGCGCTTACGATTGCAGGAAAGATGAGAGGGGATTCCCGATATGAATCGAGTTGGGAAAAGGAGATAGACCTAGTCAGCCTCCATGTCGTCGTCGAGGTCGATGGCGTCGGGGTTAGCTGGGGCGGCGACGGGGGCTTGACCTGCAGGGGGAGCACGATTGCCGCCTTCAGGGCCGGTACTAGCAGCGACAAAGCCGATCGGCGCACGGGCTTGTCGTTCCAAGGCAGCCATGGCATCTGCGGTTTCGGTGTCCATTTCTCTCTCCGCTGCAGCTGTGGTTTCTTCGCCTTCCGGAGCCCGTTGTTGGCTGCGGGCGATGGCTTGCGAGGCGATGAAGTTGACGTCGGTGCTATGGCGGTTTAGTTAGCTTTGCGTGGGATATCTCAATGTAATTATGTAGGTATACATACTTGTATTGAGCTTGAACACTTCTCTTGATACGCAGCATTTCCTTGAATGTATCTTCGTTTCCATGTTGGACTTCAAAGGCCTCCCATTTCTGCCAGAAGGGCGCATTGGTGCGGGGATCGCAGAACTGGGATGCATGTCCGTAGATGGCACGAGCACGGTCAATCTCGCCCAGTCTCCTTTCCATCTCAGCGAATTTAAGGCACATTTCTTTGGCCTCATGATCGGGCAAAGCGGCAATTGCGCGCTCATAGATTGGCCGCGTAGATGGTAATCCGAAGTTGGAGGCCGATTTAGTAATGTAGAACTCGAACATCTCAAACCGATCTTCGTCAGACACTGCCCGAGTGGCACGTTCATAGATTCGCATAGCGTGCCGAGCCAGACCCCGCTCTTCTTCCAGGTTACCATACATCAGGTAGAGGGGTTTAGCGAACTTTGGAGGGCAGCCGTCAAGGGCTTGTTCAAAGAGATCTCGCAGACGTTCAATACCAATCTTTCGGTCAACAGCTTTGGTCAAATACAGATTCCAAAGCTCGAATGCAACTGGATAAGTGAAGAGGTCTAAGCCTCGCTCGTATACTTTGAATGACTCTTCAAAGTATTTGTGCTCCTCGAGGAGATTGGCATAGTTGACTACAGTCTGAGGAGTTGCAATGCGTAGCTCGAAAATCCTTTCATACACTTTCTTAGTCTCCTCGATTGATGAGACACTTTCCACCAGATCGACGTAGAAACTCCACAGCTTCCAACTCTTGTGGATGCGCTGTTGAGGAGAAAGTGTCTCATCGAAATAGTCAACTGTCGACTTCTTAGGGGCTTGCGTTGCTTTGGCCATGATCTCAACCGCTTTATCGAAGTTTTCGCTGCGCAACTCCATCTCTGCCCACTCACACCATGTTTCGGCAAGCTCATTCACTGATTTGAAAGGAACCTTAACAGCTTTCTCGAAAATGACACGTGCAGTGTCCAAGTCTCCACCGCGCTCGTAGAACTTCGCATAGTTTACCCAGAGCTCAGAGAATTTGCCAACGGCCTTCTTTGGGTTTATAGCTGCAATCGCAGCTGTGTACGTATTGACAATCTCGACGTTGTTGTCACCCCAGAGAGCCACTCTCTTCTCCCATTCGATGACATTATTGGGATTCTGCCTAAGCAATACGTCATTGACGAGGAATGGCCGCCGGTCCATAAGTTGCTCAAACCTAAGCATCCGCAAATCAAGATCGAAATCGGCTTCCTCGTCGGCTTTGCCACTGTCGGTCCGAACGGCTGCAGCCTCCATCAAGTTGCCTATAATAGATTCTTCGAATTCGACGTAAGAGTCGAATATAAGAGTGAAATCACGAACAGTCATGACTGTCGTAATGCCCTCCTCAAAAACATCTCGTGCTTTCTCGAAGTTGCCCTTGGTGATCCAGTACGTTGCCAGTCCAGCCCATAATTTGCCTCTTTGGTCGGCAAATCGATCAATGCCGCTGCGAAGGATAGCATCCACATCAATGCCAGACTGAGGACCTGTTTCGATCTTCTTGGCCTTTGAAACTAATAAGTCAACCATCTCAGTCCACAGTTGGAAGTTACTCTTTCCTTCCCGAGACTGAAATCGCGGATTGTCGAGAATCTCCATGTATCGTTTGACGGCGTCGGTGTACTGGCCCATTTCCACAAGCAGATTGATGTACTCCTCTGCATTCTCCGGATGTATTTGCATGTAGCGCGCCCAAATCTTGACGGCAGTTTGACCTGAAGCAGAGCGCGCAAAAGTCTTGTAGAGTTTCCAAATCCGGTTGTGTTGGGTTACGGGCAATGCTCGCAGCGCCCGATCAAAGGTCCTCCTGGTCTGGGTGACAAGCGGTTGCTGAAGCATGAAAGTTAGGTACATCTCCCATATGCGGGGCATCTTGTTCAGCAGAATCAATGCACGCTCGAAGAGCGCGTTGACTTTCTGAAACTCAGCCCGGTACTTAATCGCATTGCGGTTCTTCAGATGTTTTGTTCGAAATTCCAAGTACTATGGATTCGTTAACAGTTTACTCAGATATCAATCGGGGACTCAAGAGTTTTAGATACCATCTTCCAAAGCTTGTAGGACCTCGGGAGCTGTTTACAAGCACGTTCCATGACCTGGAAATCGTTCAGTATGCAGATAATCAACGCATCAAGAGGGCGACTCACGAAAGCCTGCTCGTAAAGAGTCCCATTCTGCTGTTTATATTCAATATACGCAAGCCATGGCTTGATGCTGCCAGGATTCCGGAGAAGATCTTGCTCGTACACGCTGTCATTATCGGCCTAAAATAACAAGCATAAGATCAGCAATCCCGCACTTCATCACGGAATCAACCCACTTACAATTAGATATAGATCAGGCCGGGAGGCCGACGATCGATCCATTTCTGCGTGTTGCCTGTGGGATCTCGGGGGCAGAAGCGTCCCTGGCATTGCGCCACTCAATCGAGCGGGACCGACTCACACGGTCAGCACGTATTCGCGAGGAAACGTGATGGCATGAGCGGGAAAGTCTTTTCGTCGCGTCTTGGGCGAGTATCGAGGAGCGCTTCGGCGACGAAGTTAGCAGATGCATAATCACGTGATATATGTCATGCGGGCGGCCACGGGTTGGTCCAAGCTTCCTGTCGCCGGTGATGTTATCATGTCCCTCTCCGCCTTTGGACCGCTATCGTGGCTCGTGCCTGCTTCACTTGAGCTTTGTTTCGGGTTTCTATACAATGTCCGGAGCTGTGGTGAGTGTAATTATCATATGTGAGCGTGACAATATCTTAAGACTTGTATTTGATATAGGGCCGTGAGGCGGTCTTTCCGACACGCCAGTCGCTCGGGCTGATGAAGAGTAAACTCAAAGGTGCGGAGACCGGCCACAGTTTACTAAAAAGAAAGAGCGAGGCTTTAACAAAGTGAGGCTCCTATGCCCAATGGATAAGTCCCCGGTACTGATACTATGCAGGCGTTTCCGAGGTACGCACGTCTACTTCTACTTCCCGACGACTTCTCCGCATCAACAGCATTAATCAATACCCAGAGATAACTAGGCGAATTGATGAGGCCAAACAGAAGATGGGAAGGGTGATGCAGGTTGCTGCATTCTCCCTTGCGGAAGTGAGCTACGCTGTCGGTGGTGACATCGGCTACCAAGTCCAGGAGTCCGCCAAACAGGCCCGGTTTCGAGTACGAGCGAAGCAGGATAACGTTTCCGGAGTCTTGCTACCACACTTCGAGAGTTATACAGAAGAATCAATTAATGACTTTGGCTTGACTGGTCTTGGGAAAGGAGGACAGCAGGTGCAGCGCTGCCGCGAGACATATGCCCGCGCAGTCGAAACCCTGGTGGAACTTGCCAGTTTGCAGACGGCATTTGTTATTCTGGATGAAGTGATCAAGGTTGTTAACCGAAGAGGTGAGTGTCCTCTTAATCAATGGATTTGGATATGCGCTAACCTAGCTTTAGTTAATGCAATGTGAGCCAGCACACTATAAGTTCTAATGAATCCATCTAACGCAGTGGGCACAGTGAGCATGTTATCATCCCGCGCACCGAAAACACCATCAAATGTCAGTCCCTTTATTTCTGTTCTCGCCATGCGCTAACTTACGTAGACATCAATTCCGAACTCGACGAGCTCGACAGGGAAGAATTCTACCGACTCAAGAAAGTCTCAGGCAAGAAGCAAAGAGATGTCGCGGCAGCCGATGCTGAAATCCAAGCGGCACGCGAGAGGGAGGCTCAGAAGCAATTAGGCGCCGCCGCCGAAACCCCAGACGTGCCCGACGTTCTCGGAGAGCAAGAAGACAACGACGTCATTTTCTAGCCTGTTGATTCCCTTTCCTTATATGTAGTGTACTTCCTTCTGGCATATGAATGTTTCCCGTCGCTTGATATGTTTTAGATTCCTCAGCCTGCAACTAGAGGCAATTCCATACACGCATGCTCCACTTCGCATACCTCATAAGTTGCGGATTAGATAGCTCAAACCCATAAGACCCAGCCGAATAACGCCCGACAGCATGACAATAAAAAGAAAGACAGTAAGTACTTCATTGCCTCTGATACGTAACGCGAATCGGCTTCCCCTCCGGCCCCATGGGCATTCCACTCGTAGCTTCTTTCGCACTGATGGCGCCCGACTCGTTCTCGTATTCGACGAATGCAATTCCCTTCCTCCCCGGGACCAGCCGCACCTCACGGAACCCCTCGAACCGCCCAAAGACAGCAGTAAGACTTCCCTGATCCGCTGTATCGGGGAGCTCCCGCAGGAATAGAATCTTATTGGGAGGCAGATATTCGTCCGGAATGACAGCTGCCGCAGCGCCAGAAGTAGGCTTGAGACCAGCGCCCTTGGCAGCCTTGACGGGGCGTCCGGGTGCTTCGGGGGCGCCAACAGGAGGACGCTTAAGTTTCTTCTGTGCTTCGAGGGCTTCATGGGCTTGTCGTCGTTCTGCACGAGTACCAACATCAGAATCCCATACCTCACCGAACGCATACATAGGAATGGAAAGGAATAAGGAGGAAATTCATACCCTTCTCCGCCAGCCTTCTGCGCTTATGAGCCTCTAGCTCCTCTTCGCCCCCCTCACGACGCACCGTCGCATCGCTCCTCGTTTTTGCGTAGTCTAAGACCATGGGTTTATCGAAAAGATCGAAGCCATTGACTTCGTCAATGGCGCGTGTTGCGCTGTCCACATTGTCGAAGACAATAAATGCTTGTCCCTTCGCCTTAAGGTTCCGCTTGGCGACAATTTCAAGGATCGTTCCGTACTCGGAGAAGATTTCAGAGAGCGCTTCTTTCAGCTGGTCGAGTTTGATGCGTTCTTCAAGATTGCGGACCTGTTGTAATGAGCTTGTTAGTCGGGGGAGGAAGTTGATGGAATGGAGAGGACTCGTTGGCTGGACGTACGTAAACCCTACGGAAAGCTGATCAGCTGTGGTCCGATTAAATGCTATGTATGGTATGGAGGGAAGCTATAGACGAATGGGCCTGGGGAACTCACGTGGGATTGGGAGGGATGTTGGAAGGCACTGGAACGGTGGCCATTTTTGCGACTGGGAATATGGGTCCGCAGGCCGTGTTATAGTGTTTCAGTCGCGATTTCGTTGTATGTTGCCTTCTCTCGGCGTTATCCACAGGCAGCTTGAATTGCTTGCCGCTATACAAGCGCGAAATCATGTGATCTATTTGAGTGGATACAGCAGCCCTTAGCTTCATAATATTCATTGAGAATTAGAAGCTAAAAAGCATCATTGGTCTAGTGGTAGAATTCATCGTTGCCATCGATGAGGCCCGTGTTCGATTCACGGATGATGCATCCATGTTTTTTTTTTTTTGTCTTGCGCGCCCCCATTAGACATGGTTACTCAGTTGTTGGAGGCTATCTCTCGGAGACTTCATCTCATCCTACGCAGTATTATTTACATGCCAGGAACCCTCTTAGCTCCTCCACTCTGGGTTTCAGCTTCGACGGCTGATTAGTCCAGTCTTCCAGTTTCAATAATTCGAGCTCTGTTTCCATGAACAAATATTCGGCTGTCGTGGCTCGGACCTACTCCCTGTTAGAGGAGCTCCATGCATGCGACAAGGAGAACATACCCTTGGGAACGGATGCAGAAGCATCCCTGTAAGCTTCTTCAAGACGTCAGCTCGTACCTGATCGAGTCTCGAGAGAGGTGCATATGCTCGAATGGCAGCCTCAAGCCTGGCTATACTCGAGGTTTTGAAATGGGCTTTCTGAACTAGGACGAACAGTTTTCTCAGACTGGTTAAATTAGTAATTTGCAGGTAGATGTTGGGACAGGATGACGGACGTTGGACTCTGAAAACCAGGAACAGACGCTACGTAGCCGTCTAGCAAAAATGCCGCTGTCTCCAGGATTGGTATTGCGTAGCGTTCATCGGTGAGCTTTTCACTCAAGACCAGAAGTAAGTCGTCAATAATAGCAGTCGCTATCTCTGGGTGCCGTTCTGCCGGGTGGTTATTAATATATTGTATCAACGCTGAACGCGTGGAACGTATAAGGCCCTCGGCTCCCGCCACAGCGGAGGTAGCCATGCCCTGGAATAGAGGCAGTCGCAGCCAGTTTATCGCCTGTAGTTCTAGTAGTTGAGCGTAGTACTCGGTTGTGGACACTTGACTAAAGTGTTCATATCGCCTGTATTGGTCAGCACTGATCTTACCGGCGATACAGATGCGGGCAGGTATATGGGGGAGGATTGTACCTTGACAACGGCGGGAAGTTACTGGCAGTCTCCCAGAAGATTTGGAGACAAAGCCAGGCTTCAAAACGAACCTTATCCAGTTTCTCTGCTGCAAGACGGCAGAGGCAACCGACAATGTCCTGAACGTGGCACGGATTCGTAACGCTTGTCTTTCTCTGAAGAACGACTTTTGCTGCCTGAATGCCTTCCAGTCTAACCAATGACCCAACATCACCACGTCTATCGGTTGTATAATCATTCAGGAAACAAACGAGACTCTGAGCTATATTCTCAGTCACATCTGTATCTTGGTCAGTATTATCCTATGATATCCAGAGAAATGCATACCTATGTGGGGCAGAACTCCAATAGTGAAACTCTTGATGGCCGCTACTCGTTTCTCAACCAATTTCTCTTTCTCAGCACAACAAATCAGCTCTTCAATGACAGACTGTCGGGTAAGGTCGGTAGCCGTAAGTTTGGTAAAGATTGAACCTAGGGCAGAGATTTGACCACGACCTGTCGGCAAGTTTCGAGTTACACGAATATGTGAGAACCATGTCTGCAAGATTTCATCCTTTTTCGTGGACGGTAAAAGGAGCCATAGCTGCGAGATTGCTTCTGACGAGGCCTCTATTGAGATGTCATCACTCCGCGAGAGGCAGAGCATAAGCGTTCCGCACGCTTCCCCGAGCAGGTCAAATGGAAGTACGGGACCTGTAAGTTCTTCGATGCGAGTCGATGATTGAGAAAGCGACGAAATCAGACACGACGATGCCTCGGCAGTGAGCTCTGGGCGGGAAGCTTGGAGAATCAAGTCGTCTTCTTTGGGTCCAACAGGCAAATTGAAAATCTCCCAGAACTTAGATATTTGCTGCGCCACTTCAAGGGCATCATCTTCAGCTTCTTTAAGGCCTTCTGTGTCCATGGCCCTGAAGGCATCTATAACGGATGCTATGGCAAGCAAACATCCGTGCCGCGTCTCAGTATCACTGCGAGGAATACTGTGGAGTTTGCCCCATAATTTTTGAAGGACGATGAGCACGGACTTGTTGGCTTCTTGAGTACTCAGAAGTCCAAGTGCCCTTGCTGCGTGTCTTCTAGACTCAGCGTCGGCTGACCCAATGCCTCTCCATTGCATTAATGACTCGACAAGGGGACTCCAGTACTGGGAACTAAGAGCAACAGTTGCCTTTGCAACATCGACCATGGCCCTTGAACGTCGTGCTACCGAATGATAATCCACTACCTGTACAAGTGATATACCCTCCACGATAGTATTTGGGTGACGACCGATGAGCTCCTGCAGCGCAGCAGAAGCACCCCTTCGGATATTGCTAGACGGGTCCACACACGCAGCACAGACAAGCTCAGTAGCAAGCATCTGAAGAATGCTCACCTCATCTTGAGAGACAGACGAATGGATTGCCTTCCGATTTATTGCAAGGAGTTCTTGGGTTGTATATTTCCGTGATATCGCCCATATACCGAAGCACGCGGCATCTCGAACTCCAGTTCCGACGGAGATACCAGTTGAAGATCTTTGCTCAAAGTCCAGCCCAGACACAAGCGGCTGCAGTACATTAGGCAGCTGCTGAGTTGGGGGCGCGTGCCGGAACAGCAAATGGCCTAGAGTGAGAATCAAACCCTGCCATCTCTGAGCGTCGACCGCGCTTAGATTCCGCTTCAGCATGCTTGTTCCGACTCGCCTAGCCTCAGACGGCGTTATAATCTTACCCTGTCTTGTCTCGTATAAGATATTCTCCCCCAATGATCCAGTAACCGCTTCAATGACCTCTGTTGCCATGTCCGGGTCCAATTTCAAGGTCACGATACTCAGTGACTTGCTTGCGGCGAATCGTATGGGCGTATCCTTGTCCGCGAGAGCATTTAAGCAATGATTTATGGCTTCCTCCAAAATATAGGACACTTGGTCATCGGATAGTGGACTGCTGCTTCTCTCGCTAAGCGAAAGCGCCATGACAGTGATCGACCGAACGATCTTGATCATAGTTTTTCGAGCTAGAGCAGACGACAAAATAATCTTTGAGACTTGGGTATCACCTTGTACAAGACGCATAGTCTGCTGAAACAAAGGAACAACGAGAGGCGTAAGATCCTCAGCTTGGCCGGATCCAGCCAAACGCGCAAGGAAAGATAGCACTCCGAGGTATGCGTAAACAGCAGACGGCTCTGTACCCGCAGGTGGATGAATTACATTGAATGCCCAGTAGGTGAGGCCCTTCAAAACACCCAAGGCTTGCATATCCCGACGCAGAGCAAGTCGCGCGAGAAGCATCGTCGCAGCTTCACGCTCCTTGCCCGCCACATTGACATATGTCAAAGCTACGGAGAGAAGGGATTTGGCTGCTGCTGGCGTTTCTGGCGACAAACTTCTGACCAATTCATTGTCCTGATATGGCACCGGCATGTCATTGGACGACATGGAAGACAGATCGAACGGAGCCAGCAACAAGTGTGAGAGCCAAATGAGCAGCACATAGCGCTCTTCCCAGACAAGCCGACGCGGTATATCTTCAGAAGAGTCACCCGGTTGAGCGGCATCCCACTCAATGAAGGCCCGTAGTAGAGGATCAAAATATTTTGGCTCATTGTTCAGGAACCTACTGATGACCTTGACACCTCGAACCTTACAAAAGGTATAGAGAAGCCTGCAAACAGCCCTCGGCAGAGGGTACAGGGCTTTTGACTGCTGGTTGGCCTTTGCACTAGCATACTGGTCCCGATGCGTTAGTAAGTAGGCCAACAGAGCATCGACAAGCGGAGGCAAAAGTGATTGCAGGTGCGGGTCAAGCAACTGCGGCCATTCCTGAAACGGCTCTAGCTGTGGTAGATTGTTAACAGACTGATTTACTACTAGCGGATATAGTCCTTACAAGGTTGACGAGCCGCTCTGTTTTCGAGGCCAAGGTCCATCTCCGGGGGACTTGGGCGTGTTTCTGAGCGTTTTGTTTCCACAGCAAAGAAGGCAACTTGTCCAAGAACTCCTTGACAAGGTCCCCAGATGCGCGCTGGAGCTTGACCTCCCGGTCATCGGCTGCATCCATGATGGGAGTGTAGCGACATTGGCAGAAATAAACAAATCCACATGCACACATGTACCCTGAACTGCAGCGGGGAGCGGGCTGATCTCTGAAGCGGTCACGTGAAGTCATTCTATTCCCCAGCCAGACCCTCCACTTTCTCTCTTGATAGCTCTTCATCGCAAGCCCTTAGACAAATATCAACACCTCAATTCAACTGCCTGTGCAGTCGGTGAATATGTGACTGGAGATTACCTGATAATTGCTGCAGTTGACGCAATTCAACCTGGCTGAATGTTTCGCTCGCTTCAACAGCAATGGCACGATTCAGCTGGCAAACAGCCATCTGAATCTAGCATAAACTGCGTTCCGAGTCTGATATGGGAGAGAAGAGCTGGTAACGAACGCCGGAGCTGTCCAGAGGTCTAACAATCTCGCTGTCCCAAGGTCCCTGACTAGATAATCCGGAAATCTCCTTGCGCCATTGTGGAATCTGCCTCATCTGTGCGATGGGATTCTCGAAAGCGCAGCATGATCTCCCACACCAGCTCAGCCTTACTGTACTACCTAATAGCATTTACATGGATGCTTACTGTGCTGGAGGCTTGGTCGTTGCCATTGCGTTATCATTGATGCATTAGGTTAACATTCTGATCGTGCAGCGGGGATCCTACACTTAGCTGACTATCGAGTCAAGGCGAGAAGACGTCACCGAAGATCATTCCACCGCAAATTCTCGTCTGGTGCTCCAGAACAGGTTGAGGACGGCAGTTATGCCAAGCTGGTGGGACACTCGGGGCATTGCAGCATGGTTTCCTAGAGCGATAGAGTCCCTCGATCGGTATTCAGGTTCGTTTGGCATGAATACGACAAATAGCGAGGTAGGAGCATCCACCACAAGCGTTTATTGTTGCTGCTTAGCTCTTGTGGGTGTTGAACTTACTGGGTGTGATATCAATGGCTGCCCGTTATTGGGAAAGGAGGGAGTCAGAATCCGGCAGGCAAAGCCACAACGCTTTGGGGAACTGAGGTATGGATTGCGGAAGTGAGGGCACCCACAAACCATAATGCGCGCTGTTTCATGGATGTAATTTATTCTATGATAGTGTAGGATAACCCACACTGCCTTCTCCTTCTGCGCAGTCAAGGGCTCTCCCATATCAACACCAACACCGAAAGGAAGAGAAGGGACTAGATGAACGGCTATGGAGTTATCAACCCTAACTGCGATAGAGAGGGTAAAAAAGCTAAACTTCCCACAAGTCCTGGCTATAAGTATCTTTCATTTCACGCACTTTATTTTACCATCTGGCCGTTCCTTCGGTCCGCTCCCAGATGTTAGCGCTAGGTTAGGGTTAGGAACTGACAACGATGGTGACAGTGATTCTGCCACATCACATAAACAATTATATTCCATACTTCGCAATGTATGCTGACGGATATTATAGATTCCATGGCCCACTCTTGGAGCAGCTACTGTATTTATACAATCACAACCTGATTAGGGATAGTACGCATGTGCAATAGTATGCCTTAAGCAAATTTACATCAAACTCTCACTAAGAGCGAGCAACCGCCCCATTCCTCAACCACTACCTCTCCACTCAGCTGAATGTATGAAATAGCGCGGGCCCTGAATTCCCGTTCCTGAGACCCTTCACCACATGCTTCATTTTCCTGATACCCATCCTTTGAGGAGGCCAACAAAGTAGGGAGTGGACGTTCTAGCCAGAAAAGTACATGGTCAACTAGAATAAGAATTACAAGAATGGGCGTTGTGGTGACGAACTGAAAACAAAGGCCAAAAACGACCGGAATATATACATGGAGCAGGACCATACCTGCCACCATCACGGCTCAAGACCGTTCTATCATCTGGATCTATAGATCCTCACTTGCGGGGCTGCTCTCTGAAGACTTCACATAACCACCGTATCCACTCCGCGCAAGTCGAACCATGGAGCTACGAATGTGCATGACGACTATAGCGATAGACAGCGAGTTCCACACATCCTGGCCCTTCTCGGAAAAGTCAAACTGCGAGAAGAATTTACCATTCGTCTCATCATCTTCCGGCGTGCCTTTGATCAGGTTTAGGTCGAATGTCATAAGAGCAACAACTGGGCCGCAGATGAGGAACCCAATGAGTAAGGGCAGCTCATTGTTGTTTAACGTGTCAGACGCAGCCAATGCCTTCCGGTGTTGGAGGGCGAGCTTCTTCAAGCGCCTATTAAGACGTTCTAGCGCATCACGGACTGACTCGTTCTTCTTTTGTGCGTGTAGTACATGTATCGGCATTGACGCACGGTTGATCTCGAGGTTCGCATCATATAGCGCCCAGCGAATATACCTGCTGATGGTCTGTTTGATCAGAGTCTCCGGATTCTTCTCCACGATGCTGCAGTCCCTCACACGACCACTGAGGGAGAAGAGGTTATTGAGCGATTTGATTGCTAGTCAACTTAGCAGGTGAGCACGCGCAGTAACCTAGGCATTCGGCTTACCGTAGAATGTGGTGCTCCTAAATATCGTGATAATCGGCTCTGATTTCTTTTTGCCCTCTTCAGGGAATAAAGAATCAGGCAAGGTCGGGAAGTCAAATTGCCAATGCTTCGGTGCAAGCGGCTCAAAACCGCGCATAGCCAGTTGCAAGAAGAGCTCTTTCTCCTGCTCAGTGTATCTTCCCTCAGGGATGTTGGTTACATCTGCGAGCCGCTTATCCCGCTCCCTGTTGAAGTCAAAGAGTACAGTTGCCCTCTCATTGTCGGGAATCTGATAATCCTCGTCCTCCTCGTCATCGCTGTCAGTCTCGTAACTGCGGTCTTTGTAAGTTGCGGGTCTTCTGCGCGCTGGAACTGCTGGCACAGGTATTCCGTGTCGGCCAGATGTGCTGGAAACGGAAGTTGTGACAGTTCTTGGAGGACTGGACGGGGCTACAAGCTGCGGCCTCGGGGGCGTTTTAGGCTTCGGTCTCTTTACAGCCTTCGATGATTTTGCGGTACTATGGCTCGGTCTTTTGACCGTCGGCACTAAACGAAGCAGTTGTTCTAGCTGTGAAACATAAAGCATGAGATCGGGGTCTTACTGAGATGGGGCTTCTTTAATAAAGGAGAAGAAAAGTCTCCAGGAAGATCCAATTTATCTTCATCTTTTGAATCTTCGACTGTCACTGCCTCGTACTTCCTTTTCAGTGGGTGAATCACTGGACTAAAATCGCTCTTTGCTGAGTCCAGCTCACTTTGGTCCTGCGCGACGAACGCAGGGTCTGAGGAGTGCTTTCGCTTAGCTGTGGAATGTACAGCCAGTTTTTTCTTATCCTCGTCAAGGATCAACTGTAGTTCATCGTCGCTGGAACTTATAGACATGCTGATCATCGTGGCGGAGGGTATGTGATGGATGTAATGGAGCTTGTTGGTATCACAAAATGAAATTGGTTGACGACTCTCATAAGAAGCAAACTCTCACAAGTCGAGTTCATGGAAGCCTCGATAAGATTGGGGTCTTATTCTGAAGATAGAGGTGGCGGGTGGGCGCTGAAAGGACATCACTTATGATTTGCATCAAGTCTTTGTGCTGCGGTTGGTGCTGGAGATAAAGAGGCTACTTTAGAACAGAAATAGATATGCCGCTTGTGTTTCCACTCTGTTGTGGTGTGATTGAGAACCTGGATGAGAGAGCCTTTTGAGGACAAAGAAAGCAGAGCAGAAGGGTTGGACTGAGGGAAGGAAACCCCCTGGTAGTTGCCTTCGGGCAACACAACACTGGACTGGACATAGTAAAAGATAGGACAAAGGCAATGCAGATTGACTAAATGGTATGCAGACAATAATTGTCACTGGAGTCTATACAGATTCAAGTCAGACAATCTGAGGACGACTCGAATCGATTCCTATCAATGGCAACGGCAGCAGCTATTGGATGCGATTGCCGCGTTCCAGAAAGAACAAAAAACTAACTTCTCCCATTAGGCCATGCAGCATTATTAGTTAAGTACTTGGTCCAAGATAGCGAAGCACAATTACATTCCTTGAATGGCGGAATTAAACGATCCGTTACAAGGACAGACGACCGTGGAATAACTGAACCCTTCCCAGCTCACACCCACCCTTTTTTTGTCAATCTGGCCCTTGAGTCCACTCACCCCTGTTGTCAAAACTCTTATGGATATGTATGTGCAATGTCTCATATTTCAGTGCAAAAGGCGGGAAGCAACCGTCAGAACCAAGAAGCCCGAATCTGACGTAAATCCAAGTTTGAACGTCTCGCTAGTGGGAACGTTTGGACTAAGCAAAATCCGCGGTGTACGAGAAACCACGGAATTCTTCTTGCATCGCTTGGGAAAGAACTAAAAGGGAAACTTAGTATCTGCCAGTAAGAGAAAAACTAGAAGTGTCTTACCTGATTGCACTGGAGTTAGCACAGGAGTGACGCTGGTAAACTCTTGGTCGAAGTTGCTAGTATCCGTGGCGCTGCTGATAGTAGGCATGAACGGTGGCGGCACGCGCTTGTGGTAGATGTCATCCCAGTTGATGTTTCGGAAAAAGGCGTGGGACATAACTTCTTGCGCATCCGTGGGGCCGGAACCGAGCCTCAGTTCGGGCTCGCGCGTCAACAGCTTCTGCAGGATAGAAACTGAGTCTCTAGGCATGTGAATGGGGTAGAGAGGTTCATCCGCCAGAATGGCATCGTAGATCTCGTCTTCATCCTCTCCACGGAATGGAGACTGCTGCAGAAGCATTTGATAGATAAGAACACCAAAAGCCCACCAATCAACGGCCCTGCCGTACTTCTTGTCGAGGAGAATCTATAAGTCATTAGCATCCCAGAACTTAGATTGAGCGAGGTGATCATACTTCAGGAGCCATGAATTCTGGAGTACCACAGAAGGTGCTTGTAGTAGATCCATACCACATGTTCTCCTTGCAGAGACCATAATCACCAATCTTAATATGGCCATCGAGAGTTAGTAGGATGTTGTCAAGTTTCAAATCACGGTAGATAACGCCGTTCTCGTGGAAGTATTTCAAAGCCAATAACACTTCCGCCGCATAGAACCTGGAAAATTACGTCAGTTGTCTTACAAATTTTAAACGAGGTGGGGATGCATACTGCGCTCTCTTCAGACCGAACTGACCCCTCTGGATGTGCAGCATGAGATCTCCACCACTGATATACTCCATAACAAAGTAAACGCGAGTTTCCGTTTGGAAACAGGCGTGGAGGTTGAGAAGGAATGGGTGGCGCTCTTTGTTGGCGATCAGGAAGACTCGCTTTTCGGATTTGGTGCTCTCAACTTCGTCATTTTCAATGATAAACTCCTTCTTCAAGACCTTGATGGCATATAGTTTCTTGGTGGCTTTGGTCTCCGCCAACATGACCTTACCAAAGTTACCCTTTCCTAGAACAGCAAGGAAGTTGAAGTGGTCCAGGCCAATTCTGACCTTCGGTTGCTGAGGAATATCTTCTTTCGCAGCCACTTGCTGTTGCAGTGCCTGCATTTGCTGCTGCTGTTGCTGCGGCGGCGGCGGCGGCGCATGCATGCCGTACTGCGCTGGCGCATTGACCTTCTGCATTGCCTGGGCTGGCGGGTAACCTTGCTGCATAGCGCCTTGTTGGTAAGATGCGTATGCAGCAGGATCGTAATGAGCATGGGCCGGGGGCTGAACAGGTCGGCCTGCATCTACTTTTCAGTGGTTAATACCTGCGCAACAGAAGAACAAAACACTGCTACTTACCAGGCATACGTCCTGTCGCCACGGCGGCAGCGGCAGCGGCAGGACTTGAAGAAGTTCGTGGGGGTAATGGCTGTCGTTGAGAAGTAGGCGATTGTGGTGGTGGAATATATGAAGTTGCCGCGGCACTCACTGCTTCGGCAGACGGTGGTCGTTGGCCATAGGATGATGGACTTTCCACAGGCTTTGGGTATGCATGGCCTGCATCTTGAGAGCCGCCAGGTCGAAGCGTCTTCCCACTCAGTCCAGAGCTGACGGATGGAGACTTGTTGTGGTTTTTGTGGCGGATAAGGGTCTCTAGGATCTGGTTCGCTGCCTCCATGGACATACCACAGAAATCAGGTACGAGATGCGTACAGTGCGCATGGCAAGTAAGACCACACTCTAACGAGAAAAATTAGCCGTTTCCTTTCTGCCGTAATTATGGCAGGTCTCCTTACCTGAACAGCGCTTGGCATTTTTTCGCCCGAAAGGCAGTAAATATCCGCAATGACAACACCAATTAGCGGAAATGTTGGAAAACCCTTCAAAGCGATGCGGGATGCGGTGGTTGATCTTCTCCTCGTCGGGATCCGTCTCGTAGTTCGCCTTGCTAATACATTTCGTGACGACTTTGGGGTAGCACTTTCGGTGGCAGGTGTACTTGCAGTCGGAGCATTGCATTCCAGCAGCGTATTTCAAGAAATCGCCGCAAAGCGCGCAACGCATGATGTTGTAGAATTGCTGCGTGACGAACTTGTGACCTTGCTTCTCGTGTACTTCCTCCTTCCTCTGCCGGACCGCACCTTGACGGTTGAGACCGATGTCGAACGGTCGTCGGTCCTTCGAGTGCTTGGCTGGACGGCTTGTTAGCATGGGAATTAAAGTTAGTTAGACGAATAAAATTACCAAAGCTCATTGATATATGGATTCTGCCCACTGGCTCCAGGGCAAACCATGCGTCAATCATCAGCGGCCCACCAGTAGCGCCCGTTTGGCCTTCAGTTCCAGGGTTGTTATAGCCTGCGGAGGCACCATACTGGGACGAACCGACCGGTGCAGCAGGGGTGGTTTGCCCAGGACCATTGCCAGGGCCCATCTTATCCGCCGAAACCCAACCAGAAGCATTTATTTCGGTTTCGATCTTCTTTCGACGCATCTCTTCCGCGATGTCGGAAATTCGTAACCACAGCATACCAATAGGAGTGGGCCTGTCACCAGCTTTGTCGTATACGGTAAGCTCAACCTCGTTCGCCTTGTCAATGTCGAGATTGAATGTCTCATCCTGCCACCTGTCGGACCTGGTCGCCTTTGTTCTGGCCTTTATAGTATCCTCGACTTTCACGATAACAAACGTCTCGGGACCCCTGGAGAATCTCGAGCTAGTCGCATGATCAACGTCCTGGACGGCTTGAATTCGCATTGTCAGAAGACCGGTTAGCGGCTTGCGCAAATTCGGAGCGCTTAAACTTTCATCTGAAATTCAACGTCAGCTAGGAAGATTAAGTCACAAACAGATCAATGGGTCCGCACCATCAGGAGTATCTGTCGACTCTATATCAACATGGAGATCTTCGTACCGTTTGAGAGCCTGCTTTAGAAGCTGAATCTTCTGGTTACTCTCAATTCGTCGGCCCTCGGCATCTGTGCGACTCTTTCTATCGCCTTCGTCCTGGTACAATCGGACCATCTTCTCAATGCCTGCTTTGTATTGTTTCTCGACACTCAGCTTGAACTCAAGCTGGGATAACATAAGCTGGATCTTTGGTCCAAGGTATGGGGTATCATATTTAATCAGGTCTAGAGAAGATACGTATCAGTATAAGAGTACATTTGGAATAGTGCACTGAAGGTGCGCAAGTGGCCAATGCAGTGAACATACCGAGTTTAGTATAATTCGGACGAGCCTTGGGCACAGGGGCGAAAGGTCGCGGATCCTTGAAAGGAGCACCCGACGGCATAGATCCGGCCCCAGGCTGCGGGTGCTGCGTAGAATCACCATATCCCAAAGGATCTTTCGGCGGAGGGGCAGGGCCATCTTCAGGGTTCGGTGGCAGCCGTTTATCGGTGGGTGAACCGGATTCTCGCTCCATCTGCCGCAGCTGCAGCTCCTTCATCTTCTCTTCCAGATAAGCGATGTTCTTGCGGCCATCTCGAATATTCGCATCGACTCGTTGTTGCACCAGAGGATTATCGGTTGACTGTCGCATATTCGACGCAGCGGCGATAAGGGCTTTCTCCCGCTCGATCTTGCGGTAGACCGAGGCGATGAGCTCGTCCCCGTCCATGGTGAAGAGGCCTGACCTAGGGGGTTCGTGGTCGGGGAACGAACTCAAGAGCCGGTGCAGGAAAGCGACCGGTTGAAAGAGGGTAGAGGAGAAGAGACCCTAAGAGAATACGTAAACCAGGAGAGACCTCGTAAATTAAGAGGATGGAGTAGATGAGGTCAGTAGGGTAGGTCGGTGGCCGGCAGATTGGAGGGGGGATTGGGGTGGAGTTTGGGCGAGCGGGAGGCGGAAGTACAGATAGTGTCGCGGGGTTTTTGTTGACAATAATGACAGCCTCAAACAGAGCACAAGGCGACCAAACAGTCCTGCAACCCTCAATAATCCTCCAGCAGATTTTCAGATCCTTGACAGATGTGAGACAATCTGTCTGTCGATGACGAAATGAAGTCGCTTTCTCAATTTCCTGTGGCCAGATCGATGATTGATTTATCCACAGTTCAGCAGAATTTATTGTAAGGGGCTGTGCTGGGCGTTCCGTGACAGGCAATTGCCCTGATACTCCGTCTAGGTATGAATATTGTTAGGCTGCCAGGTGTGTGCCGAAGAGTCTTCAGACTTCACAAGGTGCCAGTCAAAGAAAGTGTGTCAGACTGGGCCACCTCAGACTTTCTCAACGCAAGAGATCCTTGGGCGCTGGGCTAGCTACAAAATATGGCCTCACGCGTCCTTGATGAAAGGAATGAAAGACTCCGGAATTCGACTCGCCGATGAGCGAACCAGCCGTCGCAACACCCAGCTTGAAACGGAAACAATGTGCAGAATCGAGATTCTTGCCTGAGCTTCCAGCCGGCCAGTATTCGTCACCACGAACCATATCTTTTTCATTAACAGGGATCTCCGGAGCCTACTTCCAACCAAGTCTTGTCTGCCAGAAAGAACCCCTCAAGAAGCCATTAGGCTTTGAAACATCCCTGACTGCAGGCTTTCAAGGCAAACAGCATGTGCTTGAGCTACAAGAATCCAAAATGCAATCGATCGTCCTTGATCGATTCCACGGCTCACGGGTACAGTCTCAGCATCACCGCCCTTTACTGTATACAGGCACTTGGAATCTGTGAATGCATCCAAGGGTCATGCGCCCTGTTTCTGGAACATTGAGTCTTCTGGACTGATCCACGGAGATCACCGCCTTGCGGCCCTACCCGACCACTGTCGCAGCGGAGTTCAGATTCCAGCAGCCCTACGGTTTACCTCTTAAGTCACTGGATTGCGTGGCAGATCGCGGCGTAGACTGGAGCACATGGATGACCAGGGATAGAACCCCTCGACCTGATCCGGTTTAGCGTCCACGTGATAACAAAATATCTCTAGATAGCGGGGAGTCTTGGAGGTTCTTCTAGTTTTCAATTTGCACTGCAATTGCAAAACTCCATTGCCCGAGAATAAAACTTCGATTTCTCCGAACAAACCTGATCACATTGCAATGCCTCCCCCGAGACGTAAAGTCCTCGCGACAGCCGAGGAAACCATGTTTCCGCCCGACGAACTAGCACAAGGGCAAGAAATCGCGCGAGTCATCAAAGCCACAGGAAACAACATCTACTCGGTTCAATTCCCCTCAAAACAAACGGCTCTGGTAGAGCTACCTGCCAAATTTCGATCCACTATCTGGATGAAGCGTGGTTCGTTCGTCGTGGTGGACACGAACGCTCTCGACACCCGCGACAACAAGCTAGGAGGAGAAATTGTCAATATCGTTCGGGATGAGAAAGCCTGGCGCAAAGCACACTATTGGTGAGTGGTCCTTATTGACGCCGATGGCCTTTCTCTGACACTCAGGGAAGGCCGAAGGAGTTCGTGAAGCAGCCAGTCGTGGCATCCGATGATGAAGACGAGTCCAATGTCGGCAAAATGCCTTCCTCCGATGAATCGGACGCCTAGAGGCGAGGCCTTGATCATTGCCGATGCCGAGTAGCTTCCCCCGCAATTCCTTCTTTAGGCGCAGCAGATATTTCCACTCAACCAAAGATCCATCGCGGGCCGGTTATTGACCACTGGTGCCGGTTGCGAGCCGAGCAGCTCACTGAACATGTTGCTTTGCCTTTGGTGTTGGAGGTGAAGTGGGGAATGCGCGGTCTCTGTTGACAAGGACGCCTAACAACTGGGCGCCAAGCAAGAGAACAACGGCGGCCGAGCTTAGGTTGGTGCTTGGATAGACATTCCAGGCCCACTCCTGCACCAACCACAGTGCATACACAAGAATTGGGTGATATCCAGCCTGCCAGAGGAGGAAAGGAGTCGCCCAAGAAAGATAGGCGAAGAATTGGTAATGTAACGACCTTGCGCACAGCAAGCCAACGGCCAGGGATGTCAATAGTGCGGACATGATAAAAGACGGATGAAGTGCTATCCCGCGGTGTTGTCCAGTCAAGAATTTGCGCGCGAAATCTGGCAAGCTAGTACCAGATGGTTTCAGAAAGCAGGTAAATCCAAACACAACCAGTATGAACAAGTGCAGAACTATCAGGCCCGCCCAAAAGCCTGTGGAGAGGAAGATATCCTCCCCCACAAATCTCCAATTCACCGTCCACTTAAACATAAATTGCCTTCCAAATTCGAACGCGCGCTCAAAATAGCCACTGGGGTTCGTCTTCAGGAATGGTATCGCAAGCAGAACCTAGCCCTGTCAGTCCTTTGTGCGCAGAAGACTCCACCAAGAACAGTCACAGACCTGAATGCCCAAAGCCAAACCAGCCAGCCGAATACATCGTCCAATATCCAAGCTCAACGCGAGCAGCACCATAACCGCGGGAACCAGCAGAATCAAGGTCATCTTAACTCCTAGCCCAAGCGACCAAAGCACAACTGCGGGAGTCCATTTCCGGTTTATGAAAAGCCAAATAGCGCCCCACATAGCCAGCGCCGCAAGCCCATCGTTAAAAAGCCGTAGCATGTAAACACTATGCAAGCGTTTGGACAAAATCAGCAGAGGAAACAAGTACGGCGGAGCTCCGACCCGCCTATAGCACGCCATGACAATCGTAAGACATATCAGATATAGGAACGCGAATATAATTTGGCCAAAGACAATGTCCCTTCCTCCGTCGGTTAGATGGTAGAGGAGCGAGTAGCTATAGACGTGCGCGGCTGGGTAGACGAGCGGGCCTGTAGAACCCTTGATTAGGGTGTAGTCGCGTTCTCCGGAAAGATACAGTTTGATCTGTTGCATGTAGGTTGTCCAATCAATTTCGGTATCTAGTGATGAGGCTGTTAGGTTGGCTTAACTAGAATGGCATTTGCGATGGAGTTGCGCAACTTACATGGGACTTTCCATATAATGAGGGCGCAGAGAAGCCCATCGGCGATGTTCAGAAGGGGAGCAATCCATTTCGTGTGCTTTGAATTTGAGCACAGACCGCTCACAAGGTCTGTCAATGCCATTGTAGTTGATGAAGAAGAGCTTCGTCACAACGGTCGGAGTATCGGAGTATGCTGGCCTCAAATTCGAGCCAACCGGCTAGCGGGCGCTATTGATAGCTGACCCCATTCGGCTTAGCGGCACACTGGAGCGATCCAAGCACATGTCATACAAGATTTTCGACGATGATTTCTTGACAGGCAGAGTCGAGTCATTACTTGTATACAGAATGATCATTTTAGCTGTTACATATAAGACCTCCCTAAGCATAAATCCCACCATATGGAAACAGGTCATAGTGTATATGTACAAAGGGTATATCGGTGGTTTGGTTTCTTGCACCGTCCGCTTGATGGGTTTACCGGTGCTATTTCGTAGGCCCAATCGAGGTCGTCGAAAGATAGTCATCAGCCTCTATCATAGCATCTCCTCCAGTCCGTCACTCTCTAATTTGCATCCCAAATTATTGGCCTGGCTGCCCTCCAACATCCACCTGTCGTCTTTCCCCTTGCGCATCTAACCCTTTCGAAAAACCCAGCAAGTCCCCTATGAATCCCGTAGGTTTTGGTACGGGGCATTCACGTCCAGGAGTGGCATACTGCTTTGCCTCCTCTTCCAATTGCAGAAATGTGGTGACTTCTTCGTCCGCCGCAGTTGTTGGCTTCTGTGGAAGCACGTTCCCTCCTTGTGCGCTCATTTCGGCATCCCTACGTCTTCTTCGCCGTACTCGGTGAATCTGCTGTCCGTCGGGACCGATAATCATCTCAGAGTCGGCGAATGTGGTGCGCGGGGCCGGGCAAGGGAATAAATGTGGGATGCCGACGACCACAAGGGACGCGAGGAGTGTGCCGGCGAAGAGGCCGGTTGTCGACCGCGACCGCGGATGAAGATGGGGTGGCATGTCCGTAGAGACTGAGTCGATCGAATTCGAGAGGTACTCCGTGTATTCAGAACGGTCACGTCGGCATTGGATGGTCGATCGGTCTGTGTGGGCTGATCAGTCACGATAATAATACAAGAGAGGTAGAGGGTATACCGTACAGTCCAAGAGGGAACAGGAGAAGTATCAGTGTAATTGAGCTAGATCATGCCCTAACGAGACATGGCCTATCCAATTGGCAATGTGGAGGGGAAGGTAATAGGTAAGTAGCCTGGCCGGATGAAGCCGCACTTGGAGTCTTGGACTCAGCCGGCGGAAGGGAGCAGTTCAGTATTGATCTCGGCGATCTAATCTTATCTATAAGCGTTGCCATTGGTTGAACGGCCTCCCGCCCAGCGAAACGCGAGGAGAGCGACCTGAGGCGCCAGAGCATCATCTCCCGCCATCAGCAAAACCCTACAGCACCTCTTTGCGGGTATTCTTTTTTCATCTTTCTTTTTTTTCCTCTCTGAACTACTTCACAGAGACCATCTGATGAGAAGAAAATGATCGTCTCGTTTCCACACTCGTAGTGGACCATTCTTTTTATTCGGAGCCTCCAACAGCTGTCTCGGTCTCCCCGCCGACTTCTCAGTCATCGAGAGCTCAGGACCCACCAAGTAACCTTTCAGACCTGACTGTCCTCAAAGTATCAGCCTCTCATTTGCGCTAAGTTAACATGAGTGATCTGGATAGGTACTGTGCCACATAATTTATGCGATATCCAGTTTGAACTAACGGCGCCTCCTCCTTGCAGGGCGATCGCCCAACTTCGCGCCTGTCGCTTAATCCCCGAGGCCCAAGTCCGCGAACTCTGCTACAAGGCGCGAGAACTCCTAATAGAAGAAGGGAATGTTGTTTGCGTTGATGCGCCAGTTACGATATGCGGGGATATTCATGGTCAGTTTCACGATTTGATGGAGCTCTTCCGTGTTGGCGGAGACGTTCCAGACACCAACTACCTATTCATGGGCGACTTCGTCGATCGGGGGTTTTACTCGTTGGAATCGTTTCTTCTTCTTCTCTGTCTGAAAGTCCGCTATCCAGACCGCATCACATTGATTCGTGGCAACCACGAGTCCCGACAGATCACGACAGTGTACGGGTTTTATGACGAGTGCATCCGCAAGTACGGAAGTGCCAATGTCTGGAGGTACTGCTGTGAGGTGTTTGACTATCTCGCACTAGGGGCTCTAGTTCTTGGAGCCAGTTCAGAGCTGGAGCCGTCAGGACCAAGTTACAACGAAACGACACAATCAACCATGTCGACCGATGACAGCGAACTCGAGACCGAGGTGCTAAACTCCAAAGGGGAAGTCCTCATGAACACCTATAGGCCAAGATCGAGAACATCACTAGACAACGGAAACACATCACCCTCAAGAGATCAAAGCCAGACACCCATGCGACCCGGCGCACCAGGGACAGGCGCATCCGGCAGCGCATCCGGCAGCAACAATAGCAGCCGAACCGGTGCTGTCCTCTGCGTGCACGGTGGCCTTTCCCCCCTCATCGATACAGTCGACAAAATTCGCCTTATTGACCGCAAACAAGAAGTTCCCCACGAAGGCGCCATGTGCGACCTCCTCTGGTCCGACCCAGACGAAATCGATGGCTGGGGCCTCAGCCCCCGCGGCGCAGGCTTTCTCTTCGGCGCCGACATCGTCAAGCAGTTCAACTACAAGAACGACCTCTCTCTCATTGCGCGCGCCCACCAGCTCGTCATGGAGGGGTACAAGGAGATGTTTGACGGTGGGATCGTCACGGTTTGGTCCGCACCGAACTACTGCTATCGTTGCGGGAATGTTGCTGCTATCCTGGAATTAGGCGAAGATACGAGCAGCGGTGGCACAGTCACAAGGAGCAATGGCGATCAAGGTCGGAGTAATGGCATCTTGTCCAGTAGTGTCGATAAGCAGGCCCTGCGTAGCCCTGGACGAAGATATAGGGTCTTTGAAGCCGCTGCGCAGGATACAAGGGGTATGCCTGCAAAGAAGCCAGTTGCTGATTATTTCTTGGTGAGCCCTTTTCCCGTTCCTCTCTGCTGCCTAAACCCTAGTGAATGTCCTGGGCTGACCAGTCTCCATTCATAGTGATACCAACCACCATACCCCGCCCCCTCCTTCCTTTCTCCATAGCCAACATGTCAGCCTGCCCTCTTCACACATCCACTATATATGCCCTTATCTCTTCCATCTCTCGCATTCCTCTACGGCTCTTTTCCCCTTCAAATCTACTCCGTCTAAGCCTTTTCATTTCTCAACGTACTTTCCTCGGGACCTACTTCCAGCATTGATGACGACACTAGATATCTACCTAGCCTTTTCACTCGCATGCTTTGTTTTAACGGAATGGAATGAGAATTTGTGAACAGCCAAAACATATGTCCTAGTTGAGTTATGTAGTAGAATCTCGCAGTTACTGAAACCCTTCAGAAAAGTATTGCACCACACACATTTCTCCTCGGTGCGCGGCTCATAATGAAGTGTTCCATTCTGCCCTGAAAGATTAAGCTAGTGCTGCCTTCTATTGTTGAACGATTTCGTTCTGGTTAGCCCAAAACTTTAAGTTATTGTAGATATATGATAGATGAGAAAAAGATGAACACGAATAGGGAGTATAAAGTATAAAGTGTAAGGCATATATCACGAACATATAGAACAAAGGCCTGAGACTCAATTCCACGAACAGCCAGTGCGAGGTCAGTTATAAATGGAGAGGGCATGATACATATATTAATGAAGAGTCGCCTGGGTGAATAAATTATCTTAATCACGTCATAAAATCATGCACTCCGAGTCTATTCGTCGTCAAGACCAAGCCCATGAAGAGCATTCATCCGCAGCGGTGAATAGGCCTGCTATCGCTGAAAACTGCCGGGAAAAATCATGTTGGTTTGGTTGCTGTTTACGTTGGCAACAGGATCAGTTGGATATTGATTCGGTCTTGCCATGTTGGGAGGTGGCTGTGGAGGCTTGTAACCGGCATCCGGCGCAGATGTAGAAGGGATGTTGGGGACATTGTTCACATAGCGCCAGTCGGCCGATGTAGTGGGAAGACCATTATTCCAATTCTGACTCCAGTCTTCGGCCCCGAGTTGTAGCGCATTAACGTCGCGAGACCACCAGTCCTGACTTTCCTCAACCAGATTTTCTGGTGTATCAAACGTGGTCAACGGAGATTGGGCGGATGTTGTAGGCATGCTGTGAGCGGCGGAAAATGCTCGGAATTGTGCCTCAGTTGGGCTGTACCACTGCTCTTGTGGAGGCTGACTTGACGGACCTGGTCCATAGCTGGTAGAGACTGGTCTTAGATACGTAGGTTCAGGTTGTCGGGCTTCGTTGCGTGCAAGTTGAGCACTGAAAGATCGTTGAACAGCGCGTATGGCAGATACGGAGACAGGTCCAGAAGGCGCGGAAGAATATTGAGAGCCTACGGGCTGTGCTAGGTTCGGAGACGTACCCATAGAAGGATTGGCAGGCTGATTGCCCGCGGACTGGGATACAGGTTGAGATAGGTCCGTGGCGGCGACCACAGACTGGGAGCTGACGGACGGTGGTGAATCTGAGGTTGTTGAAGGCGATGCTGCTTGGTCCCAAGGGCCCCACGAGCCCCATCGAGCATGTGTCTGTTCGAAGACGATAACGGCCTCCCTCGGTAGTTGTACCTGCCACTTACTGGCAGATATGTCGAGAATACGAAGCGTCCGGCGAGCACAAAGCCAGGACTCTCCCATCTCTTCGAGATGTCTCAAGCCGTGTATTACATCTCTTTGTGCATTCTTTTCGGGTAGATTGAGAAGGTGGATGGTCAAGGCCGTATGCGCAATATAGACGGCGATATTGCAGATCTGCTTAAACCCGTATGTGCGTTTATAGAGCCGAAGTAGCTTCGATATAGCAGCTGCCGCCTGAGTGCATAGCTTGCGGGGGGAGACATGCTGAGGAAGTGGGGAGGTCGACTTTGTGTATTTGAGGAAGGGGCGGTAGAGGTGAATGAGGAGAAGTTGATAGAACATGCTGTAATGGTGTAAGTACAATGCTCGCTTGCCCTCCCTAGGTCAACTTACTGCATGAGTAGCGCTTGCGGAAGCTGGCCTTCCCGCGGCTCAAGTTCCTTCGGCAAGCCTTTCTTCCAAGCTTCTAACCGAGTATGAATCTCACTTAGCTTCTTTAGCTCCATTTGCTTGGACGATGGCTTTTCTTTGGGAGCAAGGTCGTAGAAAAACACCACTAGATCTCCACTGATCTTACACAATTTCGAAATCTGGTCTGCGACTGCCCTTGTCCGCGAAGGTTGTGCATACTCCCGACTAGGCCCCGTATCGCTGTAAGGAGACCATAATGTTGATTCCTCATTGGGTAGAATATCCACTGGGGAAACACTTGTGTTCGCTGTCGTGAACTGAGGCTGTCGTCCAAGATAGTTAGACCAACATCTAGACCAATTAGCATTTATCTGTGTGGAGTTTTGACAGCGCCATACTTGTCGAAGAGGAAACAACCCCAAAAAGTTATGCGTCTTGCATCTATCTCTTCTTCGCTGAGATCTCGTAAGCTCGAAGACTCAAGATTCAAGCCCAAGTCAAATGCCATGCGGAAACTCATTCCGCTATAAACCCAGCCTTTCCCTTCACGGCCACATCCGGCCTCTCGTACGGACATAAGAGCCAGAGCTTGCACGGTGCAAAGCTTTGAGTTGACAAGCTCATCGTTGTCAAGGATCAATCTCTTCGCTTCTTTGAAAAAGTGATCACCGGCGGTAGCAGAGTTGTCTGGATCTTCACGTGCCCCTGGCCAGGAGCTGAAGTGACACCCCAAGGCCAGCATTGTGTTAACAAGCAAGGAAGAGCAGTACTGGCTCGGCACTCCACGGGAGTAATCGCGGTAGAAGAGTTCCTTAGACAGAGTGGTGAAGAAGGGATAATGCCATGAAAAGTACATTGTCAAGAGATGGCTAATAAGCTGCTGATCATCAGTAACCGTCGTCCACCGGGTGACGGATCCCTCCAGATCGCCGCTAGTAGCCAAGCCAGGCTTGAACTCGTTAAGTTCCGATCCGGGTGGTAAGAAGATGAGGTTTGACGTCCCGCCAATAAACTTGCGGGATCCGTCTAGCACGAGGTTGCTCATCTTTCCGGCCAATTCAGACTCAAATTGATCCGTCTGCGCGATATCGTTCTCTTCAGGTATTACCGCATTTGACAGCCAACCAGACGACCTCTTTTCCTGGTTCACGAGAGATTGCGCTACGTCTTCCAGGTTATCACAGGACCGGATTTGGCGGACCAGGTCGAAGGCATCTTCCTCCTCATAGTTGAGGAGCGCCTGAATCAAAGTTAACAAGGTAGAGTTCTTAGTTCTTAATGTGTCTGTATCCTTCTTGTAAACTCCTTTTCGCCGGTGGTCGGAGTTTGGATCATAAACGCCTAGTATATATTAGCCATCTTCCGAGGGTAGCTGAGGAATGGTCAATATACAGGGTGTATGATAGACGGAGGAACAGGCGGCACAGCTTGGAAGATTTCCATCACACTTGAACAACGTCAGAACTTTGAACGCATATAAACCTAGCGGCCGGCACTTGTTACCTTTGATTTCCGCCTGCGGCAAGCAATGCACGCTGTGCTCACACAGCGTCGCTTCGACGCTGGAGCATTGCCCGTACTGGTCCCTTGACCCTTGGACGAGGACTTCGTGTGAGGTCCGTCGGAAGAGGATTCCGCGTCGAGCTTTTCCCCCATGGTAATCAAGCCCAGACAGATATGTTCGGTGACAGCGACAGACCAAGACAGCGCATGCTTATCGGAGGAGGACGCTCGGCGTGTTTCCCTGTGGTAGATAGCGAACGAGACGAGGAGACGGAAACGAGGATTTGGGCGAAGCTGAGGCTTGACAAGATGCGCACACCATCGAAACGGTTATCGATAGCTCGCAATGGTACGATCTAGGATATGATAGGCGTATGCGTCAGATATGCGCGGTAGAGTAAAACCGATAAAGATAGCGGCGCGTAGAGCATAGCACCAGGCTATGCGCTGATGACCATTCCCTCAACCAAAAAATTGACTCTATATCTACCTCGAAGTACTCACAGCTCTCTCACCAAGATCGAATAACGATATCCCCGCGACCCGCAAGTGGAGGCGGGCTCTTTCGGAGACGGAGGGGTAGGCAATCCGAACAGTTGGAATCTGGTGGAGGGCCTGGATTCGTTTCCGACTCCAAAGACTGCGGGCAGCTGGAGAGCAAGGAAGATTATTGGGCCAGTGTTCGTGCAAGATACGGAGTAGATAGCAGCAAGCTGCTCAGCGAAGCCGGAGACAGGCTGATTAGTGATGTGCTTCAAACATATTTCCTGCGGTTGGTCTGATAAGCCAGCTGACTAAGCCCGTTCTTTGTTAGTACAGTATCTCAGCTCTTGGAACTCAGTCTCCTCTGTCAGATGAGCGGTAGTTCTTTATATCTATTGTCTTACTCTGTACACGACGCAAGTATTTCACTCATACTGGGTTTACAGCTTTGGGTAGAGGATAGCATGTGCTTCTATGCTTGCACAGAGATACCAAGACGATCACCGGTTTCACTAGAGGCAAGAAAGCCAAGATTCCGCCGATGGCTGGGAAAGGATGCGGACTTGGGAACACTATCACAGAGCTTTTGACCTCAGCTTCGGAGCACCGTCTTCCTTTCAGTTGCCCTGTGAGATGCTGCAATGCTTGCTTTTTGTCAGTAAAGTTAGATCTGGTTGTTTACTGTGCAAAGAGCCGGTCAGATGATCGATGCCGAGCCTTCCCTGACACTCGTTCCACTTCATAAATTAGTAATACCTCGAATTTGTATGTACCAGCGAAGTGGAAAACTGGTGGAAAACGAGGAGGTTGGGCATGCAGGCATCAGCAAGGCAACGACTTAGCAAGTTTTATCCCTGACTCTGTTGAAACGTTCGGCTGGAATGTAGCGGTCGCTCGGTGGGCCGGAAAAAAGAAATGGAATGTTCCTGCGTGGGGATGGATTTTCTGGCTAGTTATGTGGCTTTGTGATCATTTGCTGCTTTGGGCCTTTTTGGCTCCATCGACTCTTCCACAAGACTACTAAAGTTGACATACTTAGAGTAAGGGTATTGAGAGTACCTGTATTTCTCTGTCATGGCTGGCTGTCAAATAAACAGACTAGGTAGTTCGAAGAGAAACCGGAATCGTATTGGCCAATGAAAAACCATGCAGTCATGACGGAGCATTACTAATTGTTATTATAATACCGGGTTCCGTAATGTGCAGACGGTAAGTAACAGACCCAAACGGACGGTCCACCAGCGGATGCCGTCACACCCGCATCTTCCTTATCTTTTTGAGTCTGATTGAGATCATGCTTATCCGTCCATATTCTTCCATTCTTCCCAATCCGCCGCCAGCTGTTTCACTCTCTTCTTTCTTCAGACCATCCGTTGCTGGCGTCAGCTAGCTCAGACTCTTTATTTGATCATCGAGGCTCTTCCCGTGGCTGTTCTTCCCGGCCGTGAGACCTGCAAGTCGCGTGCCTGCATCCTTCCGACTCCAGCTCTAAGCGGTCTCCCGCATCGGGCCTCCACGCTTAACGTGCCAACACACCGGTCGTGGGTGGATCTACAACACTACGCTACTACTCACCACTACATTATTTATCATCACCGCAACTCTTTCTCTCTTTTGTCCTCTGAAGCCGAACGTCCGTACCAAGTATACTGGACTCTTCGCCGCCCCCTTCTCGTTCCATCCATGTATCTCGCTCAGACCCTCGATCAGAGTGCCTCGTCAGGCTTGGAACACGCCTCCAAAAACACCTTTTGCGGCCTCAAGAAGTAAACATGATGGTTCCTAGGAGCTTCCTGTTCAGCTCTGCATCGTCGCCAAAACAACTTGTGGGTTCGCCGTCCGCTGTCGATATGAGTCTACGGCAGGATGAAATGGCGCTTGAAATAGCACCAGACGCCCAGCCCATGAGCATGCACACCGACCCCGTTGTCATTCCTCCTAAACGAGGCCACCGGCCGACGCTTGCCCAGATGCAGTCGGCGAGAAATGATCCAAGAACTCCGAAAAGAACTCGAATGACCCGCCAGTCTTCGTCGTCTACCCTGAATGACCGGCCACTACCAACAGCCGTAGCGTCTATCCTAGAAGCCACTGCGATCCCCGTTCCTCGACGAAGTCGCGTTGCCCGTGAGTCTCGAAAGTTGCCTCGTGGAAATTATGTGCAGGATTTCAGCAAGCTGCTCATGGACGGTCTTGATTACCAGCCACTATACGGCACAGGGAATTCTACACTGGACATCTTGCTCAGCCCTCCGGAGGAGACGGATAAATCGTTTGTTTCCAGCGACTGTGATAGCGAGACGTTTTCATACTCTGCCCCTTCCGTCTCAGCCGAGTCTGTACCGTCGCTGGATACCGATGTAGAAACACCGTCCAGTCTCTCCATACCGTTTACTCCGTCTAGCCAACGAAGCCCATCAAGCCCATCTGAGAAGATTCGGCGCCGAAGCCCTCCCAAATGCGAGAACTGTGCCTCAAACCACCCACTTTTAGACACGGATTCAGACTCTGACGATGAACACACGATCACTAGTCGTCAATCATCCCCATTGGATTCCACGCCTTCCAAGCCCTTCGTTACCGCACGATCTTTTGTACGTCTAGGCTCATTCAAGTCAAATCTAACAGCTTCGCTGCGGGCTATAAAATCCGCAGCGCAAAGTGTCTCGAACTTCGCATCACCATCTCTTCAGCCCGATGATTTCCTCACCCGTTCATTGTTAAGCATAACTCCCGGAATGACAGATGATCGGAGGCCGCCCCCAATGGACGAAACGCCGTCTCCGGCACTGCGTCGGTACCTGAATCCAATTATGGTTTCGCCTACGGAGATGTACAGCTTTCAGGATCAACCACATGACACATTTGACTCGCACAATTGCCCAATATCAGTCCAGATGCAAACATATCATCGTTCAGGTAGCGGCGGGTCCCGAATGGGGCGCTTCCAATTCTCCAGCTCGAAGAATCGTTCCCGACACTCGTCTCCGTTTGACCCCGAGGCACCGCCAATGTCCCGCCAGCGCGAGCCTCGAGAGAATAGCGACTTCCTCCGCATAGTCGTCTTGGAGATGAACATGAGACGCCGAGGCAAACTCCGTGATGACATACCAACTCGAGCCCAGGTCTGGTTACCTCCTCGCAAGGGCAGTCAGGCCAGATTCGTCCCATACGTTTACGACCAGGAGGAGGAGCTCGAGTCTGAAATCCCGGCCCGGTGGATAGGAGTTTCCATCGAGTCTTTCTGATCTACACCTACTTTCACTTGTTACTTCATATTTCTCATCCTTCTTTGGCTATGCACAGCGCCAGGCGTCTACATTCGGTTCGGTTCGGTTCTATATCCGGGCATCATGGCGCTCTACTACATTGGTCTGTATTTGCATTTTGGGTAACCTGCTTGTGGGAGGGTGTTCAACATACATGAGTCAGGGTTAGGGTGTTTGGGCGCTTAATAAGATTCCCATCTTTTTTACTTTTCTTGTTGTTTTATTCTTCTCCTCTACTTCTCAACCTATTCAAATACCGACTATAACCGAATATAGAAGAGATACATCCGATTAGACACTCGTCTTATTGCCGTGTACAGCCTCCCTGCGTAAGATTCTGCTGAGCAGCCCATTGATCTCATGATGCTAGTGTTCTTACCGAGCATGGTAGCATTCACTATTTACACTTTTCCCAATAGGGTGAGCAGGCGGTGCAGGCCGCTACATATCGTGCCCTAGTGCCACTAACGACGACGTTGCACAGTAATACTGGGGTAATCTAACCACCGCTTATCCTATGCCACGCCTCTGACCGTACTTTAACCCCAGCCTTCATATCAAACCTGAAAAACTAATTGGTATCGTTAGAGGGTAGCGCCTAGAATACCAGTATGGAGAGCAGGGCAGGACCGGGCAGCGCCGCATGGACCATCAAGCTTGCCTGGCTACTGCTTACTCCTTATCTCTGCCCAATCGAGGACGTCCCAAGCACGTCTCGCGAAACGCGAGACGGACAGAAAACAGGTTGCAGGTTCCGTCCTGGGATGACATGTATTTTCCTTCGCCAGGCTCGCTAGAGCAGAAAATAGAGGGTGCGTCCGCTTGCTCTGCTCAGACTGTGGTGGCTCGGTTCATGATTTGTTTTTGAGGTGCCCTCTTACATCCTACGTTTGGCTCATAAGTTTACGACTAGAGCGCTGAATCACAGTATCTATTGGCATCTCTCTTATCCAGCTGGTGATATTTGTTTACTGCCAGTGGGGAGAGGAGAGAATGGGGAGGTTATATCATGAGGTGATCAATGGGTGTGGAAATGTATTTCAGAACTAGGGCCCTGACGGGCGCTCAGACCTTCCTGAATTGAATATTGGGGTATCTGGGCATGTAATCTGACATGTGCTCTGTAATGTATAGCATGATGCAAATTGACACTCGTCAGTGAAATTGGCTACGGGTAATGTTCGTCAACAGTTAGCAGACGGCGCAAACCCTAGACCAACAGATTGCACCGAGTTAGACATGTTGCATTATTGCTCAACGGACGAAATGAGGGCGCTTACGCTCTTCATCCAAGAGAGTCTTCTCTTTCCAACTGTCTTCAATCCAATCTACCTTGACGATATGCGGGAGCTTCCTCCGCGTTGAGAGTGTCTTACGGAGTTTGGATATTTCAGACGATGTGATGTCTGGGTCCACGACCACATGAGTAATAGATGAATCCTTTAATGAGGTTGTAACGCTGGCGCCTGCGAATTTGGCCGTGTTCTGGGCTAGATGGAATCGTTGTGATTGCTTCGGCTCAGGGCCTTCTGAGGCCGAATCGTTTTCGTTCTCGGGGAAACAAAGGACCAGTCCTTTGAACAGCCAACCACATGGCATTGTCCACCCGGAGTCCACCTTCTCTTGGATGTGTTCTGTGACCTTCTGTATGGCTTCAGGGCTGCAGGAGCTGTCGGTTTTTCCGTCTTTTGCCATCTGATCCAGAAGCTTGTTGATGTTAGTGGGTATCAATTATCCACTCGTACAGCACTTACGTTTCGCAGTTCCTCGACAGTAATATCACGGGTATAGCTATCGTTGAACTGATCCAGGCTATCTGCAACAATTTCTTCCTTTTCTTTAGTCGTAAAGAACATATGCCTGCATCGCGTTAGAAAATACCACAACCCGTCTGCAATCTCTTACCCAGGCTCGAGAGGAAGAAGTAAGTCTGGGAGTCCCGCGTCGATCTCGCTCTGTTTGATACAGTCGAGAATCCAGGACGGCCTGATAATATCGATATCCCCCCTCTTTTGCAAAGACGCTGCCTTCACCGTTCCTGCAAGCAAGTCAGCTACCACTTTGTGAAAGTGCACACACGGCTTACTCCTATCTGCAATGCATATAGTATCAGGTACAGCATCATTCGTCTGAAAGATTCTGCCCCCGTTGGCTTTAACCAGATTCTCCAGCTCAGCTTTTGACTTCTTTACGGGCGCGTTCGAGTCGGTCAAGATGACTACGATAGTTTAGCGCCAGTAATAGGAGAGCGGTAGAAGAGCTCACAGAAATTGAGTCCATCGAATATATGTCCCGATGGACCGGCGTATTGAGCCTCAGCGTTTTCATCATATCCTGCTATCGCAAGCGGTTTTTTTGTCGTTTTCTTGACGCGCTTCTTGCGGAAATTCTCGATATTGAACTCTTTCTCTCGGTGTTCCTGTTCGGCATGGGACTTGAGGTCTAAGAATTCCTGCACAGACAGCGCGCTCTTCCAATCTTTATCCATGCGTAGCCGCTTAAACCGGGGAAACCGAAGCGTCAAGCCTATTCGAAATTGATCGCTGACTGACACAGACGCTGCTTTGACGCAGATAACTACGGAGTCCTCCGGCTTAATCCACATATCCGGCCGCTCATACTGGGAGTCACCACCTGCAAGCTCGATGTACGTCGTGGGGGGCTTCTTGGGATTCCACTCCACCCACTTGCCGTCAGTGTGATGCCTGATATTCGCATAATCAGCGGCCGTGAAGCCCCCGCCAACTTTGCAGAAAGAGTAGCACTTGGTAGGATTCGAGCCTTGGAAAGATTGTCCTTCGTCAACCCTCAAACCACATAAAAAGCTGGAGAGTTTGCCGCCGCGGTGCCCAGATCCATAGTAGCCCCCAATCACGACGAGGTCAAGAGATTCCCCAAACTCAGTCATGTACTCGGGCTTGACCTTCATCCAGTCATCATGCCGTTCGTTCAGTCGGTATGGCGACCTAGGATTCTTCAGGACCAAGCCCTCAGAAGCTTCTGCAACTGCCTTTCTGAGAGAAGCTTCAACCTCAGCTTTGGTCGTAGCCTCTTCATAGGAGTGCACTTCGAAGCGGCGATGTACGGGCTTTATGATTTTCTGCAGGGCATTTCGACGATCTCGGAGTGTGTACCGTGTCAGGTCTCGGCCGTTGAGATAAAGAATGTCAAAGACTCTGAATAGTGGATGAATACCCTGTCGAAAAGGGTTCCTCTGTTCGGATAAAGCAGCTGTCTTAAGTGTACCAAAGGGCTCAGGCGCATCTTGTTCGGTGTTCCACGTAATCATCTCGCCATCCAATATGAGGTTATCTACTCCGTCTGCAAACGCATCTTTAAGGTGACGGGTCAAAGACCCAGCCTCGTCGTATATACCGTTTCCGTACAGATATGTATAGTCTTTGGCCTTCCTCGACCAAAATCGAAACCTTCTACCCCCTGGCGCAGAAGCATCCGACACCATATGCAACTGCATGCGCTCTCCATCGAGCTTTTCTTCAATCCAGAAAATAGGATCGTCCTCAGTTGGCCTCATGCGAGCAATCATACGATCCAGCGACTGCATCTGGAACTGAGCAAGTTGCGGTTGGAAGCATTGCATCAGCGACACACCTCGATCCTCCGCGTCGAGTCGGATATTGGGATCATGTAGCTCCCAACAGACACGACGAAGACTACTCGAGATACTGTATAGATTTTCCGCATCTGGATGCCAGACATCGAAAAAGGTCCGCTCCGTCGCCCCAAGCTTCATTTGCCGGAGAATGATCCTGATCAACCACGCTAGCTCCTCGGGGTTCATGCGCCGGTAGAATTCCGCAAGAATAGGCAACTGCTCCTCCTCTTTGGACGCACTCGACAGTTTGTCAAGCTTCTCATTAACCTCTTCAATCAGCATATTCCCGAATTCCGTGCGCATCGGCCGCTTCGAGATGACATCGTAACATCTGCCCGCAAAGTCGCCTGCCATGCTCGAGGTAGCAGATTGACCGGGGAGTTTCCAGTTCAAGAGATTGAAACCGTCTTCGGAGTTTTTGTCAATCTTCATAATATTGACCAGCATTTTCCCTATTATCTTCTCCTTCATCCCATACATTGCCCGATCTCGATCTTTGTCCGGGAGAATTAAGCGGAACGCTGGATATATGTCATCGCCAACCTCTTTCCTCCATCTTGAAATGAAGCGCTCTATTATATCGCGTCGCCTTTCGATGGGATTCAGGTTCGCAGCCGACAGGCCATGTGGTCCGGCCTTTCTTCTGTTTCCTGCTGGTCCAACGGGCTTCTTCTTTATTTCGCTGAGCGGACGAAAAAGCGTTTCGTAGAGATCGTGAAACGGCAGGGTGGTAGCTTTGTTTTGGGGGCGATTGGGGTACCTGTAGCCAAAATCAAATTGTCAGCTTTATTGGTAACTTAAAGCGAAAAGTAAAGGATCAGTTTACTTACTTTTCATCGAGGTCTGTCTCTTCCCCGGCCATGGCTTGATCATGCATGTCCTGGTCAGGATCCATCGTTTGCAACCTATTCTCGTGCGATGACTTTGTCCAAGGAGTGAGAACTTGCGGCTCTCTGTCGGGGAAAGCGTTAGATTTGAATTGTTTCCCCGCATCTGAGCTTCGTACAGAGCAGAAGTTGGAGAATCCAGGCAGCGTTCTAGCTTCCTAGGCTACAGCTCCATCCAGACCTTCCTTATCGATAACATTGCATGTGACATCATTGTCAGGGTCCAAGACTACACTTGCAGCCCTTCTTACGTATGTTCAAAGGTATGCTGAAAACTATCGTGGATATCATTGAGATATGTAATGAAGAAATATCTTAATTTACAGATAGGAACTCCGGATGGCTATGTGTTGCCCATTATCCCCAGTGTAAAATGAGACTTTATCATACCAATTCAGCGAGCCTCATCAGAGTCACCATGAACTCCTTTGCTATACCCCAGGAACGGAGACGGCCGAGGGTCTCGCAGCCCACTCGTAGTATCTGCTCAGGCCCATGCGGTGCGCAGATATCACCTACGTTCGTCAACATTCCCTTCATCTTTTGTCCTTCGCGAACGAAAGACTGCACGAGCTCATCAGAGCATGGCTGGTCAAGGTTAATAACGCTGGGCCCGACAGACGAATCGTGCCGAGTGGCCGTGACGTCGGGAGATGCTTGCTTGTAGCACAGGCCATATGCCCAAAGTGTGAGAATCGCAAGATACGTAGCGACTGGCTCGTGGAATGCGTTTGTGGAGTACTTGCGAACATGGTACAATACCGATCCTGCGTGAATGACCGCCAGACGCGCTTTGTATTGGTCGTGTTTTATCCAGCGTAGTATGTAATGCCATTCAATGACTTTCTGGCGGTCCTCCCAATTGACCTTTTGCGTGGCCAGAAGATTCACTAGGAGCCGAATCTCGCGGAACGGCGCGAGGAGGATAATACGAGCTGTATGAAGGTGCAGAATTGTGGGATGCTCGTGGCCGTTTGCTTTGGCTATGGTGCCATTGGCCGTCCAGTGGAGAATATCCAAACAGTCGCACGCGCTATTGCGCCATTTTGAGTAGGACGGAATTCCTGGCAGCCAGACAGACCCTGACGGAATCGCCAATTTTCGGGACTGCTTCTTCGCCGTCGGGTTCCAGAATGAAAGCGGACGGCGAAAATAGTCGCCCACCTCCCACATCCGATGGTATAGGGCATGTATGAGCAAGATGTGACTCAGTTCCCCTATTTCAGGCACAAGCCTTTTCTCAATGTATAGAATCAACACAGCGTCATAGAGGGAGATCTTCTCTTGCTCTAAATGGTTAAGTTAGCCAAGATGCTATGTAACAATGTCAGCCGGCAATACCTGATATTTCTTCACGGAGCCCTTTCCAGATACGAGATGAGGCTGCGTGCCAGATATTCTCATTGCACGGAAGAGGTGCTTGGCCGTCATCGAGGCAAAAGTAGGGTTTCGTATCAAACTCATATGCCACTGTACAGTCCACAAGCTAGGCCATAGTCAGCATTGTTGGAGAATAATACGATCTCAGTATCGCATACCCATATCACATATCCAGTTCGCCTTCTGGCCTCTTCTTCAATCCATAGAAGCCAATGCTGCTCTGGCGACGATTGATCTGTTGAGGTATTCGAATTTTCTGAGCGTGATAGTAGTCTCTGGCGGTTTGCGAGGTTGACAAGATCACCAAAGTCAGCAAGTGCTGAAAGTTTACCACTTTCACTATTCCCGTGGAGTCTGCCGATGCAGCTCAGCAACATTGCCTGAATCAGCCAGAGCTGCAGATGCTCCGTTTGCCTTTTTTCTTTCTAGAACCATGCCCTCAGTTAGTCATGGTGACAAACGATATGATAGCTAGTGTATCTCACCTCAACGCAAAGAGCCCGACGGAGAAATTCATGAAAAGCTGTAGCAGTTCCATTTTGTTCACAAAGGTTTGCAGAATGACTGCCCATTGCTGCTAATGCTAGCGTGACTATCCAATGACATTTGTTTGGGTTGAATGTAGGGGTATGAACTATCGGATATAGGGAATGAGAGAAGCGAAAATAGTGGTGAAGAAAGTTCGACAGTGCTTGTGCACTAGGAAAATTGATCGTTTCAAACTTGGAGAATAGGAAATTCTGCGTACAGCATAACCGGGTGAATGCGTCATGTATCTGGTCGTACGTCAAAGCTTCAAGCTTGCAATTGACTTGAGTATCGGGTATGGTGTTCGTTTGCACTTCGCTGGGCGGAGGAAACGCAAACCGAGGCTTCGAATTGACGTTCTGAAACTTCAGAAAGATGTCGAGGGGCTCCGCGAATTGGGTGGGCCATGTTGACTGCTTCCTTTGTTTATGAAGCCGCTCAACCGGTTCGTCGACATTGTAATCGGTTGGGCGTTTGGATGGTCCAGATTGTGAAGATTGCCGCGGCCCTCGAACGAGGTTACCTGGGCTTTCCACATCGCCAAGCGAGGTGGTTGCAGACGGAGTTGTATGAGAAATACTTCCAGATAATGACGAGCCGTTAGGCTCCGCATTGATGACTGGAGGCAACCATGTTGTTTGGCCCAATGAACTGTCGAATACACCAGTTTGAAAGGACTGCTGAAGGGGTCCAGATGACAAGCCATGGTCAGAAGCTGATTCGAGAAACAGGTCGCTAGAAAGCCAGTTTAGTGGAGAAACTGTGGATTGGCCTAGAAATGACTGCGAGAAGTCCAACTGTGCATGCTGATCGCGCGAGCCCGGAATTCCAGAAACAGCAGTACCAGGTCCAGGAATTTCAGGTTGCCGACTTCCCACTGGGTAGCTGAACCGTCTTTGCTCAATCGGTATAGCATTCTGAACTTGCGCCGGTGTATAAAACTGTCCGTTAACGCCGGCAAACGGGGGAAATGTCCGTGGCATTGCCTCTGATACAGCAGTAACATCCGGTCGAACTAGCGACGGGCTCGAGACGAGATGCGATTCTTCTCTATTTTCCAACGGATTTTGCGAGCGGACAGGCATTTCAGGCGCCGCTGTGCCGTTTGGAGACGACGTGGAAGGATTCTGGGATGCGCGTATTCGCAGCTGGAATTGGCTGATCTGATATCCCGATTGGACGTCAGGAGTCCCCCTTCCTTCGTTTCGGGACGCCTCGGGGCCCTGTACGGAGAAGGTATGTGAAGACTGTCCAGAGAACGGATCCCGGTCGTCCAGCGACATGGTCTGGGTCGCGCCTTTTCGGATTTTGGCCTTGGAGCGTCGCTCGGTCGGATACTGGCATTCGAGGGACCTCGTCTCGCACCGCGTACACGGCATGCCACCGCTACAACGTACCCTCGCGAGCGCGCACTTATAGCAAGCGCGGAACGTCTTGACGGTGATTCTGTGCGTGCGGTCTTTCCCTCCATCGGCGCCGATGGTGTGATGACTCAACTCATGACGATGGAGGGTATCACTGGACAAATCATTAGCTGGACGGCTCAAGAGCGCTGTAGAAAGTTTAAAGAGAAGCGAGGATCGTTATAACATACGTTCTGGAGAAATGACGTCCGCATTGTGTGCACTCGAACGGTTTCTCCTTGGTATGGCTGCGAAAATGGCGTTTGAGGTGCTCGGGTCGCCTGAACGTACTCTGGCAGATGGAGCATTTAGTCTGGCCCGTAGCGGACGAGGTCTCTTCCACTTCGCGATCATGGCTGGCGCCTTCACTTTTAGACGTGGAGTCAATTTCCTGAGGGTCTGAACCTTCTGTGCTTCAACGGTTATTTCCTGTCCTGTCACTGACCGACACAGTGCGGGGGTGCGGAGACGAAAGCGCTGGTAAGGACTCCGTACCTTGGCCGATATCGCTCTTTTCCTCCGTCATAGCGTCTCATAGGCGGACCTCAGCGCGCAACGCTCAGTCAAGATCGTTAGAAGAGTGGCATTGTAGCGCAGGGTATCGGGATACGGAAGGCATGGGAAGGAGTCCTGGCACATCACGAAAGAGACGAGTTTCTCCCGACCAGAGCTAGCCTTAGGAATAATGTGGGCCGATCACACGTTCAACCCTTTTGCACAAGTCGCTCGATATTAGCCCAGAATTAAGGCCGGGGATGCGGGGAAGCCCTGCGCTGCCAGCCAGCCGTGAATAATGGGCCTAATGGCCCGGGGTCATATAACTTTCGAAATGGGGAATAGGTTCGGCGAGTTGGCTGGAACCGGCATAATTATGCGCTTTGGTCAACGAATTAAATAATGAAAATATTCGAAATAATCAAAATAATCAAAATACATAACCCGCAGCCGTGAATAACGGAGTTGAAACATTTATTATTATAATTGGGACGCGGCATGTGTCATTTGTGGCTCTTGGGGGCGCAACGTGCACCCGAGCTGACACCAGCCTCATCTTAGCCGATATGAGGCGTCCCGTTTCCCCTATTTACAGCGATCTGCTATCATCATCGACCCGCAAAAGCTTCAACGATCATTCAACGATCACGAAGCCGAAGCTCGATATCTGCGTCGCGACCATGGTCCAGAGTTAGACTGTCCCACGAATGGCCAAACCTTCGACGCCTTCCCGTCGAGTCGTGCTTCCCCGCTCTCTAAATAATAGTACGGTGAATCCGCCCGCTTCGGCTGCCGCCTTACAGGGAGCTCTACTCGCTTTCAGCCATGCGGTGCCTCCCAGACCGCAGTCCCCGATGATGGCAGATCGTCCACCAGTGTCACTGCTCGACTCCGATCCCGATCCTCCTTCAGAACTGCCAGAGCCCGGTTCGATTAAGGGCAAAATCGCCCTGTTTAGTGCAAACTCCACCGCGACCGCACCGAGCGACCGGCCACGATCTGCCCACGAAAGTGTGCCGGATATTACTCGCCAGAAATCACCGCAATTGCTTGCAGCTGAGATCGCTACCGGAAGCTTACAAGGCCCGGGCGGCAAGACTACGAGTGATGACGTGCAAAGGGCCCGGCTGCAACGAAATGGAGCAGTACCGAGTCGAGACCTGTCCTCGCCGATCCCGGTTCGGAAGCCAGTTGTAAACCCGCGATTGTTGGACCCGTATCAGGATGAGACTCCAGAACACTCGCCGCCGAAACCGGGTTCTGATCAAAGGTCCGCGTCTTCCAAGTCTTCAACGTCGCCCCGGCCGCCGATAAAGAAGCCGCGTCCTGTTCCGCCCCCTATACCGCGGAAACCGTCCCCTGTCCTAAGCGAACCTGCGTCGAAGTCAGCCAGCCATCGCTTCGAGAACGGACTGCGGCATGATGAAGCTCGAAAACCGCCTCTACCTCTTCGCTCCAAAACTTCTGCAGCGACGTTGTCTGAAGAGCGGCCGCCAGCACTTCCACCACGACGAGCCGCAACCGCGCAGGATCTGTACATAAACCAATCTACCCCAGGACGCGTCGAGTCTCCAGCAGGGCTGTCGTCCAGCCCGAGTGTTGTGTCCTTGTACAGCCCGGCGCACAACGCCAGTCGCACAAGCGTACTCACCGGTGCGAGCCGAGACGCGCCCTCGGACGCAGTCGCTGCTTCGTCAACAGCGTCGAACAGAGCACTCCAGGCAAGAAAGTCGCCGCCACCACCTCCACCACAACGCAGGCGCCGATCACGATCTCGCTCCTTATTGCACGTCCAGCATAAAAAGGACCGTACGCCCAATCCTAGCCCAGGCGGTCTGCGAGAGACGCTTCGACCACAGGCCAAATCAGACGACGAAGACGAGCAGCGTCGCCGTCAGCACAAAAGCCACATTATCAACAAGCACCCGCATAAGCACAACGAAGGAGAGCGCAGGAGATGGAGAAGTGAGATTACGGAGAAAGAGCGGAAGAGGTACGAGGGCGTATGGGCTGCAAACAAAGGGCTGCTCATACATCCCAGCCAAGTACTAGACGAGAATCTCGAGCCAGATAAGACCCCGCCTGGAATGTATCCTCCGGCCGCGCTAGACATGGTCGTGAACCTTGTGGTTCGAGATATCTGGTCAAGGAGTCGTCTACCGAATCACGTTCTCGAGCAGATCTGGAACCTCGTGGATGGGCAGAAGATCGGTCTGCTGACTCGAGCCGAGTTTGTCGTGGGGATGTGGCTGATTGACCAGCAACTGAGAGGGCACAAGCTTCCGGCCGTAGTTCCTGAAAGCGTGTGGGCCAGCGTTACGCGTGTTCCTGGCATTTCTCTTGAACCGCATAATACCAAGCATTAGATCTTCATATTACACTAGAGTAAGGATTGGGGCAACCCTGCAATGGATGGAGAGTAAAGAATAGAAATCGACCTTGCAGCCAGCCGGGTCACGGTCTAAACATGTCAACCATTACGATTTTTGGCCCAAAAAAGACCCCTCGGTCCCTTAGCGTACAAGGTCAGATATATTGCTATCAGACAGAGCTAGAGCAGAATGTTGTGGTCGAGCATGATACAACGGACCAAGGAGGCAAACCCCTGTGGCAGCTCGTTCCTCAACAGTACTTCCACCTTTTGTGTTCTCTTCCCATCATCCATCTTCCCCCTCTTCCAATCCCGCTTACCAACCTCGCAGCTTCTTCAATAAGAAGCTACCTAGGTACAGAGTTTCATTGCCTCCTAGTTTTGTGCTGCTACTGATTGCCAATCAATCCCTGGCTTTGCAGCAGCTGCCCACTATGGTTCATCCACCAACCCTGGCATAACCTTTGCAATGGCTCAAAGACAATGAATTGAGCAATGGATTGAGCTCCTACCAGATACCTAATTTAGTGATGTCATTGTGCCTGTGAGATTCGAATATTTTATGGATTGGCCGGCGAACCCCAGCAGGTAAATGGAGATCTCTTACTTAATCCATGACGGCCCCAACTGCCTGAGAGGCGTGTGTGATGGTATTGATGATGATACCCTGGCTCCACCGCAGGACGATTGAATAATGGTTGCCTCTATGACTTGAGACATTAGGTGTACTAAGCACATACAGTCGTTTAGCGTAGGGAAAGGCCCCAAGAAGCAAACTGGCACCGGAACACGCATTGACAGCGCCGTCAGAGCAAACTCCCATTATCCCCTCTGCAACGAACGTTTCCTCGACCAATCGCTGGCTCGCATCTTATAAACTGGTTCTGCGAGAACAATCCCAAAGCAGCTTTTCAGGTATGTTCATATGAAGCTGGGTCTGAGAAAAGCCTATCGTGGGAGAGAATCTCATGCATGCCAGGGTTGCCCAACAGCTGTGGCCCACGACCGGCCTCAAAGCTGCGGAGCTTGTGGAGGGATCTGCTGCACCAGCCCAACTACCAGGCAGCTCCCAGCCTAGGGTTCTATAGCCTCATCAGTCCATGGTCCTATCACTGGGATAGATACGCTTCGTCACTTCCTTGGCCCAGGGAGCATCCCTCTTGTCAGGTTGCTATTCTGCGATTGCTTCCTATACCACCAGATGCCGATAGCCTAGGCTGCGCTAGAGAGCCTAACAATTCCTGGCCTTGAACCATTCATTGATACCAGCCCGTGTTGTTTGAAGGACTCAGTCCGGGTCAAAGGCTTCAACATCTCGCTCAGGTACTCCCGTCTGACGAGCCGTATGCGGAGGATGGACCGCCGGTGGAACCGTCAAACAGATGCGAGTGTATACTTGGACTTTGGCTGTCGGACAGCGTACCTATTCCCCTACATCTACGCCCCTTTGCGTGGGTTATTCCAAGCACAGGAAAATCATACTCCCAGCCGTGCGTAATGGACAATAAATGAATTACGAGAAGTGTACTCCGCACTGAAGTCAGCTTCAAATATTGGTTTACCATCCCCATCACCCTCACCCCGAAAATTAAACCCAAAAAGCCCTATTATCAGCGCATCGTACTATATGGCAAGCATGAGAGATATCGGCCGAAGATCTATACGGCCGGATGTAGATGCCGGTGCTTCTCCACATACTATCCACTTTTCGAACCCATCGACCATTCTCTAAATATTATATGAGGAGGGAGAGACATCGCCGAGAAAGCGCCGGCGCACGTGATCTGGATAGAACCGGAAGAGGAAAAAATGGGAATTTTAACCAGCCTTTGTCCGGACGATGATGTGTTTCATACCCATCCTTGGCTTCTATTTGGTTTTGTGTGCTTCTTGAAACCCTTGCTAAAATACATACAATGCATATTGCCACCACATCACTTCTGACAAGTTTGCATTGCAAATTTATTCCAGGACCAAACCCCGGGAGTTTCAGGAAACAGGACGGCATCTATTAAGACAGGGAGAGTGCCCACCCATAGCCAATACATACCGCCGGCATTAGCCTGAATCCTATAACCTAACGACCATTCAGCTTGGACCAATGGAAGGTAACGCCCTGTCCAAATAGTGACCAACCTGTGGCCTGACATCTCACAGTTCGGGATTTGATCCTGGGGCAGCTTCGTTCGTTCGTCTACTAGTAGTAGTCTGCATCAATCGGCTGGCTGATCCACGCCCCAATATCAGACCACTTTCAAAACACTGAGATTAGTCGTTCGGGCCTCGATTTCGTTCTTTAGAATCGGGTTGCCCCGTGGCTAAGCCGTCGGGGGGATTGTATGCCATCGCACTACTACTGTCCCCGCTCGGAGTGATGCACAACAACATACACCTCCTTTTAGGACTTTGACTGATGAATTTTCCCTTATTCATCATGGTTTATGGCACCTCGGCAGTCCCCGGTACAAAGTCTATCGACTCCAAACCCCGAAAGAAGTTTGCAAAACCACCTGTGAAAGTAGCTTGTTTATCATGGTAAGGGCAGCCGTGGCTTCTACAGCAATCCCCAGCTTTCCGTGGATCCTTCTCGCCTTCTCTTTGCCTGGAGAAAGCCTGTTGTGTGTCCAATCCCATCCTGCTGGCTTGCCTAGGTTCTTTTTGCACTAACCATTTCCAGTCGTGCCTCAAGAACGCGCTGTGATGGTCAGGATCCTTGCGTCAACGTATGTATCCATCCCTGCTCTTTGTAAACAACCCTTCTAGCACTTTCAAGCTTGGGCCGTCAATGTACTTTAGGTATGACCCGCTGACCAAGACCATCTTTCCTATCAAGTGTCAGAGCAAGCAAAGAACGTGCTCGTATATCCCCAGTAAACGAGGCGGCCCCAGGCCCAGAAAGAAAAAGGCCCTTCCTGTGGAAGCCACCGTTCACGAGGATGATGTCCAAAAAACCATCACCCCGGTGACTCCTGGCTTGGAGGACAGTAAGTCTAGCAAACCGCCGACTTTCTACATCAAGGGTGACTCTAACCAAAACACCGCAGTTGCCTTATTTGGCCAGATTGATGTACTTTCCAGTCCTGGCGCTGGGCTTAGAAGCCTAGACTTCCCGTCGGACTTCCAATCTTTGTTTGCTGGTTTACTTGGTCCAAATGATAGTGGCAACACCGGTCAAGGTCGAATTGAACCGACACCATCATTATCACCGTCCAGCGTGTCAACGCTATCCGTGGTTAGGACTTATGGCAGTGAACACGACATGTGGGTTGTACTTCTCCAGTATGTGATTGTGCTGACGGTGAAATCAGCCTGAATGCGTACTACGATTTCATTCATAACTATTTTCCTATCCTGCCACCAAGGGTAGGGCCAGCCTATATCGACAGCCCCCTGGATTGCATTGAGCCTTACTCGGAGTCTCCTTCTGGGGAGCCAGTCATCGCCTATCAGCCGCGTTCCCCGCTCAGTCTGGCAATATCCGCCATTTTAGCATTGATACCACATCCAAATGATCCGGAACCGTTGTCACCTCGCTCAGTCATACGACGGCGGGCATACGCGCACAAGTTTGCGCAGATGGCCAATGCCGGAGTCGAATCTGACTGTGAGCTTCATGCTTCCCCTGCGAACCCCTTTGAAACAACGTTCAAGGATCGCCCACGCATCAACCGAGAACGCCTTCACCCTCATACCCCAGTTGAGCTCGAGAGTATCCTTGCATTACTGCTGCTTACTGTGTATGAATACACCCAACGCGGAAACCTACTGAAAATGAGGTACCGTGCTGGACAAGCTTTAGCAATAGCGCTGGATATGTCACTGCATACCCTTGGCGAAGAGTACGATGAAACGGCAGAAGCCCGAAGAAGGGCTTGGTGGATGACAGTAATGCTCTCTATCATCTATCCCACATGGAGTCCAGTTACTGATTGCCTGTCTTTTCAAATAGTACTACTGCGTCCTCCAGGGATCGATTGTGAGCACAACAGTACGTCCGCATGTCCAGAAGTTCGCTACTGATCTTGGTTGAGTCTCTCTAATGTTCAAACCAGTCTCTGTCCATTGATGCCAACGATTCGCAATTTGTCACGCCTTACCCCAGGTTCGCCGCTGATCCCAATGTATGTTTTCTCGCTACATATCTCATGCGCAATGTCTAACTGGTTATCCTCTCAGGGCTGGTCCATATTTATCCAATCCCAACAAATACTGGTAGCTGCCACACAATTTGTTATCGACGTCAAGAAGTGGATTCCAACGAGGACAAATATGCCATACATTGTAGAGAGCATGCAGCGACTTGACACATGGACCAGCGCGCTATTGGCTCGGTCGAGCTTACCCCCTTCAGTTGCCCAGTCTGGCAACAGCAGCGGTATCCCGGAGCGAATCACGGCGCAGAGTATCCGTACAATTGCACGGATAAAGATATCCAGGTTCGTGCCTAAACCGCCGCACAAACATACTAAAAGTAAGAGCTGACCCTATCACCAGCGCCCAAATCAAAATTCACCGTTTTAGAGCATTTTCAGACATACCGATTTTCCTCAAAAGGCATTGTGATCTTAGCAAGGCAAATGCTTCTGACGACCCAGTCCCAGAATGTGCTGCCGAAAGCCCAGAGCATCCGAATGAAATTTCAAGCGTCGGCTGCTCCTGTAGCGATTTGGACAAATTCCAACAGTCCTCTTCAAGCGAGTATACACGGTCAACCTCTACATCTTCATCAGCATCTGAGTTCCAGCCCTTACTGCCTCAATATTCCTTCATTAGCGAGCTCCCTTATACCAGTCAGCATTCAGCAAGGGTCTGCCTGAAAGCATCCTTGTTAATCTCGCACATGTTCGAATCTCTACCTATACCCCTGCCACTCAGCGGCGGCAACAACCCCCCTCGAGTCCTGCAATCATTACCACGGAGGCAATACCCTAGAACTATGCCCTCCTTCGCGTGTTGCATGATGCAGGGCAGTTATGCTTTACTCATGATCTTCTACCAGGCGAACCTAGTGAAGAATGCTCAGGTTGAACCTGGCAACAGCAGTAGCACCAGCACAAGTAGCAGTCAAGACGGTTATTCGTTAGACAGCTTCACTGAAGAACTTCGTCAAGGTCTGGAGCGGCTAATAGGTGCCGCGTCGAATTATGCAATATCATACGAGGCGTTGACTGGAATGAGAGGTGAGTAAGGCCTTTTACTTTAGTGTCAAAGATCAAAGTAGCTAAGGACGAACCCAGATGACATCGAAGGTGCATATCAAACGGCGTTTTTTCAGGGGTGAAAGGGACTTGTTCGAATTTGCATGTTGGGCATATGTAGAGTTGCGGTTTATGGATGACCACGGACTTTGACTAAAACCATAATTCAATAATGCTGCTGATGATGTATACCCACAGAATCGGTTTGCGTTGATTTGCATCCTTCTACTGAGTGCACAAAATGCAGTATTCCAGCAGCTTTGAGAACCTCTTATCTTTAACGACCTACGTCAGTATTCCGCTATGTTGTAAACTACTCTACGAATCATCTACTCAATGGGTTTATGTTACTATCGCAGAAGGTCAAAGACAGCCAGATGAGACCCAAACTCTCCATGTAGTAGCATGTAGTATTGATACTCAAAGTTTAGAACGTATGCCTTCTAAGCGAAACTTTACATCTTTAAGAACTTTACTTGTCGGCTTCCATTCATCAAACTGTTTCAGGAGTTCCATAGTCTCATTGTATAGCTCGTGCCGCACGTATTCTTCTTCCAGGAGACCACGCATGGCAAACGGGAGAATATAAGGATTTGGTACTGGTGGCGGGTAGTTCCGTTTGATGTGGAGGGGTGCATTGGAGACAGGGGACGTTTCGAGGGCGAACTCGATGGCGAGTCTGCGGGTTAGATAATTAGCATAAATCTGAATGAGAGAATGTCGATAACATACCGATATACGGCTTCCTCGTCGTAGAGTCTGGAGTGGCCTTCTCCAGTGTAGAGGCTGCCCGCCAGGGGAGAACTTAGTTCTCGAATTAGGCCGTGATCTGAGATGCCGAGATTGCGGAGTTTGAGGGCGAATCCGACTAGGTGAGATACGCTGGCAGAGATAACTTGTTAGTGTTATGGTTTATACAGTTAAGGTTTGACATACAAGCTTGGAGCGTGGACTCTTCCGTCGACAAAGGCTGCGCGGTAGATGTATGGGTGGGATACAGGGGAGAACAAGGATGACTGTCTGAGTTAGTTCTTGGATTCTTGGAATGCCATTCAAGGTTTTTACCTCCAGAGAGACGAGTTGATCGTCAATACTTCCAATATAAGATATTCGTACTCCAAAGTCTATACACGTCCTCAAGGCAGACTCGTAATCTTTAGAGACCTTGCTGTAGGGCAAGGCGAATTCGAACAGCTCCCCAGCGGATCCGCTAATCCACCGAGACTTGTAATCAGCGAACGGCCCGAGGTTCACACCAGCCATCGCGCAGACTCCAACTCGGTTCGCATTGATACAGCCGAACAATATTAGTTTCGCGACCAGCATGATTCCCACTGGAACGCCCTGACTATGACACGCGACCAAAATGAAGTCAGCGCTCCTGATTTCTTCCATCCAGTTGAGAAGTAGTTTCCAGAGCAGGTCCACGCGCTCGGCGATCCTTCCCTCGCCTTCTAAAGCTATTTTCTGTATCTCGCAAGTGTAGCCTTGATCATCTGTATATTTGCGTATAGCTTCGGCAGCCAAAGTCGAAAATCTGACGGATGTGCCTGTGGGCTGACCAAGGACGCTCCGTATTAACGGAGCAGGAAAGTAACCATGAATTCCTATTGAGAGTGCCTTTTTGATGCGTTGGGGATAAGCGAGTTTGTGGACATGTTTGTTACTGGGTTCCTTGCTGTAGTGGAGAAATCGACCCAGCGATTGGAGCAGCGTCGGTCTGTCTTGCAAGGCAAATGTATCCTTGAATTTGGGGAGTACTTGGTTTGGAATGATCTTCTGTAACTGTTTGGAAGCTTCAGGGGCAGCTGGGACTAGAGCCTCCGGGGCACCCGCTGATTTTGACACAACATTGTCCGGCAACGGCGGGCCGCTTGGAGGAGCATTAACCTTCACATTTCCTTTATTGATGACTTCTGTCTTGCGTCCAGCTTTGGAGTCGGACACACTTGTCGACTGTTCAGTAGGTGGATCCTGAATTATGGTAGCTTCAGTCGCCTGCGCTTCTGGGGGTCTTTCTTGCGCAGAGTCTCTGAAGAAGAAAGACCAGGCAGATGGCTTGGTACTTGTACTTGTACTCTTCGGAGTATCAGTGCCGCCCTCCATTCTCGTCCTTTCAGTATCTTCGTCCGACCTTGATGACGCAACGGGAGCAGGAGGGTGTTGTTCCTGCGCATTGCAAGAGGCTTCATCCTTGAATGCCTTCGGCCCTTTAGTCGAGGATGAGCCGTACCACATCTGAAGCCAGGAGCGTGTCTGCGATGTTGACGAAATTTCTGTAATCCCAAAAGGTTTGTCTTGTTCTGGGCTTGGCTCTGAAGGTGCAGACTCGTTGTCTTGATTCGACGAATGGTCCGCTGCAGGGGTTTCAGTTTCCGCCGTTTGTTCCGTTGTTGTTTCCGCGGTCGAATCGCTTGCTGTAGCCTTATTATATACGAATGGAGCGTATACCCAGGAGAGCCACCCAGCAGGTTGAGTTACAGCCGCATCCAGGTTGCTCGAGACCGCAGGCTCGCCGGTTGGGTCCGACTGATGATCCTCTGAGTTATCTGCTTCTACCGCGCTTGTATCCTTCAATATCTCTTTATCAGCTGTATCGGCGGTCTTTCCTGGCGACGTGGGGTCCGGTTGCTCCTCTGCCGGGGCCGATGTGGAACCATCAGAAGCAATGTTGATGCGGGTTGTCGTAGCACTAGCGGGTAAAGATCTTGTCAACCCGCCTGCTCTTTTGGTAAGCTGAAGAGAAGGATTCCGTTGTTGCTTTGGTGAATAGAGTGGGAGGGTTGATTCAGACGCGACGTCGGACGGAGTGTGTTTGGCCATCGAGATGCTCTCACGGGCTACCTCGGTAATGGGGGCCGCTTTTGATGGCCAGACACTTGGATACCACTTTCATGAAGATCAGCTCCAAAGCCAAGTAGTCAAGCACGTTTATATTGCTTGAATTCAGAATAACACACTTACTGAGCTTCTACCTGAATTGGAGCCTTTGCTGTTGGGCGAAGTGACATCAGGCGATTGGGGGCTAGGCTTTACTCTCTTGCGAGAAGCCGGGGACGCCATGGAAGCTGCGATAAGAACATCACCAAAGTATGCAATATGTGGAACAATTTCAAGGCGCTAAAATGCTTATGGGAGTGGTCGATGAGAGAAATAAGGGACTAAGATCAGAGGAATATTAGCAAGGCCATTGTTATCTCAGCCCTCTTTCCCAACCAACCGCTGATGTCAGTCACATTATCAGCAGGCTTCACCGCCCGGTGCCTGACCTCTTAGGTGTCAATTATGTGGGCCAGGACTGACTAGCGTCGATTCGGTCGATAAGTCCTGGGATTTTTTTCTCGCCGATAAACTGGATTCTCAAGAACACGCCTCATATTCAGGTTAGTTCTGTGGCCCCGGGTTCTTGTCGAGTCCGCATCTGGACACCCGGTATCTCACAATGGCGATTCAGAAAAAGGTATTAAATTAGGTTTAACGGATGTTTTCCGGTGTCGAGTTTTTTAAGCTGATTTTTCATAGCACGGTAAAGGTCGTTTGGATAAGTGGTATCGCCTGGCGAAGGAAAAGGGATACAGGGCAAGAGCAGCATTTAAGTTGGTACAGCTGAATAAAAAGTATGGCTTCTTGGAAAAGAGCAAGGTGTTGCTCGATCTTTGTGCTGCACCAGGTGTGAGTACACCAGATGTTTGCTTCTTTGGCCGAAATTATACTGACCGTTCATCAAGTCATGGTGTCAAGTCGCCGCAGAATGCATGCCCGCTCAAAGTCTAATCGTCGGTGTCGACTTGGCCCCAATCAAGCCTATCCCCCGAGTTATCACCTTCCAACAAGATATCACGACTGAAAAGTGTCGCGCCACCATTCGGTCGCATCTTAAGCACTGGAAAGCGGATACTGTCTTGCACGATGGTGCTCCGAACGTCGGTACGGCGTGGGTTCAGGATGCTTTCTCCCAAGCGGAACTGGTGCTCGAATCCCTAAAACTCGCTACAGAGTTTCTTGTTGAGGGTGGTACATTTGTCACGAAGGTCTTCAGATCCAAAGACTACAACCCTTTACTCTGGGTTTTCAAGCAGCTTTTCATGTCTGTCGAAGCGACCAAGCCTCCGTCTTCTCGAAATGTGTCCGCCGAAATCTTCGTTGTCTGCCGCGGTTACAAGGCACCGAAGCGCATTGACCCCAAGTTCCTTGATCCCAAACATGTCTTTGCCGAACTGGCAGATCCTACTCCCAACAATGAGGCCAAGGTTTTTAACCCTGAGAAGAAGAAGCGGAAGAGAGAGGGTTATGAAGAGGGCGATTGGACACAATTCAAGGAGGTCCCTGTAACGGAGTTCATCAACACCACAGATCCGATTGCGATTCTCGGTTCGTGCAACAAGCTTAGTTTCCAGCAACAACCCGGAGGAGACCTTGCTTTAGCCACTTTGGATCGACTTCCAGAAACCACCGACGAGATCAGGAATTGCTGTGAGGATTTGAAAGTTCTGGGTAAGAAAGAATTTAGGAACCTTCTTAGGTGGCGTCTCAAGGTTCGCGAGAAGTTTGGGCTGGTAGTAAAGAAGGGACAAGCCAAGGATGATGAAGCCGAAGAGGTTGCCGAGGTTGCTCCTATGGATGATGAGCTTGCGATCCAAGAAGAACTTCTCCGTCTTAAGGAAAAGGAGAGTGCCAGAAGTAAGAAGGAAAGGCGCAAGGAGAATGAGAGAAAACGCAAAGAGATTGTTCGAATGCAGATGCACATGACAACTCCTATGGATATTGGAATGGAGCAACTGGGTCCCGGAGGGGAAGATGCTACATTCTCTCTCAAGCGCGCTGAGAAGGCCGGAGCGGCCGCTGCCATGGCATCAGGCAAGGAATTGGCTGTCATTGAGAGCGAAAGCGAAGAGTCCGAGTCCGAAACGGAATACGATGATAGCGATGATGAGGGGGATCGGTTGGAGAGAGAGCTTGACTCGTTATATGAGCAGTATCAGGAACGCAAGGAAGACAAGGACTCGAAATTGCGGGCGAAGAAAGCTCGGAAAGACTACGAGGCGGAAGAGTGGGAAGGATTTTCTGACTCGGACAAAGAAGGAAGCGATGACGAAGAAGACGAAGCAGAATCCAAAGCTCCTGTTGTTCCTACCAATGGAGCTCTATCCAATAGCGCTGCACTTTTCTTTGACCAGGACATCTTTCAAGGTTTAGAAGATGTTGAGGACGAAGAGGACGAAGCAGAGGGAACAAACAACATGACTGTTAAGGACGAGCGGGACGAGCAGCACGAAGAGGAAGAGGAAGAGGAAGAGCAACCGAAAAATAAAGCTGCTCCTGAGAAAAAGAAGAAGGTCAAGGAGACGGCAGATACTAAGCCGTCTGAAGACTCTTCTGATGATGAGTACGAGGACACGGATGAACCGCGCAAAAAGAATGGCCAGCTCGGTAAGTAACGTCGAGAGGTTAAAAAAGAGCTTCTTCTAACTAATTTCCAGACATTGATATCATCACGGCAGAGGCTATGGCACTGGCTCAACAAATGGCTACTGGAGAAAAGAAGTCACAAGATGTGTTCGATGACGGATTCAACCGCTATGCGTTCCGAGACGTCGATGGCCTCCCGGAATGGTTCCTCGATGACGAAAACAAACACAGTAAACCCAACAGGCCAATCACCAAAGCAGCCGCAGCCGCAATCCAGGAGAAGTGGCGCGCTATCAACGCACGACCTATCAAGAAGGTGATGGAGGCCAAGGGCCGCAAGAAGTTCAAGGCAGCACAGAGGATCGAGAAGTTACGCAAGAAGTCTGCCTTGCTAGCGGACGATGAAACAATGAGCGAGAGAGATAAGGCGCAGGCGATTGCGCGAATGATGAGCAGAGCGGCCAAGAAGAAGCCCAAGCAGAACGTGAAACTGGTCGTTGCCAAAGGAGGTAACCGGGGTATCTCTGGCCGGCCTAAGGGTGTCAAGGGCAAGTACAAGATTGTGGATGCGAGAATGAAGAAGGATGTGCGGGCTCAGAAGCGCTTGGCGAAAAAGAAGCAAAAGTGATCTATAAAGTGAATGTACATAGACTAGCTAGAGAATCTGATACCCGTGACCGCAGCTGTATACTAAAACGCTCACTTATCGATGATTAGACCCAGAGCCACGGGAGCGGGAGCGGGTACCTACCCAAGTACCCTACGTATGACTAAGAGTGGCAACGCAACTATAATGGATCGACTGACAGGGCTACCTTCTTGACTACCATCTGTCTTACGGGGCTGGGGCTGGATTTTCGCATTTGCTCACGCTCTCTTTTCCTTCTCTCGTTACTTCTGTGGCTTGTCGTACATATGTTACCATCAATAAATTATTAGTTTCATGTCCATATTGACGCCTTTCTTTTCGTCTAGTCAGTTTTTTACCTTCATTTTCTGAACTATATCCCAGTCGGCTGCGACAACTTCTCGATGGGAGGCTTCGATTACCTCCAAAAAGGAGGGACAGGCTTTACTCTCCAAGTAAAAAAGCCTCAGATTCGCCGAGTAGTTCAAACGCGCCCCGCTGCTCCTTCTTCTCACTCCGCAAACAAGGCGCCTCGAACTGTTCCCTCCGGGCTTCAAAAGGAAGCTCCAGAGACAGCCAGTCGGTCAGTTTCGGGAGAAAGAGGCTTTTCACCATCAAAGCGACGGCTGACACCATTACGCAACCGTAAGCGTCCGACTCCTGAACAGCGGCTGTCCAGTGACGATGATGACGAAGGAAGCGATACGGATACTTCTCTCGAACTACGTAAACGTGCGAGAACTGGCGAAAGTACAGAACCGGATTACGGGAGACGGCTGCGCTCACTGAAGGCATTCTCTGGCGACGAGACGAAGTCGCTTCCCATTGTCCACGCTTCGGAGATCACGTCTGTGCAGAAGCCGGGAAAGTTCAAGCCAGCTTTCGAGAATACGAACCAGACTTCCGAAATATTTCTTCAATATCCCAGTGCGACGCCGAAAGAAAGGTATGCTTATAAGCTGGTCAGAGGCGTCCAGTTGGCTAATATCATTCCTCGGGTTAGATATGAAGCAGTGGTTCCACGCGACGACGACGAATTTAAGCCCCTCGACGATATTGTTCAGGTTATCGAAACGGTAACTCAAGCGTATATACCAGAAGACGAACTGGACGAATTCAACAATGAGTCGACAGGAATCAAACGAAGATTACGGCGAGCGCTGGCGCGGGGTTCTGAGCGTGAGTTTCGCGAGTCGGTGAAGGACTACAATGTTGCGATTGAACGGCTTCGACGAAGCGGTAGTATCGCGAAAAAAATGGACGCCACCTATCGGCTCAGTCTTCCGCACGTGGAACGCATCCTAACTCAGATCTACTCCCGGACAGTATCCCCGCGAGTTGATTCTCTTCGGCAGTACGAGAACGGAACGGACAATGTCTACGGAGAACTTCTCCCACGATTTATTAGCACGATATTCAAGGAGACCGGGCTGAAGTCAAACCATGTTTTTGTCGATCTCGGCTCGGGTGTCGGTAATGTGGTTTTGCAGGCAGCTTTGGAGATTGGCTGTGAGAGCTGGGGTTGTGAAATGATGCAGAACGCATGCGATCTCGCGGAGCTTCAACAAGCGGAGTTCAAGGCCCGCTGTCGGCTATGGGGTATCGCTCCAGGCAAAACACATCTTGTACGAGGCGATTTTCTCAAGGAACAGAGTATCATCGACGTACTAAAAAGAGCCGACGTCGTTTTAATAAACAACCAAGCGTTTACCCCACAACTCAATAACGAGCTCATCAACCATTTTTTGGATATGAAAGAGGGATGCCAGATCGTCTCTCTCAAGTCTTTCGTCCCTGTCGGTCATAAGATCCAGTCACGGAATCTCAACTCACCTATCAACCTTCTGACAGTGAAACAGAGGCAGTATTGGTCTAACAGCGTCAGTTGGACAGACGTTGGAGGCTCTTATTTCATCGCGACCAAAGACAGTTCTCGACTCAAGGCTTTTTCGGAAAGCTTGGCTTAACAAACCATTTTTCGCAATGACGATTCAAGAACGTTATGCTGGACAAATTTGGTACATTTGTACAAACCCTTTTTTTTGTTATACAGACTTTTGGCTGGAGGGACATACTTTTGGACTACATAAACAAGATACCACTACTAAACCAAATATACCATAGACAGCGCTCGTCGCCCACTGTGATTTATGATATATGACTGCGTTTTATTGCACCTTGCCACATGTAAGCATCGTAGAAGAAAAGCTAGCGCAGAGTTTCAGTTCTCATTATGAAACAAAACCATCTATCCAGTTTAAATATCGTTCTAGTGTGGAGATGAAATATCGAGAAGATTAGAGAGCGCGGTGTCCAGAAGTTAATGGATAGAAGCCGGGTATCACGAGAATTGGTAAGCATCATTCATGGCATCTGCCTCCTTTCCCATCCGGGCCATCCAACGATCAACCAATTCCTGATTCTCCTTCTGCAGTCGGTTCGACCGCTCCTCAGCCATATTGAGCTGGAGCTCAAATGTTGCGATCTCGTCTTGGAAGCCCTAATACAACGAGTGTGAATATTTCTCCCTCCATAAACTCATTCCAAGGAACAGGGTACCATACTTCCAACAATTTCGCTTTCTCTCTTAACTCTTCATCTCTATCCTTTAGTCTAAGCTGCAAATGTGTGATTTCACTTTCCATCGAACTGATCCGCTTGCCGTTTTGGATGTTCCTTCTCCGCAGCTTCTCCAATTCTGTTGTTACGCGTGCTAGCTGTTCTTCGAGTTCCGAGCGAGATCGTTGCGCTTCGGCTAAGTCTGCCCGAGTTGCGAGTATTATGTCTTGCGGGGACGGCCCTGATGCAGGAGACGGCTGCTGCTGTCTAGGATCGGCGACTGGAGTAGAAAGTGCCGATCGCTGAGCGTCGCTCTGGAGATTTGATACTGCTATCAATGAAGACGCCGTTCTATCGGCGAGCTGGCTATCTGGAGCAGGCGGAAAAGTCAGTCGGCTGGGCAGCCTTTGGGAATTGGATGCCTGCGTGTGCGTACATGCATTGTAGATAGCGACGTTGGCCTTCTCACGCCGATCACGAGCTGCCAACGCCGCCGCGTACTCCTCCCTCCAGTGGGCCATGCAAATCACGATAGAAGGTCATGGGGTAAAGATAATGCTCAGGAACGCATCGCAAGGCGCAACCAAGCGAGGTTTCAAAATTCAAAGATCGCTCTGGTCAGAAACGGCCGCAACGGGGCAGGCTGCACTTATAGTGCAGTAAGGCTAAAACAGACGACCCCTCATATCCTTAGTACCTCCCCCGTCACACCGCTTTCATCATCAGGAGCGGAGATCCCAACTACTCCTCACCATCCTCCAAGCCGCTTCTCCCAACTGATTATCATCTTGCGTCGGCGCCGGTCCTTGCAGCCTACAAACTCTCGCTTTCGGGGACTCTTATCTGTCTTTTCTAAAATTCTGCTTTGCGCTCCTTACTTATTGACTATCCAGCCACAACCATGTCGTCACGGAAGAAGGTCATGCTGAAGGTACCTTACCCGCTGTGCCACTACGCCGCTGTCCTGAACTGACTTGTATCATTCTAGGTGATTATTCTCGGAGACAGTGGTGTCGGTAAAACAAGTTTGATGAACCAATATGTCAGTTGTTTTTTATTCCCAAGCAGGCCCTGTTTCTCCGCTCACACCGATTCCCCAACCAGGTCAACAAGAAGTTCAGCGGAAGCTACAAGGCTACAATCGGTGCCGATTTTCTTACGAAGGAGGTTCTAGTCGATGACCGCCTAGTAACGATGCAGGCACGTATCCCACGGCACCGCCGTTCCATTCGCAAATTAACCAAGCTGGGTAGATCTGGGATACCGCCGGGCAAGAACGATTCCAGTCATTAGGAGTCGCATTCTACCGGGGAGCTGACTGTTGTGTCCTTGTTTACGATGTGAATAACTCCAAGAGCTTCGAGGCACTTGACAGCTGGCGCGACGAGTTTCTCATTCAGGCTAGCCCGCGCGACCCTGAGAGTTTTCCATTCGTAAGTTGTCATCGGGCCGTGGTTGCGCTCGGCTAATCGTGCTGTTCTAGGTGGTTATCGGAAACAAAATTGATATGGAGGAAAGCAAGCGGATGATCTCTTCTAAGCGAGCCATGACGTTTTGCCAGTCGAAAGGAAACATTCCCTATTTCGAAACTAGCGCAAAGGAAGCTGTCAATGTCGAACAAGCTTTCGAAGGTATTTTCTCGTCGGTAGTGTTACCCTGGATCATTGCTGATATCCCCCTAGTCATTGCTCGAAGTGCCTTGGCTCAAGAAGAAGCGGAAGAATACGGCGGCGACTACACTGATCCGATCAACATCCACGATACTACCGAGCGCGACGGTTGCGCCTGCTGATTACGGCTATCGTGCTACAACTCTTATCCTTGTTTGATGGCCAAGATATGTTTTTTTTTCTGCCGCGCTTTAGACACTGTCTGCTCCAAGCTTGAAGAAATGCGATTTACCATGAGCGTATCTGTATATCCAACTTCGGCGTTCCTCGTTTAACACTTCCACGTCTTTTTCTCGTGCTGGTTCGGATGATTCGACTGCGCTCTGCTCTTGATGTTTTGTTCTATATGAGGGTATAGTTACGGTTTACTAGGAGTCTGGAATATCATCACTACTATTTGATAACACGTACGGAGTAGCAGTGAATGCGTGCATAGGGGACTCCTCGTGACCCCGCAGCGGTTCGGTGGACCACCCACGCCTTGGACCTCTCTAGATCCATTTCCATATACAACCCTAAATTATAAATACGGCTGCGGACTTAAGAGAGTAGTCTTTTATTAGGAGTAATGTGCTAGTTATTGGAGCAGACACTCGTTGAAAATGCCGTGATCATGCGCTCCGTATCTCACCGCAGCGGGTCACCTCCATGATTGCGACTGATAACGCAATCTCACGCACGACCGGCAGCTCCAGACTCTCACCTGAGCGCAAACCCTCGAGATTCTTGCATCTCAATGGAGTCCTCGTCGAACGCAAGACACTCTGGACTAGCCGGTACCGCTAGAAAGACCCTGGGCATCTGTCTGCTCCTGATAGTGGTGATACTATGGACCGCGTCGAACTTTCTGGCTAGTGTAGGTATTTGTCCGAACTGTCTTGGATATCTCAAACAAGAACTCTCACACTCCTTCTCACAGACTATCTTCGCCGACGATACGTACTCCAAACCGTTCTTCGTCACCTACCTGAATACCTCAATCTTCATTCTCCCACTCTTCATAATCGTCTCCAGCAGGCTCTGGAGTCTCTTCCGTGCGGGGAAATTATACCAGGTCCAGTCGTTTGAAAACCTATTACAACGCTTTGACTCCAATTACTCAAGCGCTGAATCTGAGCGCATTCTCGGTCATGACCATGGCACTGGTCCTGGCGCCGATTATGGGCATGGGCATGATGGTTCCGGAGCGTGGAGCGCTTCTAGGAGAGGAAGCGTGGGCAAAGGTCATAGAAAAGAGAAATTAGGTCTGAAGGAGACCGCGAAGCTGAGCTTTCATTTTTGTTTGTTGTGGGTGAGTTGTTCTGTCAATCGGGCTTTTGCGTCGTGCTTTCATTGTGGTGAATATTGGCTAATGGAGTTTAACTAGTTTACTGTAAGTGATAGGGTGCTAACATGGGCCTTCGTGAAATATGTGTTGATCAACTACGTCTTAAATGCTAGGCAAACTACTTCTCAATGGCCTGTCTACAATTTACTACCGTCGGCAGCACCACAATCCTGACATCTACCAGTGGTATGTTACCTACCCTACACATGAATACAAGGCACACAATCTTAAATATAACTAACTCGTCCCAGGCGTATGGACCCTGATCTTTGGCGCCGTGCTGCGCGTCGAGAAATTCACCGGCCGCAAATTCCTCGGCGTCATTGCTTCACTGCTAGGCATAATCCTCATATCCCGCGTCGACCTCTCCGCAACCGACGACCCCAGCGCCGGCCATGATGGCAGTGGAAGCACATTCCCACCCAAATCTGCCGGCGAGATCGCCCTAGGCGACGCGATGGCCGCGTTCAGCGCCGTAATGTACGGCGTCTACACGGTGGTGCTAAAGCGACAAGTCGGCGACGAGTCCCGCGTCAACATGCAGCTCTTCTTCGGCCTAGTCGGCGTCTTCAACATGTTCCTTCTCTGGCCCGGTTTCGTGCTTTTGCATCTAACTGGCGTGGAGCCCTTCGCCCTACCCGACACCAGGAGAGTCTGGATGATTATTCTCATCAACGCGCTCTCCTCTCTCCTTTCCGATATCTGCTGGGCGTATGCGATGCTGCTTACGTCTCCGCTCGTTGTGACGGTTGGGCTTAGTCTGACGATACCCCTTTCGCTGGTGGGCCAGATTTTTTTGCAGGGAGAGTATGCAACGCCGTTATATTGGTTTGGGGCGACGGTTGTTTTTGTTTCCTTTTTGGTTGTCAATAATGAGAATCAATCTCAGGAGGCTGTGCAGGGGTATGATGTTCTTCCGGGGGAGGAGAGAGATGATTAAGTAGTACATGATAATTATGCTAGAGAAACTTTCCTGCATATCCTATCTGTGGTCAACAATTCTTGGAGTTATGGCGTTTGGGGCTCAAATCACATACAGACGTAAGGTCTTCGTTTCTGCTGCGCCCGCTTTAAGTTACACTAAACTACATTGCAGATTTACGACGAAGCACGATACAGAGGCTAGATGATATATCAGACTCTTCAGAGCAAGAATTGGTAAAATAGGTACCAAATAGAAGTACAATCTGAAACTCAGAAATAGCCTATCAGTCCAATCCAGGTCACTAGGAGCAATCCAATCGAATAGACTAATAAAGAATACAAAGCCCACCAATGCAGGAAGCGATAGCAGCAGCGATAGGAATATGTATAAAGAAAGAGAGAGAGAGAAGTAGCTCAGGCACCCACCCGCCCTTTGACGCCAAGCTAATATCAAGACTATGTAGAAGCAAAAGGACGCAAGCGTAAGCTAACTAGATATACGCCTGGTTGCGTGAAATTATTATCTGGTTACCTGTAACCATGTAAGAAGTGTTAAGAAAAAAGCCAAAAGCCAGCAATTGATGTGAGTCAGAGCCATGGGATATGGGGTATGCTATAGATTCAAGTAAGAAAGATAAAAGAAAAATAACGAGCGGTGGCAGTGATAAGGGAGGGAGGACTTATCGAGAGATCGATGGGAAAGCATGGGAGCGATAGGAGATATGGGTAAGGAATGGGGCGAATAAAATAGGAAAGGTGTACCGCGACTGGGATGCATGGGTCGAGTATTGATTTGACTAGGGAGCAGCTGCTGGCGCCAACTTGTTCCGAGAGACGATGATGCTTTTTAAAGCACCTAGCCACTTTGTAAGGGACTCTTCGTCGGGAGTGGAGAGTCGGTATATCTTTTCTTCTGCGATGATTTGGAGGCAGAAGTTCTTGGACCGCGACATCGGATCAACTTCCGTGACGTCGAAAATTTGCGCCATTGGGATTATCTTGACGGCAGAGTATTCCTGCTCGTCTTTATAGAATGCGAGGCTCTTTGCTCGTAGTACAACCCATAGGCGTTTCCAATGTCGCACACCCCCTTTGATCTTGAGACACTGGAGATATCCGCTGCAAATGACTCGTTCAGGGTCGCGCAGGCTCCCCATCTCATGGATTCTACCGGAGTCACGCGCAAGTGCAGATTGCTGCACTGCTGGCGCGGACGAAGATAATTCATTGATGGAATGTTTAGACTTTGAGTGCTCATGGCCATCAGGTCCATCAGACCATTCAGAATAGGAGGTAATATCATTTGCCGAATAGTCCTGCGGAGCAACAAACCTCCTTCGAAAATGACCAGAAGGTCTCCCACGACCAAACTCAGGAGAGCTCGCCCTTTCTCGAACCTCAGCATCAGAATGGTCGGTGGTGTCGTAGACACGCTGCCTGTTTATAGCCGCAGAATCCTGGTTTCCCTGTCTTGTGGACAGAGCAAGAAGAGCCTCCTCGTCTTCGTTTATCCGACTCTCAGCACGTATCCGTGCAATCCAGTCCTCCATATCCTTGTCCGACAACGCCTGGAACCGGTAATTCTTTGATGAAGTGAAAATCGCAAAAACGTGTTGCCGATGCGAACGGTGCGACTTGATGGGCGCAACGGCTGTAACCTCGGAAAGTGATATGGATGCTCGCAGTCGGGTCGCTTCTTCATCCTTGTAGACAGATAACAGGTTCGGCCGGAGAACAAGGTAGGCAGGCTTCCAGAAGGCTCTGAATACCTATATCAACCAAGCCAGTCAGCACAATTTGCTTTCCAGGCGCGAAACTCCGCGGAGCAGGAGACTTACATGTTTTGGCTTCACCCGACGGTTTACTTTCTTCGACTTCAGAACCCGATCAAACTCAAAGCTCCCGTTTTCATTAACTGGAGAGAATGTGTCGAGATTCATGACGTTACTGCGGTGAACGGCAGGGTTTTGCATCGGCGAGAGGAAGGGCTGCTGTACCGTGCCATCAGGGAGTTGGATCGCCGGAGTGCTCGGCCCCTCGAAGGCCAACGGACCAGGTGCCGCGCGCATTTGACGCATGGTATGATTAAGCTTCGCTTTGTATGGGACTTTGTTTCATATAAAAAAATGATCAATAATCGAAAATCCGAAGAACAGAGTGCTGGCGCTAATAGAATCCTGAGCGCGCACCGCACAGGCGCACATCTGGGCCAGAGGAAGATCGATGGAAGCAGGCCCCCATAAAATAGTTTACGGAGGCCTTAAGTGACAGGCCAAATCACAGGCAGAAACCAAACCGAATCCTTCTGGCTGATAGAAACAAAGCAGTTTTAGATTCGTCAAGAGGCTGTGTCGAAAGGGGAGATGGCGGGCACTGAAAGTCCAGAATAGGCCGTGGAGTTGGCGCCTTCTTTTGCAGGTGTCGATCGTTTTGACTTCGTTTCAGCTCTACAGCCACTGGAAACGCAAACAACCCGGTCAGTCAGACGTCATTAAGCAGAATTTAGAAAGTCTATTCTTTGAGCTACCTGCGACCGCCTCGACCGAATCTGAAAGACAATAATACGGTGTATAGGCAGCGCAATATACTAGATCACAGGCAGAGACATACTCCGGAGTAGATTCAAGACAGGGCCTTTCTACTTTTGACTAAACTACGTTGGGTCTAGTCTGGTTTAGCTTCCGCGCCTTGGCCAGGGACGGCTTATCAACGGTCACCTCCTTCACCATACATATAACGAACGAAATGTGCAGAACAAACCTGACACATAGTATCGATTGGGTGGATTACCGCTGTCCAATTTCGAGTTCAAAGCCGACTATGTCAGACGCATGCATTCACCGGTCTGAAAGTGCCCCTTCTCGGACTGAAAGAACATCAGGGCCCCCTGCATCCTTTTGACTGAATTGGATGCATATTGCTGGCTTGTCTATTTATCATATTTTCAAAGCAAATGCGAAAGACTCCGACCTTCGCTTAATTGGGGAAGCGTTCTTAATCTGAAGTCGCCCTTGACTCAGAAGATATCTATCCATTGACACCCCGGTTCGGCATGCTGTCGACAACTATCACTTTATATTTAGCCGGAGTCGCAGGCCAAAGAGTTGCCTGTCGATCATTTTATAGGCTGACTTCGAGTGCTATACGACTAGTCGCAAGGGACCAGAAGGGCTCCATACTGTGGATGAATATCGTGAGCTACTCAGCCTCATATTTCACCAAAATCATGATAAAGCATGGTAGCTCGAGGGGTCGCACCAAGCCATAATGAATCTATGCACGCATGCGATATATGCATATTCTCCAGCCTTTGCTCAGATATACATACTTAGTGGATCACGTCCGGATGGCACTCCTTGGGCCGGTAACAGTGCATTTGATGTCATGCAAGTTTTGTCGATTTGAATGAATGCAGCAGAAAGACCACATTTGTACAAGTCACGTGGATAGTCTGGAATCCCTGGGTTCTGATTCCAGGGTTCGATGGGTCGTGGCCTCTATATTGACCAATCTCAAGGTAGACCTTTACCATAAATAAATGTTACCGTACCTTACCGGGTTCTGGCCATTCCAGACTCAACAAGCGATTGTTGATGGATGACCTGACAGAGTACGTAGTACTACGGAATAGTACTTGCGGTATACGCAGTAAAGCACTGCCAGCTGGCTGTGCGAAAAAAAGTGCTAAAAACTGACTCTCCCCGCAGCTCGCTCAGAGACCGAAAAATGGTGGCAGAAATAACTGCTTTAACAGAGTATTAATGACTTGGGCTCTCCCGGTATACGGATAGTCGAATATCATGACTGCGGACGCTTCTGAGATATCGTGATAGGTACAACTTTAGACCCTGAGTGATACCGCTGGTTATCCAAGAGTCTGATGAGTGAATAGTTGTCGGCCGGCTCAGGCGGCTGTGTCCGCTAGTAATAACTACTGACAGAGAGGCGGGTCAAGGGGGGGGGGGACTGAATGCAGGGTTTCTTAGCTTGAGCTTTGAGGACAACGTGTTAGTTGTCTGTCAAGCTTCAGGGTCTTGAAGTCGAGGATTCTCAAGAACCCCAACAACTGGGAGGAGGAAAGTAAGGACATGTATGATCATTTCATACTATCATTGAAATAGGCACCTCCAAAGAAAGTAAAAGTGGCCGTAGTAAGCGACGAAAAGTAGATCTCCAGAGATCGATTTGAACTTACGCGGTTGTGTGAGGACAAGATACGGTAAAATACCTTACAAGAGTTTCAGCGCCGGTTGCCAGCGCCCGCCTCCTTACGCTTGGCGACTGACCTTCCACCATCCCCGTCCGTCCCCAAAATCAGCAGCCTCCTTGGTCAACGACCTGGCCTCACCACCGTCTTTTCATTCCGATTGATGATTTGGTCGCCGCCTCAAATCCTCGACCTCAGCGTTCAGGATCAATTTCGTCCGCGTTGGTATCAACGCACGCCTTGCCTAATCCGTCTCTGTTCAGTCAACTGAAGCAAAGCTGCACAGAAAGGAGGCTTGCCTCCGGCCGCTCGTTCATCTGCCTTTCGCATAGAACCCTTCCTCCTTCTTCCACTCTGTGCGTCTGTCTATAGTCACGTCGTTCGTGGTATTGTCAGTATTGTTTTACCAGCTCGCTGCCGACTCGGACCGCCTCGAAACCGTTTGCTCGCGTGCAGCTATCTGACTTTGAGGCGAAATCTTACAAAGAGTTAGCCGTCTGATTCTGAAGCATCCTCGATTCTGGGCTGGTGCGCTACACTGTTAATAGAGATCTGACATTGCTCTCGCAAGTCGACGCAGCGTGGGCACCCTTGCACCCATGGGCGTCGTTCAACGAGTTCGAAAATGGTTGCCCTCAACACCGAGTCTTCCCCTTGATGACTCGTCCTACGAAAAAGGCCACAAATCCTCGAGATTTGCATTTTTCAGACGCAGGATACGGTTGAAGGGCAACTCCTCTGTCTCGATACCCCTGGGGTTTGTTTTATTATTTCCATGCATTGTAATAGTTCTCATTCTACTACTCTTCGTCCGACATCCGTCATCGCCAGGGGGTATTTTAATACCCGCGGGCACACCGCCGTCTATAAGGTTCGTGGCATTTCTCAAGAATTCCGGCTCGTGCACCTCATGTGTCTGACTATCCCGCTTTACAGGAAAATAAGTGAGAAATACGACAAAGTTTTCGCGACGGGCTGTCAGCCCATCAACACCGATACACCCCGAGCGAACGCGGCTTTCGTCGTGCTCGCAAGAAATAAGGAAATTGATGGCGTTATCCAGTCGATGAAGTCGATCGAGCGACACTTCAACCGCTGGTACCGCTACCCTTATGTTTTTCTAAACGACGCCGAGTTCGATGATAACTTCATAAATACTGTGAAGAACTATACAAGTGCGCCCGTTGAATTTGGGAAGATCGATGAGACAATGTGGGGTTACCCTAGTTGGGTTGACCACGAGGTTGCTAAAGAAGGCATCCGGAAACAAGGAGATGCCGCAATCATGTATGGAGGTATGGAAAGCTACCATCACATGTGCCGCTTCTACTCTGGGTAAGCCACCTTCGGACAGCGCTTGCCGTCAAATGCTCATCCTGCCCAGGTTCTTCTACAAGCACCCGCTCCTCATGAAGTACGAGTGGTATTGGCGTTTGGAGCCCGAGATCAAGTACTTCTGCGACATCACCTAGTAAGGGCTCTTGAATCCTTGCGCTTTACTATGACTCACATGTATATAGTGATCCTTTCCTCAAGATGGCTGAGGCCAATAAAACATACGGATTCACCATTGCTGTGAAGGAACTTCGCGAGACCGTGCCGAATATCTTTCGCTACGCCTCCGCTTACAAACGAAAGAACAATATCAAATCCCAAGGATTGTGGGAGATGTTTTTGGAACCCCGCGAGGAACCAAATCCTGAGGAACAGCAACCTGAGACTCTCCCTGAGGAAATTCTCATTACAGAGCCCGGTGAGAAGAACGAAATTGATCCTGAAACTATGGAGGGAGAGAGTTATAACATGTGCCATTTCTGGAGTAACTTTGAAATTGCGCGCTTGGACTTCTTCCGGAGCAAAGAGTATGAGGATTTCTTCGAGATGATGGATAGGAGTGGTGGTTTCTGGATGGAGAGAGTAAGTGTCGATGTTCTTCGTTCTCTTTGCGTTCAAGACTAACGCAGCTTTCAGTGGGGTGATGCTCCCATTCATTCCCTCGCCGCTGGTGTGCTTCTGTCACCGAGTGACATTCACTATTTCCGTGACTTCGGCTACCGACACACCACGATTCAACACTGCCCTGCGAACGCACCTGCCCGACAACTACCGCGCATTCCGTACCTTGAAATGACGACCGAGGACGAGAAGGAGCGTATTGAAGAGGATGAGTATTGGGCAAACCCCGATCCTGTTAAGGAGAATGGAGTTGGCTGCAGATGCCGGTGTGATACCGATATTGTGGATGTCGAAGGCAAGCAAGGCAGTTGCCTTGCGGAATGGGTGGAAGTTGCTGGAGGGTGGGCATCTCCATAGACACGGCTCGCCTATAATATTCGCTGTATAATCTTCACGTCCTCGTTTCCATACCTACTTGATCGACCATGAGCATATTGTCTTTGGAGTTATCTTTTCTTTTTGCTTGAGCCTATATGTAAATTGGCTGTGGGGTTGTGGGCGGCGTTTTTCACGGATCTGACGACTTCTTCTCTGGAAGATGGCGTGGCTATCATCACCAATATCGCCAACTCATATAACGTGCTTCGTATGTTCAAGGACTTAATTCACCTCTTAAAAATTTCTCGATTATTCTTGGTCTTGGAGCAAGTGGTTGTGCGAAAGTTGAGTGCTTGCTCAGCGAACACGATTACCCCTTCATATACTACGCAACACGGGCGGCTCTTATGGGTCGAAGGCCTCAGCTCGACCCAAAAACCGCCCTTGACTTCCGGGTATATAGCTCAGGTGTCTCGAACGGAGGGGACGAGTTAGGTCGATAGGCGGATAGACAGTGGACGGCTTGCTCGGGGCATCCTGCTATGAAATGGCAGCTAGGCCTTGCGGAGCACTCATTCATGTACTTTGATGAGCCCAATGGTCTACAACTTCAGCAAGTTGTTTTCCGGAATGTAAATATCAGTTTCATGGATATTTAGTAGCTGTAAGCGTACAATCATGCATACTAAAGCTCATAGAACCAGCATATCAACCTCTGTAATCAACGGAAGCAGCTGTAAATACAGTAAAACTGCGGCCTGTCTAGAACGATGACGAGCATATTAACACTTCCATTATTCCAATATTTCCCATGAGACAGATTCACTACAACTCTCATTAGGTAGGTTCCGACCATTGGAAGTCAACCACAACTGTAGTCATGTGCCCCGCGGCAACTTGACTGCTTATCTTCTGCTTCCTTCCACCTGCATACATACCTCTCTCCCTCCATCTCTTCTTCTTTTAACTCAACATCGGTCTTCAAAACAAAAGAAGCATACAAGACCAAGATCTAAAAACCAAGCCCAGGGCATCCCACTAACGGATTAGGCGAGTCTTCTTTTCTTTCTTGACTTACTGGTCCGAAGCACCTGACTCCTTTGGTTCCGCCCGGCTCCCCTCCCCCTCATCCAACAGCCGCCAAGCTTGTCATCGGGCATCTGCCTATTAGGCTGAGCCTGTCGGATGAATCTCATAGTTGAAGTCCTTAACACGCAATCACCTTAACTCTCGACTTCAAGTATATTCATTCATTACAATCTGCACCCCCGTGAGCTAAGTCGTCGACTACTGTGTTCGACCTCAGAGCTCTCCGCTCCGCTCTACTCCATCTGACCCGCTTTGATCTCCGTTCCATGGCATCCACTTTCTGGCGATATGGCTGACTCTTCAGAGCCTCCCTCCAGACGTTCACATACTGCCACAGACATCTCTCATCTACAGTATCCGACCCTGCCTCCCTTAAGTGGCTCGGTTGAGGAGTGGTTATCTCGCTCGAGACCTATCAGTATGACGTCAACGCCGCCGGCGGATCATCCACAACAACCGTTGAGTGAGAGCTGGGCAACCCTCAGTGCGTCGGATGCACACTCCGAGGATGGGGCTCCCTCCGAACAGACGGATACCGGGTCTTTGATTGACCCAAGTGTGCCAGACGATGTGGCAAGCCTTGACGAGAGATACAGCAGTAGCGATGACATAGATGCGCACTCCGAGGATGGCCCAGATAACGAAAGCTATGACTCCGACAATAGGAGTGATATATCCGAGTCTCAAGACCTGCGTCTCAGGTTTCCCCAAATAGGATGCTCCATTGATGACAGTAATCTCACCACTAAAACTGCTTTTTACAAAGCCACCGACTCAATTCAGTTCATCGAACCCGATAAATGGCCTGATGCTGAAAGGGTGCAGCTGAAGCATACGATTCGGTTGATCGATGGCCCTGGAATTGCGGAACTGGGAGATAATCTTACCAATCTGCAAGACTCGACCTTGATGGTTACTCTTCAACAAACGATAACGAAGAAGACCATCAACACTGATAGGCCATTCCGAGTGCTATACCTTGGAAGTTCTGAGGTTCGTGGCATTATCCTTGACAAACTGGGCGATGTCCTAGTTTCGAGTACTTCTGGCGACTATGAGAGCAGCTCAGCAGAGTCATCGAGATACCACGTGGTTCCCACTTCATTCGGCGCAGGCGCTATTCCTAACTTCGCAGAGCTTCTCCCGATTCATTTTCAGCTGATTGTGGACGAGTGTCTTGAGGCCACTTCCGAATCTCACATTGACAGGCCTAGGGCAATTAACCTGAAATTTAAGAACCGACCTGCATGTACGTCCCACTGGACAGGAACCGAATATGGCATATCGTCATCCACTGAATGGACACTGCCGGATATGGCCATCTTTTTCCTGTCCTCGCGGGATGATCTTGCCGCCGTGGAAACTCAGAAGTTGGCGCGTATGTTCATGGAGCGACACGGCGTACCGGTAATGGTTATCTCAGAGAAACCACTGTGGAAAATGTCCCGGGAATTGGTTCCGATCAATCACCATAGTCTTCACATATGCTTAGAGTCCCGCAATTCGTCCACAGGAAAAACCACAGTCCTAAAGCGGTATCCCATTGACCTGAACACTTTTGAAAGCATCGCGCCAGGTCAGCTAAACAAAAATCTGGCCTCGTTAACAAGCATTTGCCCCAGGAAACATTTCAAGTCGAACACAGAGGCTCGCGACAACGTGCGAAAGATATCGCAGTTTTGCTTCAAGAACTTCACTCGGAAGATGTTTCCTTTGCCATACTTGAACAACGATACTGAGTTAGCATTCGTGCTGCGTCTCATCATGCTTACCATCTTATCCACTGCAACCCTGGCTCTCGGTTATATAGCAATGAACGCCATCGCAGTCTTGATCTCAAGCTTCGTCACGCGGTCAGTAACATCCAGCCAAAGTACCCCTATTTCCAGCGTATACACAACCAGTGTTCTACCGACGGCAGGGCTCAAGAAAGCCCCCTTGTCGATTCCTTCTTCGGCGACGCGCGACGTTCAAGTTTTAGGACAACAACCCAACGGCTTATCCCAACTTCAGCATTTGGTGGGCGGAACTCTGTCAGGCACTGCAGCGTCAGGTTTCTCCGAGGAATATGAAATTCAGGTAGTAGGCGATTGCCACCTCGTGATAAAACCACCGACTAGATCATTAGGCGCAAAGAAAGCGCCAAAATTCAACGTCCAAGTTGATAGACGTGGCCAGCCACTTCAATATGAGCTCTCCCGGCTGTTTGAAGGTGTGTATTCACTCAAACTAGACCGAGCGGAGGCGTACGGCCTGGTCAACGTGACTATCACCACCGAATCCAGACCACCAGTGAAGCAAATGGTCTTGGTGGATTTGGGAACACCATGGCTGAAAATCGCAAATTGGAAGCGTGCCGCTCAAAGTATCACATCCGAAGTTGTTCGAGACGTCGGTGCCGCACAGACGGGATTATCAGAAGTTTACGGTCGAATCTCCACTGAACTTCAAGTACTTGCTGGAGATGTGGTGAAACGGACACATCTTCTTCGACAAAAAGCAAGCCTGCTCCGACGGGAATCCCTTCCAGTATCAATCAATACTGAGGTTGTCCTATCTGCTTCTACTCAGCTTTCTGAAACTCTTCGACGGACTGCTATGCAACCCTTTCTATCCGCTTCTCATGTGCTACGATGTCACACAAAGAAGGCGAACATTGAGGCTGGACAAATGATGAGCACCACATGGAACAGAATCGGTGCTGGCGCACAACATCTGAGCTTTGGGGCTATCAAGGAGCACATCCAAAACGCGCGAAAGTCGAAAACCCTGGACAAGGCTCACAAGAGGGCACGACGTTTGATGAAACGCACTTCATAGGGGCTGTAGATGTTTGGATAGAGCTATGAGTGGGAAAAGCGCTTGGCTCTACACATCCCATTTCTCTTATGTTAGTTTGTATGTGTTATGCTTCGACACACCTCTTTATTTTATATGTAAGGTTGGGCGGGGCTTGGTTTCAAGCGAGTAGTACTGGCAAGGACGGAATCAAAGATTTTCGAAGGGACCTGGTGTCTTTCATGTAGTAACGAATAACTGTTCAATTCTTCTTCAGCATGTAATGCCTGTGTGTTTCTCAAAAGTGCTCCGCAGCACAGAGCTGTCTCATTGTTGTTGTTGTTGTTGCTGTGAGGGGTGAAATGAAAGATCTAGCAGCCTTGATGGCCTCAGGCCACATGCACGAACCAACCCAACCCACTTGCGACCAAAACCAGGCCGCCCATAATTTTCCCCTCCTTCTCTCCCTCCTCAGTGATACCCACCCCATAGAATATTCTGTCTTTTAAGAATATCCATCCTCAGGTAAACGCTGCGGCTCTATTATATCGGAGTACTTCAACTCACCAGAGACGCAGAAAACCAAGCCCATCTTCAACATGTCTGACGTCGCTGAGACCAAGCCCGACCCCGCCACCAAGGCTCAAGAGGAGACTAAGCCCGAAGAAACCACCACCACCACCACCACCACCACCGAGCCATCGAAGACGGAGGAGGTCAAGGAGGCCGCTGAGTCTGCTGCTGAAACAGTGAAGGATGCGGCTACGAAGACATCCGACAGCGTCTTCTCCATGTTCGGTGGCGGCCCGAAAAAGGAGAAGAAGGAGGAGGAGGATGTAGATGAGCCCTCTGGTTCCTCCAAGGCTCAGAAGGCTGAGGATGATGTATGTTCTTACTTGATCTTTTGCGGCGTTACTTCCTTGCTTCTTCTGCTGGTCTGGGATTACAGTCCCGTGCTATCAGGGGTAGTAATTTGAAGGCAAACTATAGACAAGAGCTGACATTTTGAACCACTTATAGGAAGAGGCTCCTGAGTCTCCTGATGTTCACTTTGAGCCCGTTATCCGCCTTACCGAGACTGTCGAGGTCAAGACCAACGAGGAACTCGAGGAGCAGACCTTCAAGATGCGCGCCAAGCTGTTCAGATTCGACCGTGACAGCAAGGAGTGGAAGGAGCGTGGTACCGGCGACGTTAGATTGCTCAAGCACAAGGAGAATGGCAAGACTCGCCTGGTCATGCGCCGAGACAAGACCCTCAAGGTCTGCGCCAACCACTACAGTAAGTGTCTCAGGACAATCCTCCATTCAGGGCTGGTGCTGACAAGGACGCAGTTGTCCCCGACATGAAGTTGAGCCCCAACGTCGGCAGCGACCGCAGCTGGGTTTGGAACGCTGCTGCCGATGTCAGTGAGGGTGAGCCTGAGGCTCAGACCTTGGCCATCCGGTTTGCGAACAGCGAAAGTACGTACATTTGTCACAAACAGGGCGTATGCACTTGCTAATCTGACACTACAGATGCCAACCTTTTCAAGGAGGCCTTTGACAAGGCCAGGGAGGAGAATGAGAAGCTTTTCAAACAGTAGACTTTATTCGCAGCGCCTTCAAGACTCACTACGAATGTTCGGAGGCATATTCTTAACAACATACTTGTCCCTTTTTTATCACAGCGAGTTTGATGAGATCCTCATTAACTCGACATTTCCCCTTTCCCCACACGATTCCCAACTTCCATTTTCCCTGAACTTCACTCTCACCACACTTATGTACGCATGAATGAGGAAGCAGAACGAAGATTCTGCTAATGGTTCCTCAATGAGCCCTTATTGGCATACTCCCGTGATGTTAGGCAGCGCCGTCAACTGTCGTCAGTTGAGGTTGGTTGTGCCCAGCAATTTGGCTGTAGATAGACGCCCTATCCATCAAATATACAATGAAAATTTCGATAATCTTAAATTGAGAGTCCGACTGAGGAATTTGTGGCTGCTGGGGCGTAAAGGGCTGCGTAGATAGCAAGATCCCCCACTCGAATACCTCAAACCTCTCGGATGTGTCTCTCTCCGCCCATTCTTGGGTCTACGTATTCTCTGCCTCCCCTCACGCGCCCACCACGACGCCTCGATCCTCCTTGACTGTCTCCAACCATCAATTCGGCGTTCGCCCTTTGGATTTACTCGCCAATAACGCGCAGTTTGGAAGCTTCCTCCTCTCCTAATCGCGCGGGGTTACTGGAACTCTCGGCCGCCAGCTTTTCACGCCGCCAACGATATTCTCGCCCTAGAAGGTCGCATCCCCGAAAAGGATTTTACTCAAGGGGCAACTGACAAAAGCGCCTCGTTTCCTCTCATCATCTTAATCTCTCAGTGCGCGCTACTTCGAGCTCATCATCACCATGCCCGACGTGAGTTCTCCGACGCCATTGCTCCATTCTGGTCCCAGGTCTACGGCGGTACAGTCGCCAGGACTGGATGTTATCTCCTTCTATGGCCTGATATCTCCTGTTCTTGCATCTCACTAACAACACGTTCTATCATACAGGTTAAGAGGACCGTCAAGCTTGTAACCGAGCAGCACGTCATGTACGTTAAACCCATCCTGTCACTTCATCTCCGTGTCGAAAACAGCCCGATCCACAAACAACTCTTCCCCTCCTGTGTCAATCCTGCCGTCATATTCACCGGTCATGCGAAATGACTCTTTTTCCGCGCATTATGGGCTTTATACGCGGTTGCCCTCGACAACTACCCGTGTCTATATGAAACATCGCATTATGATCATGGTGATAATACATGGACAAACTTGCTGATTGCTTGACTTCTGCGCCTTTACAGTAACAAGGACTCCGGTGTCGAAGGTTTCCCTCTTCGATCATGGTCAATTGAGGTGTATCTCCTCAATGAGCATGGGGAGCAGGTGCCAGCCAATGTCTTCGACAAGGTGACCTACTCATTACATCCTAGTTTCGGAAACCGAGCGACTCAAGGTCAGTCACTTTTCTTCTGAGCTTCTGTGGTCTTTGTACCCTGCATTTATCCCAATTCTTACTACGGGGAGAGCTCGGACGATAAACGCAACATTCTGGATTACTACAGCTAGGGCTAACCTGGAACGATAGTATTCAAGAACCCACCGTTCAGGATTCAAGAGGAGGGATGGGGTGAGTTTGATATGCAGATCGGCCTCACTGCTGCGGACAACAAGGAGCACTTCATCGCACATGATCTCAACTTTGCGCAGTCGCGCTATGAGTCTAAGCACGTTATTGTACGTCTCGGCTGCTTCCAGACGGACTCTTATGTCATATATGCTAACATCTTCTGTAGACGTTCAAGAATCCCAAGCCAGCTTTATTGGCGGCGCTTCGTGAATCTGGACCTGTTCCTGGCGACGAGAACGGGGTGAAGTCGAAGCGCTCTGCAGGTGGAGAAGAAGGATCCAAGAAGAAGAAGCGAACGGATAAGAGCGTGAGTCGAAGAAAATATAGAGACTGAAATGTTGATATCTGACATTCTTACTCCCAGGTTGACATGGATAAACTAGCCGATGGTCTCCAGCGACTTGGGGAAGATGACCTCCTGCAAGTGGTACAGATGGTACATGATAACAAGGCCCCTGATTCTTACACCAAGAATGATGTCGAGCGTAAGTCCTCCATGCCAGTCAGATCGAGCCCGACGAACCAACCACTAACCCCATCTAACAGAAGGAGAATTCCATGTTGACCTCTATACACTGCCAGACCCATTGATCAAAATGCTTTGGGAGTTTACACAGGAGAAAGGAGCTCTGTAGTCTTTCATGTGTCTCGTCTCCTATTTCCCTTTCCTCTTTTATATCATCAATGGGCTTCAAACCCTTCTTACGCCGTGCTCAACGTGCCGGTACTCCACACTACCCTATCCAATCCTATTTTGTATCCCCATTCTTCTCTTTTATTTGGCCTTTTGCTTTGAAGAGTTCCAGACGTCCATTTTGCAATTCTCGCATATTGACTATTCACGTTATCACTGGTATTCCTTCTGATCTACTCTCTAAACTGGATGTTCTAGAGGAATGGAAGGGCCATCGTCATGGTGGAAGCTCACAACTTGTTGGTTGGTATCTATTTACTACCCTTGATCCCATCTAGGAAATGGAAGTGCATTATTAAGGCTGATCATCTTTCTGTCCCATTATATATGCCAGGTGCCGTATGTAATCACTTGGCTTTGTCCTTTGTCTCTTAGCATAAGGTAACTCTAAGTGTAAAGAGAGCTGCTTAGAAACCGTCTTGCCTCGGTCTCAAGCTACACGCTTGCACGGGAAGGGTGTTTGAGCGACATATTCCGGCTGTCCACCTTACCATCCTGCTTGTCTGGTAGTGTAGATGTCTTTTTGCTCCCTTTATCGTGGTTTGATACTATCTCTTCAATGGCCCGTCGTGAGGTCAAACGTAGTATGCTATATCCTTGCGTAATAGTTAGGATTTAGTAAAAAAGGAAATGTTGGACATGCTTTAGATACATATATATATTGCGCGTAGTGTAGATAAAGAAATGGATACCTCAAGAATAGCAGCTAACTAGGCTTAAGTAACCATACACGTATAGACTAACTGCGCAGCTGAATTACTTGAAGAGAGGTTCGAAGCTGATCGGATATCATATTACGTTGTATGCTATGTACAAAAATAGCCCAGCTGAAACAGAGAAGCTAGTAAGCGGCATAAGACGGACGCATGCTGAAATTATGACCGACCAGTAAAGCCATATAGCCTACCCTACCTGCCCTATCCTGAACTCCGAGCAAAAGAAAACGAAAAAGCAAAATAAAAAAATGTATGTACGCAGATGATAGACAAATGAGAATATGGAAGAAGACGAGATGGCTTCTATGACATGAAAGACGGGCGCCTGGACAAGCCTGGATATATGGTGAGCAATTTGAGAGCGAGAGCGGAGGAATAAGAAAGATGATGCGAAAGTATACTGTGACACGGGAGTATGCACGTCTGTCGGTTTCAGATCCTGTACGCTATAGCGGGAATCTCGATCTCGTTACGGGTATACCATTTATAGAGTGATAGGCAACCCGTACTCCGTGCTCCAAACTTCAGGGACATGGAAATAAAGAACTATGTTTATCACTTTACAGCACTCGATGTCTAGGGAGGAGAGTTAATTTCATGTCACTCAGCGAATCTTACGGAGCCATAGCAGTGGGGGTGCCGGGGCAGAAGAAGCAAAAATATAAAACACGAGAACAAAGAAACACTCACGATTTTAGTAAGTCCTCAAGACTGTCCGCGCTGCAGCTTCGACCTTTGGGAATCTGCTGCGGAATCTGGACAATTGTTGCGAAGACGTCTCCGCCCCGGTATGCCAGTAATGCGGGGGCCTCAATGTTATCCATTTCGGCAATCTCGTAGTGGAGCTTGACGAAGTGTACTAGTTGTTGGCGAGAAGCAATCGTGTGCAGGCAGTCTTCGACGAGGGCGCTGGTGTTGGACTGTGCTGGTAAGCTACGCTAACGCTCCTTATAACAGCAGAAGCCGCGAGCAGCGGGTGCGGGAGGCACCTACCTCAGGGTCATAAAGACAAACGACGACGACCTGGTCCGCCGGGACCTTCTCAATTGCATCTAGATACCCCGCCGCATCGACCGTATCCAACGATCCATAATATCTCCGCCGGGCACTAGGCCGTTTAGCCTTCATGCTCTGCAGCTCCTGCATGCGTGATTCGCGCCATCGGCGCAAGAACGTGTCCTCGTCCTCGTCAAGATCGCTACCTGATCCATCAGCTGGTGGTGAATTGTGGAGGAGTCGAGCGTCGCCGGAGGATTTGGAGGATGAGTGGTGGTGTGAGCGCTGCGCGGCCGAGTTGCCGGAGACAAATGACTTGCGGAAGTTCGTGCGCCGGGCACGCTCAAAGGCCTGGGCGTCTGCAATGACACCCTTGGGGCCTGTATTAGCTTCGAATCGGGTGTTGGGGACTGTGTAGCTGGTTGTTCGGGAGGTCATGGCTGCCATGTCTTCGGAGTCGGAGTGCTCGAAGTGGTCTTGGTCGTGCGGGTCAGGGGAGGAGTCGTTGTCAGAGAGATTGTTCCTGTCCTCGGGATGGGGCAAGCTCTTCTCTCGATTGCTGAAGAGCTGATTGAACTCGTCTTGGGCTGTAGACATATTGAAAGGAGAGGAGGGCTGTAGTTGGGGGTGGTGAAACACTTATATACGTAAGGCCTGCAGCATCCGTGAGCTGGGCACTTGTTTGAGAGGTCGTATCGGATTCCGGAGCACGGAGCAGGAAAAGCAAAAACAAACCTGAGATGGATTGCGTCGTGTTCTACCGTTTGACGTGGGAGAGAGTTCAGGAGCGGAGCCACGGAGGACGAGGGGGCGGCAACTGAAACGAGAGGCGGGCCCTCTCTGTTGATGATCGTGTGCTTGTGACTACTCAACGGTGTTTCATCTGCGCCCCCGTATTTCATTCTCGTGTAGTTCGGGTGGGGGATCCTGCCGTCCCGGTCTCCGGCTGCAGCTAGAAGACACCAAGAATTCCGCCGTCCTGGAAGTTGCAGAAGATATCTTGACGTCGGTGATGTTATTCTTACTTTTCCACGTGGAGGCCTGTGAGATCTAAGCCACTGGCCCGAAGCTCGGGACGACGATGGCTGGAAACAGGACGTTTCAGCTTCGATACTGAACGCCCATATTACGTTATTGCCTGGCATATTCTATTCTTGACCGCAATCCCTAAAATTCACATTGGATTCATCACTGCTCTACATGGCTTTGGGGGAGATAATGAAAAAGTAAAAAAAGTGGTTGGAGATCCAACTGCAATGCAGCATATCCAATCACATGTCAGGCAAAGTTCGCTTCAAATCACTAAGAACTCTCCAATGTAAGCTGATATTAGAAAATAGAAGACAAAAGCAATAAAATCCAGATGCACTCAATTAACGTCGTGGCCGAAACAAAACATTCCTCCTGCCTCACCAAAAGTACATTTAGGATCAATGCGTAGAAAACAATCCAATCAAAGGTATAGCGAAGGGTAATTGATCAAAAAAAGAACCTGGGCGGGGATGTAAGGAGCAAAGAAAATAGAAGAGAAAGAAATCATAGAACAAATGGAAAAGCCTTGGGGATCGTCGAAGCCCAACCGTATGAATCTCGACAATTCCGCGTCATGCCAGACACCAGCCGGAGCCCCTGTAACCATCCTGAGAAGACAACATTAGTACAACCGCTGCATAAGATTTGTTTTCTTTTTCTTTCCAGATCATCCGGCTTGCGCGATCCAAATTCGGGTATGCGAGACGGGCTGAATCACATATCCTCTCTATTCTCGCGTCTTCCGGTCCATGCTGAATCAGTCTGCGCCCCCACGGTCGTTGAAAAAGGGAGAAGGCGATAGACTGTTTCCCGACAAACAAGATTATCGTACAATGCGGACATCCGGCCTCTCGGTAAGTAGAAATAGAATTTCAAATTGGGAAAGTCGCAGATGACTGAGACAGGGTATCGCGTCGTTGTGATTTTATTATTCTTTAAACTGTTTACCAGGCCCAGACCTTGAGCTGTTATTGAAAGGCAGATTAGTACGTGGCTTGTTCAGGAACTGAAGATTTACTTTACTTACCAAAGAGTCCCAAGATCCAGTGCAAAGACTGATGCCATCGTTGCTGACACCAAGGCAGCTGACACGGTTCTCGTGGCCGCTTAAAGACCCAACTTTGTCTCCCCGGAGAACATCCCAGACCTATTGACCGGTCAGTCACTGTCTCCAGGATCACAGATGTCGAGAACAGAACATACCTTGCATTCAAAGTCATCATATCCGGCGAAAAGCAATCTTCCAGAAACCGAGAAACCGACGGATGTGATACCGCACAATATTTGATCGCTCTGTGGCATTTGTCAACAACGCTGTCCTACAATGAGTATGGCAACCGGGTCTCACCTGGTAAGTGTTGAGTGATCTGTCTGCACGAATGTCGAAGAGACGGCAAGTGGTATCGTCGGAACCGGTTCCGAAAGCGTTGCCGTCAGGGAAAAATTGAATGGCGTTGATGTCAGATTCATGGCCAGCAAAAGTTTGGACAGCCTTTCCAGTACGGATATCCCAGAGCTTAGCAAAAGCATCACAGGCACCTGAGACGAAGATGTTCTGGTTAGTGGGGTTGATGCTGATTGACATGACATCGCCGAGGTGGTCTGCGAATTCGGTGACTTTAGAGCCTGACTCGATATCCCAGAGCATGCAGGTCATGTCGCCGGAAGAGGTGATGATTCGACGGTCATTGATGAAACGGCAGCAGGAGAGGTAGCCGGAATGACCGGAGAGTTCGCGCGCGACACGAGTCGGGCCTTCTCGTGAGGAAAGATTGTAGATGGAGCAAATGTTGTCCAGACCACCGCAGGCGACATAGTTTCCACTGGGAGCATAAGCGCAGGTCATGACCCATGATGATCTGAGCGGGATGGCGTGGACTTTGTTCGTAGTGTACGCATCCCAGATGATGAGTTTTCCATCTTGCGAGGCGGACACGAGATGGCGACGGTCGGTGGACCAGTGCATGGCATAAATCTTGGCCAAATGACCTTTAAGTGTTCGCCGGGGCTTCATTCCAATGCGAGGCAAGGCGTCGGTCTGGTTCTGCGCAACATCACGCACTGTTCAATTTGCTCTAGTCAGCAACTCCCGGAGACAGTAGGATGGCGGACGCGATAAGACGGCCATTTTCCACCACACTATTCAAAAAGACAAAAGGGGAATTTCGTACAGGTTGTATCGGCAAGATCATCTTTTCTGCGCCTGATCTTGTCCTTGAGCCCTTCAGCTTCGCGTCTGGCGGCGGTAATCTTGGCCTGCATCTGCTCGCCGCTCATGTCGGCCATCTTGACTGGGACCCCTGGGTGAACGGAGGCGGCAATTGGAGGTGGTGAATGGACGGAATTGAGCGGAACGAGGCGCGTCGTAGGATGCAGCAGACGGCGAGGGAGGGGGAGGGGGATTCTTCAAGAGAGGATGGCGAGGTTGGTCTGTCGTGTCGGGAGCAGAGTAGAGTAAGTCAGAGAGGAAGGGGAAGAGAGTGTTGGAAGGGGCTCGGAGTGAGGGGGGCGGACTGATTGGTTGGGTGGAGCGAGCGAGCGGCTGCCACCGAGCGAGCGAACTGCGAAACAGATCAGAGTTTCGTGGTACGCACTGTTGGTGGTTTTCTTCAAGAAAGAAAGAGGGCGCCAGAGACGAGTGGGAGACGCTTAGACGGAACTCAGGGGAAGCCCGGGAGTGACGGTGCAGCAAGCAGAGGGTTAAAATGCGGATGAAAGTCGTCGAAAGTGTAGGGAGCAGGGAATCCTCCCGTTAGCCACTCACAGGACAATTAACGCGGCGGTGCCTATAATTATCATGTAGAGTTCTAAACTACTGTACCTTCACTACGGAGTTTGGAGTAGTCTTTTTAGAAAAGGTTTGAATATTCGTCACCGTCTATCGCGGACCCGAGTGCTCTCTACTGAGCCTCCTGGCCTCGTACAATGTTGACGGGGCACAACTTGCAGGAGCTTAGTACTATCACTGTCATACAATGGATATTACCCAACAATCCCACAGCATAATCATATACTGGGGGCCAATTGACTGTTTGAGCCCGGGTTAACAAGCGTTAACCCGACGGCTAAGTTGGGAAAGGGACCAGGAGATGGATGGAGCGCGGCAAGATGGAGAAGCTAATGTAGACACTATTTGGCCGCATTAAACTTGGTTCGGCATTATCACTCAGGCTACGGTCGCCCCCCCGTCTCAGATGAGCCTTGCCTTAATTTCGACAAGCCTGAAGGATAAATAATCAATTCTGCAGATGACGTCCCGGAGATTTGTAACCCGCCAACAGTCATCTCGTTCAGAACTCAGGAGACCGGCGGTCATCCAGCCTTAAGGGGGAAGCGATGTCCAGAAGCCCAACTGAAGCACCAGTTGTCCATGAGAGCTACTTTTAAGTTTGCTGGCTCGATTTCTTCCGAGGCCCGGCCTCAACAAACCCACACTCGCCCAGAAACGAGTCAGTCTAGTCCAAGTCCCCGTTAGCAGCGCTCAGCTGCCAAGTTAAGGCAAGTTGGCAACAAAGCAACTTGCAAATCGAAGAACAAAGACATCTTACTACTCCGTACTCCATCTCATCAACGGCTTATAAATTCACTACGGCCCCTGGAGGCTGGTGGCCCTCCAGGATGGTGGGCCCGATGGGCTAGCCAGGTACGGATCATAGCAGTGGAGTCGCTGTCATGGCATTTGTATGGACAACAAGGCTTCATTTGCACGAGCTCTCATTTCCCAGCCCAGAATTCGTCCCACAACTGCGCGAGCAACGGCGCGAGTCAGGTTGGAGTCGCTCCTTTACTTCATGAATATTTATCATCAATCCACGATCCTCGAGATCTTCGGCAATTGCTTTGCTCTTGACTCTCTGATTCAGAGCTGCCAACAAGGTCACGCTGTGAATAATGGATTCCATTCTGCTAGACAGGCCATAGACGCCATTCGGCACGGGTCTTGTCTCGGCATAGGATCGACATCCATATTTAACCATGAGCTCGGAGCATATGCCGAATTCGACACCACAGAAACTGGGATATTATTTGCACCGGCTGTTCAGAGCAGGATATTATAGTACATCGAACTCAATCGTACCCCAGCCTTTATAGGTGCATGTCCATTTTCCAGGCTTGTCCATGGGAACGGCCTCCAAGCAGCTCCCCGGCATGATGAGTTGCCCGGCCTTGAACTCGATATCATACTCTGCCAGTTTATTTACCAACCACGCGACAGCCGACAGGGGATTGCCCAGGATATTCTTCGTGTTTCCTGACATCACCTCCTCGCCCTTGAATTGCAAGGAACCCCGTGTATTGCTGAGTGTGAGATCCGTGAGCTTTCGAGGCGTTCCGCCTATGATGACCGCACTCGTTGACCCATTATCGGCTAATGTATCCGGAAGATCAATCGCCCAATCTTTGACGCGCGAGTCGATGATCTCAATTGCTGGGATGGCATAGTCAATGGCACTAATAAACTAATAACGTCCGCGACAGTGACGTTAGGGCCCTTCAGAGAACTCCGCAGCACAAAGGCGAGCTCGAGTTCGACAAACGGTTTGATGAATCTGTTTAGGGAAATCGTCGTAGATGAAGGAGCTTGCGTGCAAGAAGCCATAATCAAGGTGGTCTAGGCCAAACGCCGCCTGCATGACCTTTGCGATGTTGCCGAGCTTGTATCCAACGAGTCGGTCACCGTACTGGATGGCCTGCTCGGAGTTGATTTGCTGGATTTTGAATGCCATGTCAGCATTAAGACTAGGCCAGGTCTTCGTGGGTGCGTTGATAGGCCTCCCTTCGGCACGGGCTGTGCGGAGAGCCATCGCGACATCGTTCAAGTCGAAAGTCGTCATCTGGATGGGTTGATGTAAGAGATAGGCCAGGTACGGAAGGATACCATTGGTAGTTGGCGGTAGGTGAGTCAAGTCAGTACTTATAGCCTACTGGTTGGTAAGATATCTATAGGTTTGCTTGGGAATAAGAGACGGGTTTCCGAGCACTCCCATCCAGGAATTAATATCATAATCCGAGCGCTCGCTCGATGTGACCGATGCATGTCGGCTTCGGATGGAGGACCCGAGCCCAAGCAGAATACGCTTGGTCAACCCGAGAACAATCCCCCGAGCAGCTCTAACCGAAAAGGCTCATGTTGATCCTACAGAACTATCAATCGGGATCACCGCCGGTTTTGGCAGATCGCTTCTGGTCTCATAGTATCCCTTCCATGACAACCTCAAAGAAATCAGTCTGCAGTCATTGCAGAGGGGCCCTTGGGAAGTGGCAATTATTGCGCCTTAAATATTCGGCTTGGTCGATCAATACTCACCTTCAAGTTATATAAAAATCCATAGACTGAAATCAATAGCAACACTTCCTGACCTTAAGGATTTCATCCCATTAAACACCAAGGCAAAATGGCCCCTTCAGCAAGCTTTACTGATGTAGAACACCCAATTATTACCGGACCAGCAACCAAGAAAGTCTCGAGGCCTTTTAGTGAGCTCCCGCAGTCCTTAATACACGGTGCAAAGGTTGCGCAGCGGGAAGCCTTCAATCCCTGCATGCACCTGAACTTCCAACCTCCAAAACAATCTATACAATGGGCCAGATCGCGCTAAACGGGCATGGCGTTCCCCTCACGCAGCCACCGAACCATTCCCGCTCTTCACCCAGAAAGCCATTGCCCAATTGTCGGCCGAGATCTTCGACGAGAAGGTCTTGCTGAGTGCCAGTACTCCTCCACCTTTTAACAAGCATAAGCTCCGCGGCGTGGGTCCAGCGTGCATATTCCCTATACAACCTCATCTAACAAGCACTCCTAATACTAACAGACGTGCCCCGTTCAAGTATGACTCCTGGAAATGCCACCATCAGCGTCTCAGCCAGAACCTGAACGTGAACTCGAGGGCCGAACAAGGCAGACCAATAAACCATACGTCAGGAGAACTCCCCGCCATCGCCTGGCACTACGACAGCTTCACATTCGTGTGCGTGACCATGCTTTTCAAGTGCGCCGGCATGGCAGCGGGGAACAGCGCTGATCAAAGACGAGAAAGCTAGTTGGTGTGCGCGGAATCAGCGACCTGGTTGAATTGTATAGCCAGGATACGAACTATAGGCTGGAGATAATTGGGCGAGCGATACGGCATCAACTGAAGAAGGAACGGGAGCGGCGAATTGCGAAGAGGACCTTTGAACTTAAAAGAGCAAGGAGGCTCTTGAGGAGGCAGATGAAGGTTTTGGAGTCGATGGTGGAGGAGTTGGAGGTGGAATGAGCGGTATCATTGGTGAGGCTGGCTTCCCAGTATATGCATTAGTTTCTTTCATCATACCCGTCCGAATATCTGATAATTCAGGGCCGACAAATCTACCTGACACTTCTCCAAGCTTCCATACTGGAGGACTCAAAAAAGTCCCACAGCAGAATACGCAGTAAGCAGCCTTGGCAGGGTACACTACCCAGTCCTAGCTCAGTAAGCGTCGTAGATAATTTAAATCCTTCCATCGATCCTTTACAATGAGATCGCGAGGCCCTGAATGTGGGAACTCGGCACTCAAAGTAGTATATCGCGACGATAACACGTGACCTCATATGCGAAAGCAAGCGGGCCGGCTGCGAACCTGGTCCATTCTCTATATTATCCCTTAGAAGTTGCACCTGGTATGGTTCAACATGCTCTCGCAAGTACATCCACCGTCCATTGAGTTGGGTTTAAAGATGGATCGGGCCGTCGAGCTTGACGTGAGTCTTAGCTTTTCGCCCAAAGCTGCAACCTATTCAAAGAGTGTGGCGGCGATCAGAGTATAAGGCAAGAGTTAAGCTCTTGAGAACTGAAGCTTGATATGAGTCTAGATACTTGGCAGACTATCCGGGTATACAGTTTCCCAGGTGGCCAAGTCTTGCCGAAGTGTTCCAAGGCTGGCGTCGGTGTTCGCAAATACATTGACATAATAGAAACGCAGTTCCACACTTCCATTGCCCAGGCGTTGATCCTCTGCTCCCAAAGAAGGCAATATCTGGAGAGATGGGGCTCATCAGCCTCAGATGATCTTCGATCGGCCTGGAGACCCAGAAGGCAAGGATAAAGTTCCATGGCATCCATTCTTTCCCTTGTGTCTACACATTCTTTCCCTTGTGTCTACACTACGTACGGGGTACGCTTCGCCAAGCACGAGCATTCCGAATTGACTGCTTGAAATGACAGCTTCGGGATGTCAGCCACGAGACTCAGCCTCGTCTGAAACTGGCAGAGACATCGGTATACTGTCTTGGGACGGCGACCACGATCCTGCAAACCCTTTCAACTGGCCGACTTCGCGAAAATGGGCCGTGACATATCTCGCCGCGCTGACCAGCTTTCTGACTATGATGAACGGGACTATCATCACGGTTGCACACTTCGAGATCGCAGAACTTTTCAATATTGACGAGACGGCGTTTCCACATACATACTGGCCAGTTACAACATGGGCCGTCGGCGGTGCATTCTCTGCTCTGTTCCTCCTTCCTCTGGCAGAGGACTTTGGGACTCGGCCTGTCTTTCTCGTCACATACTTTGTGTTCCTCTGCTTCCTCATCCCCCAAGCAGTCGCCCAAGATTTCGCCACATTGGTTGCCACCCGTTTCTTTGCCGGTGCTTGTGTCGCAATCTTGGCTAATACGGCTGCTGGGGTTATTGGGAATGTATGGGATACCGAGTGGTCGAGATCAATCCCAGTCAGCCTGTATATCTTCGGCTACATGGCCGGTAGCAGTATGGGTCCGGTTATTGGAGCCGCCATTTTCCAGTCCTTGTCATGGCGGTGGATAGGCTACATGCAGCTCATTTGGTTTGGAGCTCTGTTCCCGATCTACTACTTCTTCTTATACGAGTCCCGCGGCGACATTATCCTGGCGCAACGAGGCCGAAAGATGGGCAGAATCGGCAAAGATATCCTACCCGGACATCCCGCACATTTCAAACTAAACCTTCAGAATCTCCTCGTCAGCTCAACAAGACCAGTCGTCCTTTTCTGTACCGAGCCCGTCCTCTTCGTCTCAACCCTCTGGTCTGCCTTTACCATAGGAACCATCTTCCTCTTCACCCAGTCCGTCGAACAAGTCTTCATCGGCACGTACGACTGGACAATCTACAAAACAGGCTACGTCCAAGCCGCCGTCGTCATTGGCGAAGGCATAGGCTTCCTCTTCTCCTTCCTCTCCCGTAAACTCTACTTTGCATCTGCTTCCCGCAATACGGAGGTCCCCAGTAGCCCCGTCCCAGAAGCAAGACTCTACATGGCCGTCCTAGGCGGCCTCTTCGGCATCTCCGGGGGAATGTTCACATACGCTTGGACATCGTACCCCTTCATCCCATGGATCGCACCGGCAATCAGCTTGGCCATGGTCGGCGCTGGTAGCGTACTAGTTGTGACGGGTGTATCTGACTACGTTGTAGATGCCTACAGCCAGTACGCGGGTAGCGCTATTGGGGCCGTCGCCACCGGCGAGAATATCTTCTCTGCGTTCTTGCCGCTCGCGACTATGAGTATGTATAATAATCTTGGGTTTCAGTGGGCTAGTACCCTGCTGGCGTTTGTGTCGTTGGTGCTTGCCCTTGTTCCAACGCTGATGTTTGTTTGGGGAAGGGAGGTGCGTGCTAGGAGTCGGTTTATGAATGGGTTAGCCGCAGAGGGTGGTGGAGGGGAAAGAAAGCAGAAAGGGGATTCTGAGGTTTAAATAGCTGAGCGGACGTTTGAAGCCGTGTATTCTGTACACAACCGCGATAGATATAAAAGGACTTCACATACTGAACATGAACATAGCTTGATAACTATGCTTTAGATACGATTGCTTCTTACTCTACAGCCCCGCTAATCATTACTGTACACTCAACAAACATTTCAAAGTCTATGTCCCAAGTCCCCCCGAACTACACAGTAAGCCCTACTGCTCCATCTCTTAATATGTGTAAGGTGGTTGGGCGCTTAGACCCGGATAGATCGGTTCAGATCCGAGAAGGCTATGGATTCCGAGATGCGCGCTACAGCAACCAGTTACGATGCGAGCTATCTCGGAAGGTCGACGAGCTACTGGGGCGGAAAAAGTGGCGCATATGCTTGGAAACAGTTTAAAAGATAAGCTTCTGTACAGAAAGGTCGCGCTTTCATAATGGTTTTCAGCTTCTACAGATTATCGAGACATAGGCTGCCCTACCACGACACGCCAAAGACCTACCTACCACCTTCTCAAAATGCCCTCCCTCGCAAGCACCCTGAAAGACCCCACCCTATTCATTGAAAGATCCTACATTGATGGGGAATGGGTAACTTCGTCCTCGTCTAGAACCTTCAACGTCTACAATCCTGCAACCGAAGAATTCATCGGAACCTGTCCCGAGTCTAACATCGACGATATCAACTCCGCGATTCGCGCCGCCGCAACCGCATTCCCAAAATGGCGCGCTCTCTCGGGCCGACAGCGCGGCAGGATCCTTCGCAGATGGTTCGATTTGATTGTTGAAAACAAAGAGGATATTGGGAAAATCATTACCGCGGAGAATGGGAAAGCAAAGGGCGATGCGGAGGGCGAGGCACTTTTTTCTGCGGGGTTCTTTGAGTGGTTCTCTGAAGAGGCAGCGAGGATTTATGGCGATGTCATTCCGCATAGTAACCCGAGCAGTCGGGTGCAGGTCCTCAAGGAGCCGGTTGGAGTGTGTGGATTGATTACGCCGTGGAATTTTCCCATGGCGATGGGGGCGCGAAAGGTTGCTGCTGCTTTGGCGGCCGGGTGTACGGTGGTCTTGAAGTCAGATGGACTGACGCCGTACTCGTCGAATGTTTTGGCGCTGCTTGCAGAGAGGGCAGGTGTGCCGAGTGGTGTGTTTAATGTGGTGACTGCCCTTGAGAACACGCCGGCGTTAGGGCTGGCACTGTGCGAGTCGGATATTGTGAAGAAGATTTCGTTTACTGGGTCAACGCGAGTCGGCAAGTTGCTGATGAAGCAGTCAAGTCATACGCTGAAGAAGTTGAGCTTGGAGCTTGGTGGGAATGCGCCGTTTATTGTGTTTGATGACGCCGATCTCGAAACTGCGGTAACAAGCGCCGTTGCTTGTAAGTTCAAGGTGACTGGGCAGACTTGCGTGTGTGCGAACAGATTTTATGTTCAAGAGGACATCTACGAAGCCTTCAGTAAGCGGTTCGTCGAGGAGGTGAGGAAGTGCCAGATTGGCCATGGACTAGGTTCCGGAGTGACACACGGGCCCTTGACCAACGGCGTCGCGAAGACGCAAGAACACATTCAGGACGCTCTTAACAAGGGGGCTACTGTGTTACTTGGTGGCAGCAGCTTGCCGTCCCTAGGCAAGAACTTCCACGAACTCACTATCCTCGGCGATGTCGACGATTCCATGAAGGTTGCTAGCGAAGAGACGTTCGGGCCGCTCGCAGCGCTGTCCAAGTTCAAGACAGAAGACGAGGTTGTTCGTCGTGCGAACGGTGTCGAGGTTGGCCTGGCATCGTACCTAATCACCAGTGACCTGAGCAAAGCGCACCGGGTCTCAGAGAAGCTGGAGTTCGGCATGGTAGCCATCAACACTGGGGTGATTTCCGACTCTGCTGCCCCGTATGTCCCGGTTCCCGTTCTCACAATATGATACTAACGCCTAGCAGGTTTGGAGGGGTCAAGCATTCTGGTATGGGCCGCGAAGGAAGCAAGTACGGCATTGACGACTATTTGAACATTAAGACAATCGTCACTGGCGGCATCCACACAGCGCACTCAGCTCATCTGTAGACAGACCGCTGTAGCCAAAAGAAGCTCAATAGCTGGAGGAACGAGGCATCAAAAGCATTGAAACCCAGCGCTTTCCTCATAAAAAAATGTCACACTTCTAAAAATGATAACGAGTCTCCTCGGTTCAGTGCCAACAGCTCTTGTGTTTAGCATGTCAGTTGCTAGAGAAGTAACAGACCGCCACAGGACATGGAAACGGTGCTTTGCACGGCTGCAGCCGAGCACAGCTATGCAGAGATTTGATAGGGACAGTAAATGTACAAATATTGAACTATTTGTTAAAACAGGCCTGAGTCTGCTTCTAGAATTCAGATTAGGTCGTTGACTCGAAGTAGAGAGCCTCGGCGCTTACCGTATACCGGCATACAGCTATTTTTAGCCCAACAGATCGAACAATGAAACAAGATCATGAAACACATCGATCTCCCATCCTTTCCCACGCGACTAGTCTGCTAAGTTCTGAGTTGATCCGGCTTCACAAGGCTGAATTGAGGCTTAAATCCCGGCGGTTGCTCAAACATGCTTTGGGATTCGTCCATGGTCAAGAATAGTGTAGAAGGCGGCTATCGGTTCGCGCCTATGAGTTCTATGTTTCTAATCATAGCACACCTGCAGTGCAGGAAATATGCCGAGGAGCAGCAAAAACATTGTTGGGTTTGATCAAGCTCTTATTGGACGATATACTAGGGTGTTTGTGAGTTGTAGAATTATTTTATAAATTGTCGATTGAAGTAATCGAAGGGAGAGTACTGTGATGGGCATTGATGGGCATATCGAGTGCCGTTATTTCGTAAGAGAATACGAAAGGAGTCGAGGCTTCCTCGAACAAGGAGCGTCGAGAATCCTGAAGAAAGCACCCGAACGCCGAGATTGACAGAGATAATAACAACGAGATTATTGTTTGATTAATAGCAGTAGATCAATCAGGCGTGGTGGCGGACACCGGGTAATTAGTGCCTGAGTCCTCCAGAATCGCCGCTTGGCTCTCCTTTGCCCCCTCATACTGACAAGAACATCTGCAATCAGATTCTGTCAGCGTGACTGAGCGAATTTGCCAATCTTCTCTTTTCTCCCCTCAGCCTTCCCTTCATCTGTATCTGCAGATTCCCCTCCTTAATTTGATACTCTTCTAACAAGGTACTCTCATTACTCCTATCTTCATCCGGTAACGGTCCACCGCCTTCAGCGGTTCAGCAGCCTGACTTTGTGACTCTTGAGTCTTGGCTCACCAGACCTCCCTTTCAGGCCTCTTCCCTCATCGTTCGACAAGCACGTCTTCCATCGTGGTTCTTTCAGATTCCCCTTCAGATTGTCCCCCGTCGATCGAGGACCTTCTGCGGCCATCGCTTTTTCGCCCTGGAATGTGTTTGGAATAATATCCCCCTTCTCCCTTCTCTCTTTCCTGTACGGAGTAACCCCATCTTCTCCTTCCCGTCTCCGAAGCGACGAGTTTTCAGTCTCACTTAGGGGGTGGAGGCATCAAACCACCGAACAACAAAGCTCGTTCATCTCACCTGCATCTCAAATCGATTCATCATCCGGTGACACAGCGGTGTCCCATTGCCCACCATGCGCGAGGTCAACTTCAGCATTCCGAACGTCAACAAGGCCTCGGTCAACATCACCACTACTCTTTACGACCGCCGGGCTTTGGACTGCACATCGACGCTCCCTCTGATCAACTCCCTCAATCATTTAGCTTATCTAACCACTTCATCTGCCCGGATCCGCGATATTCTCACTGTCGATGGCGGCATTGAACGACTGGTTTGTATCCTCAAAGAGGGTCGGAGTAACAATCTGATGGAGATGTGGAAATGGAGTCTTGCCTTCCAATGTGTTGTTAACATTGGAGTACGGGGCTCGGAAAATGTCAGGACCAGAGTAGTCGAGGCTGACATGGTACCTGTGATTGCAACCATTTTGGATAACTATATCAAAGTAATGGACAAAGTGCGCGCTCGATCGGATTCCGAAGCTCAACGACACAGGCACCACCAACTCCATCACAAGATTACTCCTACGGCGAGCGACAGCGCAAGCCGCTCTTCATTTTCAGACGCCTCCAGCAACGAGCAGCGCACCTCTCGCCGTCAACCACCTCCCACTCACATCGAAATCCCTCCTTTCTTCCATGATACCCGCGCGGTGGAATCGAATGCCATTGACGTCGCGTCTCCGCCGCGTGCACCGATGACCTCGCCGCCCGAGAGGAGCACTTTTGGTCAGGATACGTATGCTCATCGATCTCATGCACCTCTCCGGCACAGAGCAATTCAGCCCTTGGCAACAGCTATTCCTTCAATGGACGCTGCTGATGGGTTTGGACTACGCCCTGTCCGGGATACCGAGAGGCTTCCCAGCATGCTTCCCGCTGCTTTTAATGAACTCGCATCTCAGCCCGACTCTCCCACTACTCCCAGCGGCGCCGGACACATCCGAAGCAATGTACACGCCCCTATTGGAACACACGCGCGCCCACCACTCAGCCAGCATCAATCAACCTCAGGGGACTCAGATGACGCCAATGGCGAAGACGCTATAATGGCGGATGATACAGGGTCGGGTCAATCTAGGGGGCCTATTATTGGTCTCCAGAGCCGCATGGATATCGACGACGACGCTGATAGACAAACCGTGATCGATAGCGTTACCGATTCCTCCCACGATTTGACGGTAACCGACACCACCTCGGATGGGCAAGAATCGGAGACATTCAACATTACCCACCGTTCCGCCGTCGATGGCAGTATAATCACCAATGATAACGCACAGGCTGTGAATAACGCGAACTCTCCACCTATTGTGCCCAGCCCTTATTCTCTTTACTTCCGTGATCGGACAAACACCGCTACCCAGAATTTCTTAAATACGATGCCCCGCGAGGAGGACGTCCTGATGTCGCTTCAGCTTTTGGCTTACGTTTCCAAGTACTGCAATCTCCGCTCATACTTCCAGAACTCACACTTTGTGCCAAAGCTCAAGATCGACCGAGAGCTTCGAATGCTGGACGAAGGAGCCTCACCAGTTGAACCAATTGAAGAGGAAGACGAGTACCTACTTCCTGACGACGTCAACATCTTCCCTTTGGTGGAGAAGTTTACCGCTCGCCACCATTCAAAGGACATGTCATACTGGGCTTGCGTCGTGATGCGGAACCTTTGTCGCAAGGACGAGTCCCGAGGCGGTATTCGCCAGTGTGCGAATTACAAATGCGGTAAGTGGGAAGAGTTCACACGTCAATTCGCCAAATGCCGCCGCTGCCGTCGCACCAAGTACTGCAGCAAGGATTGCCAGAAAGCAGCGTGGCTCTACCACCGTCACTGGTGCGCCACGCCATGATCGGATGAAATCGTCTTTAATTTCCCTTGCATACGGCTTGCATAGCGTCTCGTCGCTCTTATTTTACTCATTTTATGCTCTTTTTTTCCCTTGAGGTCTCATATCTTACCCCGTGCATGGCATTCGGAACCTGGCGGTGTTCCTATTTACCGAGAGATACCTTTTGTATGTCATTTCTTGCAAACGCTGCTTTTGTGCAGCTTCGATATCCCTTTCCAGGGCCGTTTCATTTGTGCTGGGTACTTCAGCCCGTTTCTTACTCATACGATTACCCATAGCGGCCATGAACGACATCATCTTCAGTTATCTGTCTTACATGTCTTTTTCCGAGCTGTCCTCTCTGGCTCGCTCTCCCGTACGGAGTCTCTAATCCACCGTTGCCCTAACGTCGGACGATTTCCCTTTGTCAGTGTCATTGTCATTCACATCAGCTTCATTCCCCGAAACTCCCGGACGTTCTCATTTTGGCCGGCTTTTTGCTTTTTGCCTTTTTGAAATTATTCCTCCATTGGCTATTCTTGTTGGAGTATTTTTTTTGTCCCATTGTGGAAACCCGACCTGTCGAGAACAGCTTTTGTGTTTAGCATCCAATGGCCCGTTGCATATACTACTTAGCACTTGCAATCACATAGTAACTCATTCTAGCTGCTCAGCTACATTGTAGATGTCAAATATGTAGAGAACTGTCTTCTATGCGGCAGTCGCTTCCTGCCTAAAGTCGTAAGTCGCATTCAACCGCATTGCGAGATGCTCCGCCGCTGTGAGCGTTCTCCTTCCAGGTTCAAGATTCCCAGCTCCACCCCCAAATCCTACCTTTTCTTCCGCGCCCACACCCTTCTCCTTACGGTAAGCCTTAACCACGTCACTCGGCACAGGGACCAGCTCCGTAGAATCAACCGGATGGCAAAAGAAAACAATGCTATATCGATCCTGTGAACTGTTCCCTGTCCGCTCTGAAGCCGGAAATACAACCCGGTGCACAGTCGACTTGAGCAACCCGTCTGTCCAATAGCTTAGCAGGTCGCCGATATTAACCAGGATGGGCGGAAATGCAAATTCGTCGTTAACGTCCTCCCCGCTCGGACTCGGCCTTCCAGGCTCTACGGCAACAGGCGCCCATGTCCCCTCTGGCGTGAGGATCTCCAACCCCGGCTGTCCAGGTCTCTGGAATAGCAATGTGATGCTCCCGTAGTCCGAGTGTGCGCCTGCGCGTACGTCAACAGCGTGGTCGTATTCTGCTGTCTGGGGCGCAGAGATAGATGGGTAGTATAGAAAGCGCAGTATGCAACCTGTTGGGCCCCTCGTTGGGTCGTGGCGGGATAAGAAGAATGAGGGGGGAATCTGGCAGGTTTAGCTCTCATCGCTCTGAGGAACTGGGAAGGGCAGGGTAATCGTACTTTGAGCCCTAGAGAGAGGAGGCTGAGAATGCGGTTGCAGGTCTTCGTGCAGAGTGATGCAAAGTTCGCGATCTCAGCTTCATGGGGAGCTAGGGCCAGGGGAAGCGGCTGTTGAGCTTTGCCATCCGTTGTGAATTCACCGAAGTTGAAGGCTCTAGCATAGGTTTGTGGTTATTTTGTATCCGCAGTGTATATCCTGATAGGTAGTGGCTTACTCTTTGAAATCGCCCGTCTATACACCGTTAGTATCCCGTACTTGGCCTTGAGGGGAACTAGACCTGATACTTACCCGCTGATGTTCAGGGTCCAAAGTCTCAGAGTGCATCCCAGACCAGCCGCGATTCTAGAGAAAAGTCAATGGAGTCCAATATTTCAATCGGGCGATACGAACGTTCGATTGAATCCGAGAGGCCTCCTTCTCCTCTACGGGTGACGCGAAGAAGCTCTTCGACTAGAAGACGTTGGCTTTCTGTGTGTTCATTCGAGTAGTAGAGGTACGCACCCGCTCAAATGCTTTCCGCACATCCTCAGCGGTGAAGTCGGTCCCTTTGCTGTCTACATATAGGAAGCCGTATTTGGTGGCGGCGTCTAGCATGGCCTCGCCCACTGCCGGATCCTCAGGGTTCGAGATGTCAAGAATTGGCAGTTCGATTGGCGTTCCAGCTGGAGTCGGTTCGGCCATTTTAGATGATTCAGTGGTTATCTTTTCAGAGTCTCGATAGTGAGGTCGGAAAGAGAAACGGTGGTTATACAGAATGAATGCGGGGAGCTCTGGCTTATAAGACAAGGTTGGAGATATATTGTAGCAGCAACGTTATCTCTAGCCCCACCATTTGCATTCATTGCCTATCTTCAATCGTCGTATTGCTGATTAGCTAGCCCAGCTACCTGGTTTGTACCTGTGTAAATTAATATAAAGAAGTGATTTGGGCATCGAGCAAAGAAGCTGGTGGATCCCGTGATTGGGTCGGCCTCGAGAAGGGTGGTTAGAACCTGAACCTCCGAGTCGCATCGAGCTACCAGCTCTGATCGGATCCGAGTAACTCACATCTCTGTTTTAAACCTCTACCAATTCTTTTCCTCCTCCTCCCACCTTTTTCCTAGCTGAGAGGCTCTCCGATTCCGACCAGTGCTTCATGATTGTCAGCCGCTCATAGACCGTATCTGAATCAGCTCCGACCAGCTCAAGAATGCCGAGTAAGTCCAAGTCCTCGCGAAGCTCCAAAATCAGCCTGATCCAATCCTCATGTGGAACCGACCATGCTGACACTGTCTATGCTTGTTATCTAGTTCGCCCGTTAGACGATTGGGTCTCTGGCATCTCTGCCCGCACCTCGTCGCTTCCGCTCTCCACACTTAAAGGGGCTGTTGTCGGCATTGATGCGTCGCACTACATCTCCCAGCATCTCCTCCACCCCTCCACCCGCGAACCGCTTCTCATCGCCCTGGGAGGTTTTCCCTTCGCCCTGAAAAGCAATATCGAGAAGGAGCTGCAAGTTTTTAAAGACTTGGACGTTGGTTGTGTCTTTGTCTTCAATGGGTTGGATTTTGGGAAGAAGAACCAGCGGCCTCAAGCACACCATGAGACAGTGAGGGCGTTTGAGCATGCTTGGGAGCTGTATGATCAGCAACAGGCGGACCAGGTTGTGGATGCGTTTAGCAGTGTCGGTATGGGTTCGGTTTGATTTTGCCTTGGCCTTGGGTAAACGATTTACTTGAGGTGCTAATGGGTTCGTTACAGGTACTCCTCGGCCTGAGTCTCTCTATCGATTCCTGCAACGCATTCTCGTTCAGAATGGCGTCGACTACATGGTAGCGCCGTATAGTGCCGCCGCCCAGGTAAGCATCAGACCACTCTCGCCTTTGTACATTAGCACGCTCGCTCCTGACGCCTGTTCTGCAGCTCGCCCATCTCAGCAACGGCCCCAATCCGGTCGTTGACGCCATCTGGGGCCCATCGGAAGTGCTTCTGTTCGACGTCGAGAAGCTCATCACCCGAATCGAGATTGACCCTGCGCAGTTTTTCTGGATCACTAAACAGACATGTCAAGAGGAGCTTGGCAGGCTAACGGATGAGCAATTTCTCGACTTCGCTCTTCTTCTCGGCTCCTCTTTCCTCCAGACGTTCCCATTGTTCGAGAACCCCGCGTTCCCTGGAAAAGCTGCTTCTGTTCGCGATGCTCTGCCTATGTTCAATGCTGCTGGACGAAGCGCTCTCGCCCTATGTGTACAATACGAAGAAGAGCGCCGTATGCAGGATCTCCAGTATACGGACCGCTATAAGCGCGCCTACATGAATGTCAAGCACCACGTCATTATGGACATGGAGGGAAGGGTTGGTGTTATGGATGCCGAAAATGCCCCCACCGACATGCACGAGGTGATCGGTCAGCGTCTTCCGGAGGAACTATACTTTTATCTCTCGAAGGGAATGCTCGGCCCTGATGTGCCAAACTATCTGACCTCCGGGGAAGTTCTTATTTCATTGCCTCTTGGCGTTGAAGACTCGAAGATATACCGACAGGTTGCAGGCGAGATGCTTGGTCCGCTCAGAGAACAGGCCATGTTCTTGCTGTCAAATCACCTCCACCGATTCTACCAGACCAAAGTAATTCGCGTTCGGACATGGTATAACGAAAATGCCGACTCTACTATCACTCTCAGAACGCCCCCTCCAGTAATACCGTCCATCCGATCCTGGAAAGTTTCAGGTGACCGATACACAGAGGGAGTCAAGAAGTTGCAGGTTAGTAGGCCATCAATTTGAAAACGAGGCGCTAATATACGTAGGGATCATCTGGACCATTCAGATTCGCTGTTCAAAGTTTGAAGGACTCAGAATTTACGCCGAAGACATTTGCTTCAAAGGATACTCCGGTATGTGACTCTGATATTATGGCCTCTCAGAACTAACTTCCCTAGCCTCTTTCATCGAAGGATGAGGTTATTGCCAATGTTTATTGGCAATTCCTGCAACTCCGCGGTTACATCAATGAAAAGCACCAGCTTACATCTTGGGGCGAATGCTTAGAGCAAGCCCTCTCAGTTCTCGATCCTGAAGAATCATTGGAAGAAGCTACTTTCGTGGCCATTGAGTTACTTCGGTTCGGAATTCTGAATGCAACACAATGGTTCTCACAAGTGTCTGGAGGGCCAATGAGAGGATCTGGTGAGCAGACACACCCATGATGGTAGACTGTTCCTAACAGTACTAGATGAGGACAAGTCTTTCAACATGTTGATTTCCCGCGTTGCCTGTGTTGGCAAGCTGCGGCACAAGAACATTGGCTACTCTGGACCTCTTAGCAGACAGTTACTCTCTTACCGGTCTCTTATCAACGAAGTCCGTACGACACTGCGCAATCTAATTGAAATCACACTTGCCAGCCTTTTCCTCAGCGGCGACGCAAATCGCGACCGTACTGACTGGACTGAACTAGGTGTCAGGTAAGTGTGGCTACCTTGACAAGCAGCCGAATCTAACGTGTTTAGCCTTCCGTTCATTGACGACAACGACTGCGGCCTCGGGATTGCCGTCCGGACATACCTTGACGACCTGCCACTGCAAGCCGAACCGACCTCACAAGAGGCACGCGAAGAGGTAAAAGCCAAGGGCAAGGAGTGGTTCCAGCACAGCGATAGTTTCACACGTAACCTTGAGAGGGCATTCAAACTATGGGACGCGGTATGTTTCTCTCTATCTGTAGACTACGGCTCACGAACCATTGCTTACATTTAATAGGTCTACAAGGGCTCCCAGAATGCGGGGAAGGAGTTCAAGGACGCAAAGATCTGGGCTGATGCCGACAAATGGTTGTCTGACAGACGGTGATTTTTAGCAATATGATGAACTATGGCCACACACGCCTATGATTACGTCGTGTCGGCGGCTATGTTCGCGACAATATACTTGATATACCTTTAATGCTGTTTTCGTAGCTTATCGTGCGGAGTATGCGGAGCCAACGGAGTAAAAGTGAATAGGCTGCATTAGCGAGGAAGATTGGTAGCCACACTATTTTTTACTATCTGTATGCTCACTTCTCGACTGATGACTTCAGTTCGTAGTTCGTATCTAAGTCCCCGGCTTGGTTTTTACAAGTGTCCTCTTTTTAGCCGCAGACCCACGCCATAGCTCCATTATTAATGCTCCCCGACTACTGAACCTCTACTTTCAGCTCGGCCTGAATCCTTTACCCTTCCTAGTCCTCGACAATTGATCTGTCGACCATAACAAACTATATTATTTCACTGGTCTTCGCCTCCGCGAGGATACGTTGCAAAATGGTCCGCGCCAGCACTCTCCTGCTGAGTGGCTTGGTGACTCTCGCCACCGCTCGCTCTGCAGTCCTCGACCTGATTCCCAAGAACTTTGACAAGGTCGTCTTGAACTCCGGCAAGCCGGCCCTCGTTGAATTTTTCGCCCCTTGGTGTGGCCACTGCAAGAATCTCGCCCCGGTCTATGAGGAACTGGGCCAGGCCTTCGCGCACGCCGAAGACAAGGTCAGCATTGCGAAGGTCGATGCTGATGCGAACCGCGATCTCGGCAAGAGGTTCGGGATCCAGGGATTCCCGACTATCAAGTGGTTTGATGGAAAGAGTGAGACACCGGAAGATTATAAGGGTGGACGGGATCTGGAGAGTCTGACGGCCTTCGTTACGGAGAAAACGGGTATCAAGGCGAAGGGAGCGAAGAAGGAGCCGAGTAATGTGGAGATGTTGACGGATACGACCTTCAAGAGTGTCATTGGTGGTGACAAGGATGTATTTGTTGCGTTTACGGCGCCTTGGTGTGGACGTATGGCTCCCTTTATTCTATCCATTTACTTCCTCCGAGCTTGCTAACGGTTCGCATGTAGACTGCAAGAAACTTGCACCGACTTGGGAAACCCTCGCCACAGACTTCGCTCTCGAACCCAACGTCATCATCGCCAAAGTCGACGCCGAAGCCGAGAACTCCAAGGCTACCGCAAAATCCCAGGGCGTAACCGGCTACCCCACGATCAAGTTCTTCGCCAAGGGCTCAACCGAGGGCATTGTTTACCAGGGTGCACGCACTGAGGAAGCCTTTGTCGACTTCGTCAACAATAATGCTGGAACGCACCGTGCTCCTGGCGGCACGTTGGACGAAAAAGCCGGCACCATCCTTGCCCTTGATGAGATTGTCGCGAAGTATATAACTTCCAAGAACTTTGGCGAGCTGGTTGATGAGGCGAAGAAGGTTGCGAAGACTGCCGGTGGAAAGTACGCGGAGTACTATGTTAAGGTTGCGGAGAAGCTGGCACAGAATGAGGAGTACGCGGCTAAGGAGCTTGAGCGGTTGAAGAAGGTGCTTTCTAAGGGTGGCTCTGCGCCGGAGAAGGTGGACGATATGGTATCGCGCAGCAATGTATTGCGTAAATTCTTGGAAGTGGAGGAGAAGGTGGAGGACGTCGTGAAGGACGAGCTATAGATTATCCGACTCTGGGCTAATCTGCATATGGAATGGATTGATGTATAGGTACTGGCCACTACAGATGCAGCGTTCAGGAAAACGTATTAGATTCCTCACTGACCATCGATGAAAGAATGAACATGATGTGATTGGATGTCTTTCCAAATTCTCATTGCGCGGAATCGCAGCAGTACGGGTAATCAAGGATAGGGTATCTCTCAGTAAAAATAACAACCTCCGCAGCAGAAACAGCAGGCGTATGTATATATACACATCACTTCGCGGCAGGAGTCGTCGCCGTGGTCGCCCCTGTCGCCGCGTCCTCTGCAGCCCTCAGCGAAGCCTCCAGTTCATCAAGCCGTCTTGCCATGTCGTCAACTGCCATGTCATTCGATTGAAGTCAGATATAGCCAACCCGCAAACTGGCAGAATAGGGCAACTCACACTTCCCAAACATTTCCCGCGACACGGTATCGAACTTATGCTGCAACTGGTCGAGCAGGTCGTCTACGGCTGCCGTGAATTGGCCTTGAACGTCTGTACTCTGTAGTTGGGCGAGGTATCAGTCTGATCAGCTCCATATGTAGCATGTCAGAGAACTTCAAACCGGTTGTTGAGTTGGGGCCGAAGGAGAGAGGTCTGTTGCCCCCGTAGGTGTAGAATCTTGGTTTGCAGACATTGATTCGGGGTTGCGGTCGTCAATTAACGTTACTGTAGGTAGGGGATCTCGCACGATTAAGTCCTGGAATATAGCAAACGACGTGCAATACCTAGTGCAGCTCCAGGACCGCTCCGTTATCGATAAAGCTCTCGGAGGAATAATCTTCCTTGAGTCACCATACCGTATCGGTGCTAGTTCATGTGCAGCTCAAAAAAATTAGTGGATTGATACTTCGGCTCTCATACAAACATACAATCAAACGCCGCTTCACTCTATTTGCGCTTTTAGGAATTGGATTGAAAATGCCGAAAAGAAGTAAATTGCTCCAGGCTCTCGATGAGCACAAGGGGAGGGACTATGACGCCGAGAAGCAGAAGAAGTTACTTAAGGCTGCCAAAAAGAGGCAGGGCTTGACTGGGAAGGAAGAAGAGAAGGTTTGTTGTTCTCTCACATTTCGGGATTTGATTCTTCGAGTAGTTGCTGATTAAAGTACTAGGTAAAGGAGAAGTCGGTCAAAGACAAGAAGACTGAGGAGTCTGCATCTGAATCCGAGGAGGAGGAAGAGGACAAGGAAGAGAGCACAAACGCCGCCGAGGGCGAAACTTCACAAAATTACGCTGCCGACGACGCCGAAGACGGTGAAGAGGAAGAGGAAGAGGATGATGAAGAAGAGGAGGAAGAAGAGGAAGAAGACATCCCTCTTTCGGACCTCTCTGACGACGAACGCGAAGACGTAATACCGCACCAACGCCTCACAATCAACAACTCGACCGCCATCCTCGCCTCAACAAAGCGCATCTCTTTCATTACCCATTTAACGCCCTTCTCCGAACACAACTCGTTGATCAGCAAGGCTGAAGACGAAATGGATATTCCAGATGCGAACGACGACTTGAATCGCGAGCTGTCGTTCTACAAGACTGCGCAGACGGCGGCCTACACGGCGCGGAAACTCTTGAAGAAGGAGGGTGTCCCGTTCACAAGGCCTGGCGATTACTTTGCAGAAATGGTCAAGAGCGACGAGCATATGGGCAAGATCAAGAAGAAGCTTTATGATGAGGCCGCAAGCAAGAAGGCTGCTGCGGAGGCAAGGAAGCAGCGCGATCTGAAGAAGTTCGGAAAGCAGGTGCAGGTTGCTAAATTGCAGCAGCGCGCTAAGGAAAAGAAGGAGGCCATTGAGAGGATCAATGATTTGAAGAAGAGTGCGTCCTGCGTTTCTTAGGATACTTAAGGTAGCTGTGCTAATGACTTCCACAGAGCGAAAGAATGATACATCCGGCCAAGACGGCGGCGCAGACGACTTGTTTGACGTGGCGGTTGAAGACGCTGTCTCCGAGAATCCACGGAAGCGCGCACGCGGCGATACCAGCGGCCCCAACTTGAAGCGCCAGAAAAAGAATGAGAAGTACGGTTTCGGTGGCAAGAAGCGGCATGCGAAGAGCGGTGATGCGATTTCTAGCGGTGATCTACGTGGATTCTCCGTGAAGAAGATGAAGGGTGCGAGCGGCGGCGCAAAGCGTCCGGGGAAGAGTAAGCGGGCTGCGGCTAGGGGACGGGCATGATTGTATTGCATTGGATGTATATCTTAAGAGGGGGGTGTACTGTATAGTTTATATCTTCTCTTCTGTTTGTTCCAAGAGGATACCGGAATGCTCTTAGTGCGCGTTTGGGATTAGGTCTTAAAAAGCAATTTGTTCCATTGAATACGGAGTAGCGAGGCTACATGTTCTAACTTGAGGCTGGAGCTATGGGTATAAAACAGTCTATGGAATTGTGCTGTGCGTACTGGACGTTGGATGCTTCCCAAGACGCTTCAGTGTGAGGTTCGTGGATGAAGCATGCATAGCCAACAGGTATTTCTGGTGGTTTACGGGAAAGCCCGTCTGAGCATCGAGATGGTCGGGAACATCACATTCGCGAGTACCCACTCGTCGGACACGGTCAGGCGGTGGATGATCCGAGGCGAAAAAGCTGGCTGGCTGATATGTTATACATGGGAGGATACGCTCGATTACCTACTCGCGTTAAGGCACTCTGACATAACAGAAAACGAGGCTTAACGTCCTTCCACGACTGTTTGGGCAGGTGAGCTCAGGCAATCATTGTCAAGCATGGTCCCAATCGTGGCGCTTTAATCCGGTCCAGATAACGCATTTTAATGCTGGGCTGCTTGGTACGTAAATGGTGTTGAGAAAAACTGGCTTGCAGCTTAGGTACCATCCTCGTCGAGTGCGCCGTTCGTTTCACCATTCAGGGCCGCCAGCGCGCCGTCTAGAGTTCCCATATCCCGAATGCGACTCAGGAGGTTGTCAACGCGGAAGTTGACGTTTAGTCTTTTCTCCGCTTCAACTAGCTCAAGCTTCGCCTTTGTATCATCTGCATGCGCAAGGGAATGATCCTGGATCTGTTCCTTGCCGCGCTTGGAGGTACATTTGGTGATGACTTTGTCACAGCCGGGTACTTTGCATACCCAAGTGTCAGCTGGAAGATTAGTATCATGACAAGATCCTGTGTCGGGCACAGGCTCAGCAGCTGAGACCGAGGTATTCCGACTCTGGAGAGTTTCCTGCAGAGGCGTCCTCTCAATAAAAGGAGTTGACTCAGGGTCCGACAGAATCGATCGGGTACGGCGTTTTGCCCTAGTCGTCGACAATGGATCCCTGACGAGGTCATGACCGCGGACCTTGGTAGGAGTCTCAAAAAACTCGTCCATCGCATCTTGATTGTCATCAGAGAGATCGTAATCGGCTGTTGTGCTTCGAGCCCGCTTTCCAGTCCTCTTACTTGCTATTTGACTCTTTGGTCGTAGTACAGATTTCCGATGGCGAGGTCTCCGCTGCTTCGGCTGTTCATGTTCACTTTCTTCGTCGGTGCCATCATCCTCGATAATACGCGGCCGTAACGGAGTGAATGTCACATTTGCCGGAGTATTCTTTTTCGAAGCAGCTTTTAGCTCCCTGTAGACGACCTTCTTAGACCAGTCAAAAGTATTCGTCTTTGCATTGTTTAAAGACTCAAGAATGATAGCAGCGGTTGTTGATATAAGGTTCTGTGCATACTCCAGTTCGTCGATTTCGAAGCGCGCCATTAAAGTCGACGTTACCAACTCTAGGTTCAGTTGCCGCTTCGCGAGATACCCTGCTTCTTTAAGATCAAGGATGACTTGGTAAATGGCGTCTGCCTGCGCCTTGGAGACGACCGTCGGGTCTGGCGTAGTTGCCCTGGTTTCCATCTCTACATCTTCATCCTCAGGCTTGTCCTCCCCATTATCTTCTTCTTCCGTTTCAGCATCCTTCGATTCCTTTTGAGCACGTAGCTCCTCATAGTCCTCCTAGAAACCCGTCAGAGCTAACGTAAGCCTTGGAGATCTTGCAAAACATACCGGAAATTTCTCGCAAAGATGCGCAAATATACTCGTTTCAGCCCAGTTCACGTCTTCTTCACCTCTTATCATGCGCGACATCAAGAAATTATGATGCTTGTAGAAGACCTCCAATGAATCGTCGCCGTCTTCACAGATCCCATGTGTATGAAGCACATATTCATCACATAGGTGCTCCAGGCTCGGGGACGCCCAACTTTTCCTCCTCCTTCTACTGCTCCTTTTCGGCTTATGTCGATCGGCCAGAAAGTAGAGCAGGTCAATCGCCTCCACAACCTCATTGAACATCGGCCGGTACCCCTTCGCGGGGGAGATGGAGAACCAGCCAGCCCGGCCGGCAACCCAAATTCCAACACCGCCGTCGTTGTGCTGGCCGTAGGCAAAGTGACTCACATCGTCGAGCACGATGCGCTTTGTAAGGTAATCTGGATCGAGAACTGATGCGACAGAGGGAGCACGTCAGCTATGCTGATGGTCTGCATGGTAAAGTAGAAGGTAGACTAACCGAGGGATTCCTGTTCTTCTTCCACCTCTTCCAGACAGCCCGTCACCTGGACCGGGTTCTCTGGGCTGGCCGTGAGAAGATTGGCATAACGCGACTTGCCAGGAACCAGGATTCTGACCTCGGACAAGCTAAATTCTTCCCAATCGTTCTCGTCGACGAGTGAGGGATCTCTTGCGCGCAGAACGCTATCTTCTCGGGCTGTCATTTCCTTGGAGGTTGCATGACGCCTTGATTGGGATCATAGAATGTCCAGCCTGGAGGGTTGGGGTCAAAAAGAGGGTGAATGAGTTGATGACATGGGGCCCTCCTGTGATCTTACTGGTCCGTCACTGTAATCGCTGGAGTCCGGCCCCGGGGAATAATGTTCAGTTCCTTCCTTTAGCTTTAAATTGAAAATTCTTAGAAGCTCAAATTTGAAATTTTATTATATTTATTTTTCTATTACGCCGTGGTCTGGATTGCTTGGATCTTCACCACTGCTCTTGCCCAATCTGATTTTCTATTATCCTGCAGCCGATGGGCTTTCGCCAGGGATTGAGGCTATTTCGCACGACCATGTCCGGGGAAAAGATCTACGAGGGCGTCTTTGGTACGTCTATCACGTAGCAATACCTCCGTACCTGCAGCTAACATACCAAGCCGTTCATAAGCCGCAGGGAGTCACCTCCGCCGACGTGATTCGAAAACTCCAGCATCACTTCAACCCGTCTGAGCTCTTCAGGCCATGGCTCGAAACGGAGCGCGCAAAGCGCAACCGCGAAAGCAACTTCCAGCGTAGACGCCGCCGCTCTCAGCGCCTCGATGTTAAAATTGGGCATGGTGGGACCCTCGACCCTCTTGCAACTGGGGTCCTCGTCACCGGTGTCGGGAAGGGGACCAAATTCCTCAATGATTTCTTAGGATGCACAAAGACGTACGAGACGGTTGTAATCTTCGGCGCAGAGACAGACTCGTATGACCGGTTGGGGAAGATTGTTCGGCGAGCACCCTATGAGCATATTACTCGCGAAGCGGTCGAGAAAGCACTCGAGCAGTTCCGTGGGAAGATTATGCAGCGCCCCCCTATTTTCTCTGCGCTCAAGGTCCAAGGGAAGAAACTGTACGAATATGCTAGGGAAGGTAAAGAGCCGCCGATTGAGATCCAGTCTAGGCCCGTTGAGGTTACCGATTTAAGAATCGTGGAGTGGTATGAGCCTGGGACGCATGAGTATACGTGGCCTGAGGAGGAGGCTCCCGCGGATGAGAGGGCCGTTGCGGAAAAGCTGTTGGCGAAAGATGATTCCCTTCCTATCGCTCCGGCCGCAGATGATGCTGATGGTTCTTCGAAACGCAAATCGCCTCCGGCAGAGGTATCCGAAGGCGACGAAACGACTGCTTCAAATGCTGCAGCGAAGAAGCAGAAGGTGTCCGCTGAAGGCGAGGCAGCATCGGCTCCCGAGCAGACCAAAGCCCCAGAAGCTGTGGAGGAAGCGACCATAAAGACGAAACCTGAATCCGCAGAAGAATTGAATCCCCTAGCACCGCCACCTGCGGTCAAAATTACCATGACTGTTTCCTCCGGTTTCTACGTCCGCTCTTTGGCGCATGATCTAGGCAAGGCTTTGGGTAGCTGTGGTCTCATGAGCGCGCTCGTCCGATCCCGTCAAGCAGACTACACCCTGGAGCCAGATAAAGTTCTGGAGTACAAGGACCTCGACGCCGGAGAAGAGGTCTGGGGTCCCAAAGTCAAGGGCTTCCTTGAAGAATGGGAGAGAAAGAGAGCTGCAGAAGAACGCTCAAATTAGACAGACAATTGTGCTCAACTCCATGATGCAAAATACAATTGAGGGTATAGAAAGATTCAATACGGTTATAGCCCCTAAAACAAACGTCTAGCACTGGCTGCCGTAGCAAGTCTGACTCGTGATCCATTCATATTCGAAAAATGTCGAGCAGAAAAGAAAGTATAAATTTGAATAGTAAATGACGCCTCAGATGCAGTGTCAAGAGAGAGATAGCCGGTAAGATGACAAAAGGAAAATCGTTTTGAGAGGGTATACCGCTGGAAACATGCATGATAGGGAAAGAAGCCAAGTTAGTGTTGGAAGAAAACGAATGCATGTAATTGAGATTTTAGATCGGAAGAGATGTAAGTGAATGTTATTGAACGGAGTTATTTCGACGCAAGTCGCTGATGAGTGCTATGGGCGTTGACAAGAGCTATATCAATTAGTCCTCTGTGTATGTCAGATATATGGCATATAACTTACTTTGGAGAACAAACGCCTGCCCTTGCCTTGATTCGCACGCGCATTGAAGAGTGCTCCCGTCTAAAAAGTCCAACAAAATACTGTTGGAGAGCTCTTGCCGTTCCTCGTCAGGTATGCATGGAGTTTTGAACTCAGTCAGATGGTATCGTTTGACCATGTTGCGATTACTCGAGTCGACGTTACCCGGTGTCAAGACTAAAAAGCCTTGGTTGTCAATTCGGATGAATCGCCGTTTCCAAAGAAGGGTATCAGGAAACTGGACATTGACCTCGCCAATCTCAACCGCCGCAGGAGGCTCCACTGTTCTCTTAGGACCTTCTACACACGGCATGCCGTTCTCCTCCTTGAGTGTTGCGCTTCTTGAGCTGGCAGTGCTTCGGCGCGACGGTGAAGTGAGCGATGACATGCGGCGAAGAAGCCTGGAAGTACGAGACTCCTTCTTCTCTTCAGGGGAAGATGCCGAAGCTTCACTGGGAGATCTCGAAAGAAAATATCCGTCATTCTTGGACGACACGGACAATCTACTGTCGGAACGAGGTAGCGCACCAGCCACAAGGGGTTTAGGCGAGTCGGCTGGAGAGGCAGACTTGCTGCGCAATTCGTCTTTGCTCGCAGTAGACTCCAGAGTTAGGATTTGAGATGAAGAGTCATCCGGGGTACCATTCTCCACAGTGAGCGGGCTAGCCTGTAGATTGAGTGCGCAGGGCTCCGTAGCGGTATTCAAGCCGTTCTTGTCAGCAATGGGTTCACGTACAATGCGTGTCGTGACAGATACGGAGCTTGTGGGACGTTCAGCATTGGTGCTGGTTCTGGATTCAGGTCGTCTTAAGCTGGCGGCTCGAGAAAAGGGCTCCGGTGCAAGTCGCGTCATGTCCGAGTTGCCGCCGCCATATGATATAGAAGCTCGCTTTCGAAGAGATTCGAAGGAGGCCGCGGTTGGGTTAGTGACACCCACGCTCGGAGTCGCCGGTCCATCACGACTGCTCGAAAACTGCTCAAGGGCCTTAATGCGCTTGGAGATTCCAGAAGAAACATTGATCTTTTTGGCCACTAGCACAGGTCCCGTGGAGGTTTCGGCCGGTGAGAACGAACTCGAAACGGACCTGCCGGTAGCTAACGTGGGTGTGTTGGGAAACTGATGTCCAGTAGCACTGGGGTTAGAAACCGCACGCGAATTTCTCCATGCATCAGGCGCAGCTTGGGAATTCCCTCCGTTTGAATAACCCGGGGAGAGCGGGGACTTTCCAACTGAGATGGGCTTTGCCTCCTCGACCGTGGCGCTTTTCAGTTCTTCCATGAGGGAATCATCGGAAAGCATGTCGTCATCGGAATAATCGGGAGTTGGGACTTGTATAGGCTCTAAGGCAGGTCTGCGTCTCTCCTTTCGGGTTGTTGCGTTCTCTTGGTCTACGTCTATAGCTTCAGACGGTGGCGCATTCTGCAGCTCGATGCGGTTGGAACCGGTCACGGCTGAAGAGTCGGTGACAGACTCTGACTTCGACTCGGATTCGAGAGATGTTGGTGGAAGGATTGACTGGGGTTGAATGTTTTCGTTTGAATTGGCGGGCACGGCTACCTCGTTTTTGTTTATAACATAAGACTTCTCGTCGGCCGGTGGGGGAGTTGCGATAATTTCTTCTGCCTCCAAGTCTGGGGGTTTCTGAGAATTGTTTTCAGGTGGGACGTCAACAACGGCGCTAGAAGTGCCGGTGCCGCACTTAATTTCATTTCCAGTGGGCCCGGTTGGATCTTCTTGGATAGAATACGCCTCGGATTCGGACAGAGAGGGTCCCTCTGTTGTCTTTTCGTTGTCAATCAATTCCGTGTTTGCGGGTGAGTACGTGGTACTCGGCAGCATATAGTCTGACTGATCATTGACCGTCTCTACAACTGGCGTCTCCTGGGTGGAGCCTAACGGATCCTTGGCCTGCTCTTGATCTCCAGCGAGTCGAATAGCGACAGGCTTCTCTGTTTCAGGTTGTATAACGGGGCCCTGACCCTTGTTGTCATTTTCCGAAATGCTAGATAACCTCTGGCGGCTCCTATTATACTTCTGGTGCTCAGAGTGTGACCCGACATCCCCTATGTCGTTCACATCTGATGTTGCATTGTTGCTTTCTTTATTAGCTGCCTCAGTCTGTTTCGCTGCTTGTGCTCTCCTTTGCATTTGTGATTTGCGTAACTGAAGCGCTTTCATAAGCCTCTCCTTTTCGTTAGAAGTTGATGAAGTGGATAGTGCGCTCAGTGACTTGGCCCCAGGAGAAAGCTGAGGCCTCGAAATTGACATTGTAGACGGGGGCACCAATAGAGGAGGTACCGGCGGCACCTTGGCAGTTGGAGTTGCAACGGGATTTCCCTGGGAACGAGGACGAGCGAAGGCAGGGTTGGGCTTGCGAAATGGGGATGCTCGTATACCAGCAGGCAAAGAAGCGACAGGGCGTTGTTCAGCGCTACGAACGAGATTACCCGCTGTGCGCGGCCGTCCACTTTCATCTAGCGAAGGCCGCGGTCCTAGCTTCACCTTAGGCTTTATTCCGGCTCCGCGTTCGAGGTCTCGTATAGAAGGCCTCGCCGACTGCGTAGACTGTCGGGACTCCGTTCGTGTCAGAGATAAATCTTCGGGATGATCCCTCGATGAAGCCGGCCGTGCATCCACAGAGGCAGATTGAGTGAGGCCATTGACGCGATCATCATTGGGACTTGTTGGTGCGGATACATCGCCTTTGAGGCCTTGCGGCGCAGTTGAGGCTACTGATGGCGGCACGACTGTGGCTTCCGACGCTTGGCTAAAAGATCTCTGTCGGGCATCCTGGAGTGGCGCTTGGGTCTGCACCGTAGCCCTTGCGGGAGATTCCTCTGCATCTTCCGCGATCTCCATCAGTCTCCGACGGCGGAGCGAGCTCGAAGAAGAAGTGATAGAACCTGACGCGGTGTGTAGCAGACACGCGGATGAAAGGGCGCTTTCCGTCAATTCGGACGGTTGCGATAGGGAGAAAACTGTATCATGAGGCGAGAACCTATCGAGGACCGATTGGAACTGGACGGTGGTTCGGGCTACGACGAGTTGAACAGTTTGTTAGTAGTGCCCAAATACAAGATTGTTCATAGCGGAGCAAACCTCGCACGAGTCGGGATAGGTCCTCAGGGAGATAGCTGAGTACAACCTTCCGCCGACGATATTGTAGAAAGCCATAAAGAGGGGAGCATTCCTCGTAGTTTTCGATCGCATTTCGCACATCGGGAACACCTCCTGTCCCGCGCTCATGGAGAGCTATTTCATCCCTTGACACGTAGCGTAGAAGAAACCTATCGAGAATGATATGCGTTAGGAGGGATTCTAGAAGGCGAATATCGATGAACTTACCATCCTCCAGCCTCAGTGAGAGCAACCTGGTAGGCTTCAAGGACCGTGGGACTATCTAACCCATTGAGAGACATGGCGCGGACCGCATCAGGCTGAAGCAGACCCCAACCTCGGAATGTGACACCTGAAAGGGCGTTTGTGGTTGTACAAACAAGGAGGGGGAGGGGATCTCCAAGGAGGAGGGATTCGAACGAGGACAGGTACCGGTACAGTACAAGACAAAACGAGCGACGATAGCAAAGAAATGAATGAATGGGCCGGCCTTCAAGAGAAAGATGCGATGAGGACCAAAATGGTTCCTGAAACGAATGCTTGGAGAGCGGCCAACTGCACAACTCACGAACCGTCAGGGGGAAGGGGACTCCCGGGTAATGTTAGTAGTGGCCCACTCTTGGGCGAGTTCGACAGCGAACTGAACTGTCCACTGTTGTAGTTTAGATCCGGTGGTTCCTGGGCTACCCAATTCTGAAACGATTCCAATGCTCAATTCCGACTGGCTGTTCAGCTTGGATCGAAGTCTCGAAAATGGGGAAGGCCGTGGTCCGTGGGTACTGGAAGCTCAGAAAGTCAGAACAAAAATGTCACTTTGGGGTCATGCTGAAGACTCTTAAGGATATTCTCAACAGGGCCGGCTGAGCTGGTGAGGGAGCCACGACGACGCTGATTTCCCCCGCGGCACTTCTACTGTTGTACCGTTAACATTGCGCGTTGATCGTAGATGGGCAATCTATGTTTTTATGGCGATCCAGAATCCCACCGTGATACGATAGTCCAGTGCCGGTGCCCAACCAGTATGGTTCCACGGCGCTTGGCGAGAACTGTTGAAATGAGAAGGCTGTCACCAGTGGCATTCTAGAAGCTTTCCTATTTGAACAGCTACCTTGTTCACTTTAAAGTAAACAAAATGTACTTTGAGTAAAGGGGATGTCGATGACCACAGATTTCCAAGAATCGCTCGACTCCGCCTAGCCAGAGCAATCCGACTCGGAATGCGCCGACGCGGGGAATAACTTCAAAGCATTGCCCATTCCACAATTGTCTTCATATCATCTTCGGTGCAGAATTTCGCTTGATACCTTGATTAACTCTCCCAGTGTTATCACTAGGTCTCTCAGATTACGACGAACTACGATGCCGTCTCTTCCCAAGCCCTCCTCCCTGAGGGAGCTGCCACAGGAGGAGCAATTCCAGGTTCTCGACACCCTTTTCGAGTCGTCACCAGAGCTTCACACTCTTATGGCCCCGATCCTCGCTAATCAGACGTTCTCCTCATACGCAAGCTTGATCGATGCCGTGGGAGGCCGGATGTCGGCACTCTCGGCGGCCAATTCACCGACCGATCGAGACATCCTCGTGGGTATTCTCGGATCGCATCCCCGTCTAGGCCAGCCGAAAGGGGCCGCGGCAGAGCATCTGAGCGAGCTGAGCAAAAGGGAGCAGGCGGATCTCAATGCCGGCGCGGAGGAGCAAGCAGAGAAGCTGCGGTTGTTGAACGCTGAATATGAAGAAAAGTTCCCAGGGCTACGATTTGTGTATGTGATGTTGGTCATGAAAGTGGTCTGGATTGAGGCTAACATTCTACTATAGGACTTTCGTGAATGGCCGGAGTCGGGATGTGATTATGGAGGAGATGCGCGCAAGGATCGATCGAGGCGATACCGAGCGGGAGATTGAAGATATTATCCAGGTAAGTCATGCACATGAACTGCGGCGGCGAGAAGAATTCTTATCTTGTCGGCAGGGCATGGTCGATATCGCGAAAGATCGGGCGAAGAAGTTGTCAGACTGAAGGCTCAAGCTGCTGATAAACCGGCCTGACAGCTTGAGTACAGTCTCGATTGGAGGAAAATCGCCGGCGCCTCCGAAAAAAAAAATGGCTGTCAAGATAATGCAAGGAATATGGCTTTCCTTGATGGAGTTCTCGTAGTAGTATAATTATTGGCCGAACTGAGTTTCTGGAGACGGAGTCGCCGGAGTAACTATGATTTCATAGAGGGTCTTTATCCGCATGCCAGGGTCCAGAACGGGCGCGTTTTCTCTCTAAAATGAGACAAGAGGCAAGATTGACTTGACTGTCAGCCACAAGAGGAATCTCCCAGTATCCTCTCCATTGCTCCAATAATAATAAACCTGTTCAGCCCCAGACTGAGATAGTACGACCACTAACTGCTCCAGTACCACGAACTAATAATTAATCGCGCCGCGCTCGATCCCGACCCTTCCACTCCTTCACCTTTTCTCCCTTTTCTTCCTTATCGTCGCAACTCGCCCATCGACCATCGCATAGGCGATGAATAAAAGCCACCCATGGCGCAGGCGGAGGCTCAGAGAGCGCCTGGAGACGGCTCAGGGTCTTCGGTCTCGGTCTCACGGGCTTCCACCATCCCCGCGATCGTCACCAGTGACCCCTCGGGTTCAACCACCAACAACGACTACAGTCTCGCGGACGAGTCCAGCCCCATAACTCCAGTTAGATCTGGACTGACCCGGAATTCCAACTCTTTTCCCATTGGTATGTTCTTGTCACAAGACGCCGCGATCTGACCTGTCCGGTACCTTCGCGCCTCGTGTCCCGAAACCCCGGAAGCCCCGGGGTGATATTTTGCGCAAGGATCACTATTCGCTGATCGCTGCTTGCTTTTTCTTTGCCAGGATCCGCGGCGTCCGATGTTGCTTCCGGCTCGAGTGGGATTCTCAATCAACAAGATGCGACTACTGCGAGAAAGCCTTTGCGCCCAGGCCCCGCGCCTCATGGCTCAGGCTCAGGCTCAGGCTCTGGCCTCGTTGGTAGAAATTCCACATCCTCGCCCACCGTTTGGGAAAGCGCCGATTCCAGCGCGATTGACCCGCTGTCACAAGTAAGGTCGTCCCGTTTTTAAGTCTTCTGCAGCATGTGAGCACTAGCGGCTAATCGCGTTGGCTTGCGACCATTACAGCACATCATCAAGCGCACCAACACCCAAAAATCGATCCCGCTGAAATTATTGGGAAGAGCGTCTTACGAGGCTGAAGCTGGCGGTTCGGACAGGTATAGCCCTGTCGAACAGGGCCCCAACCGCGGCGACCAAGCGCCGCAGAGACCCCTCAAAGAGAAGAAGTATGTCCTGCTTGTTTCCCCTGAAGCTGGGCCTGAGTACGCACATCGGATTTCGGTTACGTTCATCTCCGAGCTGCGCATATAATAATTCCATAATGCACCCCGCTTTGTTTCTGCTGCGCTTTGGGTCCTCGTCTTTTAAAGACTGTTTAAACTGACAACATCATAGGAAAGGCGTTTCTTTCCTAAGTCGCATCCTTCCCGGCAAAAAGAAAGATCTATTCTCCGATGAAGACGACAATGTATCAGAAATGGGGAATGCAGGCAATAATGCCGCTGCCGCTGCGCAACCAATAGGCTTCTTTCCTCGGTTTCCACCACCGCCAAAGTATGCCCGAGTTAGGGCTCATTACAAGAAGGAGAAGACCTTCAACCGGGTTTTTCAAGCTCAGGAATTGGAAGGCGTCGATACTTCAGCCCAAACCGATCAAGACGAGCGTCCCGACACAGGAGATTCGCAAAATGGCAAATCTACTGGAAAAGCCATATGGGCTTTGGTCTTTTCAAAAGACGGCAAATATCTTGCTGCCGCTGGTCAAGACCGGAAGGTTCGGGTCTGGCAGGTCATTGCGTCGCCCGAAGATCGAGAAGTGAGTGAGTCAGAGGGCGAGGATGACGAGCTGCCGCGGTTAAAAGCGCCAGTCTTTAAGGAAAAGCCGGTTCAGGTGTACGGCAGTCATAGCGGAAGTATTCTTGATCTGAGCTGGAGCAAGGTATGATATCTGCCAGCATATACGGCTGTCCGTACTAATTGTCTCAGAACAACTTCCTTCTTTCGTCGTCGATGGACAAAACCGTTCGACTGTGGCACGTTTCGCGTCCAGAGTGTCTGTGTTGCTTCAAACACAGCGATTTTGTGACGTCAATTCAATTCCATCCGCGTGATGACCGCTTCTTCCTTGCAGGGTCTTTGGACATGAAGCTTCGGCTTTGGAGCATTCCAGACAAGAGCGTGGCGTTTAATGTGACAGTGCCAGACATGATCACGTCGGTCTCTTTTACTCCGGATGGAAGGCACTCAATGGCAGGATGTCTCAATGGGATGTTGAATATATACGAAACGGACGGCCTGAAACCGGCAGGGAATATTCATGTTCGCTCGGCACGGGGCCGTAACGCAAAGGGTAGTAAGATTACTGGTATCGACTCCATGGTTTTGCCTCAGAATGACCCGGAAGGCACGGTGAAGCTCCTAGTAACGAGCAACGATTCACGCATTCGCCTTTATGACTTTCGAGACCGGAGTCTGGAAGCCAAGTTTCGCGGGAATGAGAATACATGCAGCCAGATCCGGGCTAGTTTTTGTGACGACGGGAAGCATGTGATCTGCGGTAGTGAGGATCGTAGAGCCTATATATGGCCTATGGGGCCGGTTGAAAAAGACGCTGATAAACGGGCCTTTGAGGTGCTTGACACCCAGTCGGCGATGGTGACGGCTGCCATCATGGCCCCAAAATCGACGAAGCAGATTCTAGGACTTTCAGAAGATCCGATTTATGACCTGTGCAACCCACCACCGGTAACCCTTGAGAGCAGCACCAAAAAGGAAAATGGCCGACAGAGCCGCCTGTCCACGGCCAGTAAGCTGGCCCAAGAGTCACCCGGGTTTCAAGCACGTTCTGCTCACCCGGATGGGAATATCATCATCGCAGCCGACTACTCAGGAAAGATCAAGGTCTTTCGACAGGACTGCGCGCATAACAAGCGCCGGTATGATAGCTGGGACACTCACTCGACGATCTCCCGGCGGCTCCTCCGCCGGTCCAACTCGGCGCGGCAGAGCATCGCCTCCTCTATCGGCAAGGAGTCCTCCCACAAGACGCCGTCGGAACGGATAATCTCGTGGCGCAACTCCGTCATTGGGCATGACGGCACAAATAACAGAGACCAGCAGCCACCAAGGACTCGAAGCCCGTCCCCACAGAAGGCAATGCGAGAGGCCTCTCGGAACTCAAGTCCGGGGCGCGGATCATCCGGCGCACGCGGTGAATGCCGCTCAGCCTACACCGCATCCCCACCGCCATCAGCATATAAGTCATCGTTTTCTAGTCCGCGATCAAGCTTCGTCGAGAAAATGCGGCCTACCGGAGCCGGTTCTGGGTCGAAACCTGAGGACCCCCGCGTGGTGCCTGCGCCGCTGTCGGCAGCTGCATTGATCAAGGGAAGAGACGACAATGATAACCCACTCTGGCTACAAGGTGACCAAAGCTATGCCTTCTATAATAAAATCACCCAGGACGCACTTGCAGTTCACCGCAACTCTCCGGGCCTTCTAGACCCAAACCCACGGCCAAGTCCGGAGCGGAAACTCACTAGAGCTAGCATACTGAGCAGCGAGTATGCGTCCTCCGATGCCTCCGATGCTGACAATGACGTTCTCAAATGCGATAGCTGCTGGGGTACAAATTTCAAGGCGACCAAAAGTCGAAACGGCAAGCAGCGCTTGATATGCGTGCGGTGTTCTCGCCCCATCAGCTCCATTGCTGGATAATTCGTTGTCTAACCATTTTCTTCACTCTTCGAGCTTCGCATATATATTACCTTCTTTGGCACGCATATAAGCTGGTGCTGAACATATTGATGGAATGCGTCATGGTTATATTTATTGTTGATGTATGGGCGTCGATGTAGGTCGCATTTTGGTTTTGGATTTTTGACCCTTTCACAACTTTATTTAGCTTGGCACTTTGTATATGTAGTAACGATTTGGATGATAAGAGCATGAGCATGAGCGTTTATATATTCAATTATTGTGCTGCCTAATGTCATAGCGAGTTACCAAGGCATGGTCGGCAATGCGAGGAGTCTCAGCTATCTAATCCTTACAACACGGGTTACGGAGCTGCTGTCCACCGCCAAGCTCGAATCTTAGTGCTCCGCTGCCTTATTGTTCTTCCGTCACTCCACAATAATCCCATGACACCACATTCACAACGTCTCATCCGCGGACTCGTACTACAGCAATCCGTAACGACATTTTGAAGAGATATCAAAAAACGAAAGGAAAGAATAAAACACATATGCGAAAATGCGTTCAGGCCCCTACCTCCCGACCTCCGCCGCCTACCTCAAGGAATCCTCCCTCCTCCTACAGGCATACCCTGAATCTGTACGTTCTTCCTTATAACTGACTTCTCTACTTCAATCAAACACAGTTCAATTAACGATACCCTAGACACGGATAACAACAAAATACACATTTCCCAAATCTTCACCCTCCTCAACCAAGAAATCCAAGCCCGAAACCACACCCTCGCCACAATCGGCCTCAACCCCAGCGGCTCCAATCGCAACGCTCGTCTTAAAAACATACAATCCCGAAGCTGGGATATGTTTGAAATATCGCACAAATAAAGCCGCTGAGGTCGGGCGGCTGATTACAGCGCTGGGATTGTTGGCTGGGGGTGCGGACATGGCGAGCTTGGATGGACCAATTTCTGCTACGATTACAGGGGGTGATGTGGAGATGGGGGGTACCAGCGGTGTTGGTGAGGAAGTTGTGGCTACGGCAGCGAGTACAGGTGCGAATACAGGTGCGGGTGTTGGGAAAGGAAAGGGCAAGGGAAAGAAGAAGGGAAAGAAATGATTGGGTTGATTGAGATGAAATAAAGGATAGATTCTTCACGCTATTATGCTATGTCTGGACTGCATGTTGCGGCACGGGGTAGTTCGGCTCATGGCCTCGATTGAAATCATTATACATAACAGAATACCCCGTATCAACATGAGCAATAGATCAAAGGGTCGGGGGATATCGAGAACCGAGGACATAGAAAAGGTCTAATGAATACAGCGCACAGCCGATTAACTATCCAATGTACAATTGATATCCTATTCACTAAATACATGCCGTATCCCATACCGTGACATGAGACAAGACAACTTAGACATTAAACAGAAGAAACCGCCTATACAAACGCCGAGCCCATGCGTATCCTTCAATAATCATCAATCAATGAACAAACAAAAATAGAGGGGAGGGGTATAATGTTGCGCCGTTTAAAAGTCCTCGTCAAAGGACAAACCGTTGCTGTCGCTGGTCTTGCTCTCGTCCTGCTTGGGATCCTTCTTGGTGCTGGCCATGACACCAGCCTTCTGGTAGTCGCCGACACGCTTCTCGAAGAAGTTGGTCTTACCAGCCAAGGAGATAGTCTCCATGAAGTCGAAAGGGTTGGTAGCGTTGAAGTACTTCTTGTTGCCGAGAGCGACCAGGAGACGGTCAGCAACAAATTCAATGTACTGGCACATGAGCTTAGCGTTCATGCCCAGGAGCGCGCAAGGAAGAGCATCAGTCAGGAACTCCTTCTCGATAGCGACAGCCTCGACGATGATGTCCTCAACAATCTTCTTGGATGGGCGCCAGTTAAGGTGCGAGAAGAGCAGGCAGGCAAAGTCAGTGTGGAGACCCTCATCACGAGAGATAAGCTCGTTGGAGAAGGTAAGACCGGGCATCAAGCCTCGCTTCTTCAGCCAGAAAATTGAGGCAAAAGAACCGGAGAAGAAGATGCCCTCGACGGCAGCAAAGGCAACGAGGCGTTGAGCAAAGGTGGACTCCTTGTCCTGGATCCACTTAATAGCCCAGTCGGCCTTCTTGCGAATGCAAGGAACTATATCATGTTAGCGCGCGATTAACAAAAGTAGCCAAGAAACATACTGGTATCAATGGCGTCAAAGAGGTAGGTGCGCTGCTTCGGCTCCTTGATGTAGGTATCGATCAGAAGAGAGTAGGTCTCGGCGTGGATGTTCTCAATCATGATCTGGAAACCGTAGAAGCAACGAGCCTCGGGAATCTGCACCTCACCGCTGAAGCGCTCGAGCAGGTTCTCGTTGACAATGCCATCGGAAGCGGCGAAGAAAGCCAAAACGCGGGAAATGAAGTAGCGCTCGTCCTCGTTCAAACGGTTATTCCAGTCGTGAAGATCCTTGGAGAGATCAATTTCTTCGGCAGTCCAGAAAGAAGCTTCGGCCTTCTTGTACATTTGCCAAATCTATATATTGCGGGGACATGCATCAGTGGAGGTGGTTCATAAGGCGGTAAGAATTTTCCAATTTACGCGTGACGCGTGACATGCTGCATAGTACTGACCTCATGATACTTGATGGGGAACAAGACAAATCGGTGAGGGTTCTCTTGAAGCAGAGGCTCATTGGCCTCAATAGCCTTGACGTCAAGAGCAGCCTTAGAAGGCTCAGCAGGCTTCTCTGTAGCGGGCTTGGTGGCCGGCACGTCGACTATAGGGTTCGAGACGGGAGCGTTCTCTTTGCCGGCAGCTTCAAAATTGAGCTTCTTGACGGGGGAATCATTCATCTTGAGGTTCTCTAGAGAGCTAGCAGCCTGTTCAAAGTCATTGTAAGTTACAATCTAACCCAGCGACGCGTCCGAAGCCGACGGGACGTGACGGATTGACGTACCTGCTTTGAGGGAGTGAGTTGCGCAGACATTGTGAAAGATACTGGGAGCAGATAAAGGTCAACGCTGAAAGACGAATTGATTCACACCAGCAACAAAATGCTTCTGTGTTCTGAGGGATGGGATGGAAAGAAAACAAGTGTTGAGAAAAGAGGGAGAGAGCACAAGAAATACCCGTCTGCAGGACGAAACGCGATCACGACACGATCACATGACTTTCTCACTAGCGCGACTTTTTGGTGGCTGACCCGTTTAGCGTTGCAGCGGAGCGCACCTGGCAGCCTGAGGCTCTACGGCCACCGCGTTTTTCTCAGCCAAACAAGGACGGTTTGGAGTCTCAGACCACTGCTGGTCAATCCGACCCGGTTTTGCAATCTCCACCGCGTCCTGGCGCAGCTCGTCTATTGGCTTCCAGGCCAAATGTTGCATACGCTGAATTGCTAGTTCGCGTGTAGAGATGCGGCGTTTATCTTATCTGATCATCTCGCGCCTTCATTGTAATCGAAAACACACTCCTACTCCGTGTTCCACGATTTCTAACTAGATTTCTCAGTTGCCGGCTATCATGTTGAAGAGCTAATATTTCAACCTTGCGTTGTCCCCTAATTGAGCGTAACCAACGTATTTAATTTGCAGCATGCAGGGGGCTGCTGGGACAGGCATGTGTGCATTCCTGCTCCCTTGTCCAGCCATTGTCACTTCCTTACGTAGTAGTACAAAGCTACCGATAAAGAATACCCACTAGCCCCCACACATCTTGAAATTGATTCTTATGAATCATCGGCTAAGCTGGCTTTACTCCGGAAGAACGCTTTGTTTACGCGTTTCTTGACGCGACTCTGAAACCCCATTAGTAGATCTGGCCCGCCCCAGCGAGTCGAGCTCGGATTTACGGACGAAGCCAAGCATCTTATGCCCGCATCATACTAAACTCTGACACTTTAGTGAATGAAGGTGGAGATGTCTCCAGCTCAATCCAAGTCCTGACGTTATCGCGTGCAGACACGTCGATTTTCGAAATCTCGAGATGTACAGGCTGGAGCTTAAAGCATGTCTTGTCCTGCCTTGACTACAAATAAAGCCGCACCGAAATCTATCCCTGTAAATGGATCATCTTGTATATATCAACTCGCCAATCTCTTAAGTTTACTCTATAAACGGGAATCCAACTTCAACGCTATTTATGTATATCCCAAAGCGCCAATCGCGAATGCCAACAATTCTATTCGCACAGTCTGTACTGAAGCTTCCAACTCTAGAGACGGGACTTAAGCGAATCTGAGAGGAACCTGTCCTCTACCCGGCGCATCAGCTTGTTGGTTTGCTCGGCCAAACTGAGAGTCAGGATCTGCAGGTCGGTTAGTTTCTGTTTGCAAAATCCCAAAAAATTTACTTACAGTGTGAGGTAGAATACGGGCCAGGTGAGCAAAGTAGCCCTTATAGATAGCAAGAAGACCTTCCGTCCGGATCGTTTTCGCCAGGCAGTCGAATACGCCTTTGTATAGATTTCCGGTCTGGTTGTACATTCTCGACATGATTGTATCTGAGAACAGTTAGATCGATCAAATTCGGTGGTTTAGGTGCCAAGTGTCAACAAACCAGGAGGATGCATAACGCAGCAGACAACGAAACCGGAGGCCGTACTGCTGGCCAAGTGAAGCGCAGGACCGTCCTCCATGCCTAGATGCTTAACCAAGCGTCTCTTTGCAAAGAAGTATGTAGGCAGCTGAACAGAGCTACCGAAACCAGTCCGCACCATGGCCGCCCCCACTCCACGGTATAATCCACCTACTCCCTCCGAAGCGAAGATTTTCCGCAAACCATCGAATGAGTTCCTATACTGATGTTGCGTGCCAACGGGAAGGAAAGGAGAGAATGATTGAAGACGGGTCTTAACGAGGAAAAACGGTGAGCCTGCAGCAGCGCCGATTATGCCTGACGAAGCGCCAGCGAAGACATTGATACCGAGAGACTGGACATGCGAATCATTATAAACGGCGGTCGTGAGTCCGTTACGGATGGGCTCATAGAAGCCCAGGCGGCAGCCATTCAAGAGAACCTGGTAGATGTACTATATCTCCTGTTAGTATTTGAGGCAACAACGTTCAACGTTGTACGGACGTACTGCCGACCCAATTCCCCGGAACAAACCTCGAGGGCCCTCGTTCTGTAGGATGACCCTCACACCATGCAGCACACCCTTGTATTTCTTGACTGCTTCCGACTTAGCCTGTAGTTCTCCTTGCAGTTGTAGACTAGGCGCGACAGCGATTAGAATCTGAACAAGTGCGACGAGCGCTAAGGTGAATGGCATACCGGATCTTCACTGTCTCGAAGCTGTGTGTAACGGTGACTGCGCCGCATGCTGCAATGCCTCCGGCAATGAACGCGCTAATTCATTGACTCACTGTCAGTCTCACTTTCCCTGAAACTCGCAGATTAAGCAAAAGTGTGGCCTACCCGGTCGTTGTAGACATATTCGATTTGGCCGCCGTAAGCGGAGATAATGGGTCAAGGATTTCGCAACGGCGAGGTAGGGTAAGAAACAGAGGTGAAGCCCCGTTTACAAGCCAGAAAGTCTGAAACGCTCGTCGCGAAAGAACGAATCTATGAGTCTCGACTGAGAAATGGTAATCAAGCGGCTGGAAGATATTGTTATAGGCGTGCTGACCGCGACCCGAATTGCATTTGTACGGAGTGATGACTGGAAACTCTTCGCATGATTGGTCCAGCGAACCGACCGATCTCGGCATACACTCCGACAGTAGCCGCCGGAGCCGGAACAACATTAATACGCGCGACCTGCAAACGCGCCGAGGGAAGCTTTTCATAACACCAGGAACAAAGAGCAGGAAAGTCAGAAGCTTAGGAACGGGACCGTGGACTTCTGTAAGGTGTCGCCTGGCTTAGCATTGAAAGTTTTTTTATTTGACTAGACTGTGGTCTTGCAAATAAGTGCACTTGTCGAAATGGCGGACGGTGGTCAGTCAACACCACAGCAGGTTCCGCAACAAGCTGCCCAACAGACACAGAAGGTGTCGGATGTTATCCGTAGTTATCGGTCCACAAAGGTTGGATGGGTTTTCCTCTTAAAATCGCAGGTCTAATGGAACAATTTGCTAGGTGTTCAAATCGACCAAGCAGGACAGCTTTGTAACGTCTCTTGATTTCGATGACCAAGGAGAGTTCGTCGTCTCTTGCGGCGACGATGAGATTATCCAAATATTCGACGTCAAGGCCGGTAAATTGACGAAGTCTATCCCTAGCAAGAAGTATGGCGCACATTTGGCTAGGTTCACCCATCATTCTCGCCAGGTCCTCCACGCAAGTACGAAAGTCGATGGTACGTTAGGGGAGTATAGCTACGATTGTTACATGCTAACTGGGATAGATTCTCTACGTTTGCTCGATTTGCACAGCGAATCCTATATACGCTACTTCTCGGGTCATACCGATAAAGTGACGTGTTTGGCTCTATCGCCCGGAAGCGACTCGGTGATCTCATGCTCCAAGGATGATACGGTTTCCATCTGGGATTTGGGCTCTAGATACGCACAAGGGAAACTAAAGCTCTCAACTCCGTACCTCGTTGCCTTTGATCCAAGTGCATCGGTCATTGCAATTGCCTCCCAATCGACCTCATCCATCCTTCTCTATGACTTCCGCAATTACGACAAATCTCCATTTTCGACATTTGATCTTGCTAAGTACGAGGAGAGGTATACACCTTCAACGCGCGGCAGAGCATGGACTCGCCTCGAGTTCTCAAATGACGGAAAATACCTGCTTGTCGGGACCGACTACCATGGTCATTTCGTCCTCGACGCCTTCGAGGGCGAGCTCAAGGCTTTTCTGGTTGGAAAGAATGGTTCACCGGGCAGAGCTGCTCCGGTTTCAACTACTGGAAAGCCTCTCGGTCAAGGAGATGCTTGCTTCACACCAGATGGCAGATACGTTGTTGGGGGGTCAGGTGACCATCATGACTTACTCGTATGGGATCTGCAGCAGACCCCAGATACAAATCTCTGCTTGCAGGCAATGGCTAAGTTACCACATCGAGGTAAAACTGCCATAGTCGAGTACAACCCAAGGTTTAACATGATCGCTTCGGCCGACAAGGAAGTCTACTTCTGGCTACCAGAGGACACTTCAAAGGCCGTCTAAAATGTGTCAATCGAATACACACTACCAACAACAACACTTGGGAATGACCAGTCAGCGACGCTATGATAAGTTGGTCTGGTTGCTATCCGATTCACATATAGTAGGGATATCTAATTTTTTCGGCCTTTCTCTTTCCCTATCAGACTCCGTGCCGTGTCACACACCCAGATCAACGGTCCCTTCATATCTTCGTCGTCCCTGTGACCCTCAATCATAGCCTCGATTTGTTTGACCACCGTCCGGTTACTCGTTATAGTCATTATATCCGAGACCCAGCCGTACATGAAGACGCTGGCATTGATGTCAGACAATATCTCCCTTACTTTGTGAGCTATCAGGGGCAGCTTTGACGTTTCAAGTTTGATAGCCGCGCTTGCGTCGACTACCCTAATTGGAAGCCTCAGCCGCGGCGGTACCTGATAGTCTGACAGGTTCTGAAGTTCTGTGACGAGAGACGCGGAGTCTGCACCGGTGAAGGGCGGGTCTCCCATCAAGATTGTCATCCGTTTCCTCTCCGTTTCGGTACCAATTGTTTCCACAATCTCGCGCATTCTTTTTGCAGCGTCACTTGTGCATAGTAGCTGGTGAGATTCCATCGCCGGCCATAGTTCTGCAGATAGCAGAGGCCGCTCACGTTCTATCTCAATCTGCCGGTTGATAGCCTTGTGGTGCTGCGGGGAGGTGGCAATGTTCTTGCAATGAGAAAGGTCTGAGATAATGGCGAGCAATAAGGTGCAGTCAACATTGAGGGTAGACGTGAATCTTTTGAACCGGTTAGGCAGAAGACTTCGAATCTCATCCCGAACGGAATCAACACTGCCCTGTACCATGGGGTTATCGCTTTTAGGCTTAGTATAGAGTTGCGAGGTAAATACATCCTCTCCGCAATTGATTACCACGCCATAGCCGCGTATAGACTTTAGAAGATCATCAATCTCAGGATTTGACCCTTCCTCAACCTTCGGCAACACAAACCGCAGCCTCGGCCGTCTGTAGTGCACTCGAACAATATTTGCAGCTTTCCGCATATCCCCTGCCAGCTTGAGCAATTCAATCTCATCATCGTCGTCGTCACTGTCATCCCCGCAATCATGGTTCTGCAAAACCGTCCGCTCCTCTCCATCCGAATTAACGTCCGAATCTGCCTCCCACCCTTTCTTCGCCATTTCAAATAACAGCCTCGTCTCGGAGATTGTAGACACCTTAACCCACTCTTCCCCATCGTCTGCCACAATGTCCACAAACACGCTCCTCTTATTCTTATCCTTCGCTTTTTTATTCTTCCCATCCTTCCCAGTTGTTCGCCCCCTTTCTCCATCCCAGTAAAACCTTTTCCCAAACGCAACAAGCCCCGTACAACTTCTCTTCGCAATCGTCCAAACAGCCTCGTAGAAGGGTAGATTGGACGACTTCAGCGCGTGAATAGTCCTCGACTCTGCGTCTGTTTCCTCGGCTGTCGTATCAGTAACTACTGTCTTATCATTAATCTCCTCCGCCTGCTGCGCGTTCGGGTTTTCGTTTGTTTCTCCAGCCCCGCCATGACATTGAGCGCGGGCCTCGTTAAGCTGGCCCTGCAGCTTCTCCAGTGTCTTTAACTCAGAGACAACATTCGAGCGCAGCGAACGCAACTCGACAATTTGTGGGTTCCGCTGTGTTTGCGCCAGGAGGTCCTTGAAGGAGTCAAGTTCCGAGAGGAGGGTGCGACATCGCGTGACGAGGGCTTGGGCTAGGTCGTGTCCGGTTGCGCATAGCGCGTATTGGGTACCGTCGAGATCGTATGAAAATAAAGAGCCTTCTTTTGACCCTGAAACATGGGCTTTAGGGGTTGTATTCTGATTCAAGGAAGGGTCATTTTGGTTCTTGCCCCGCATGGTGTTTGGGCGGTATTTGTGGATGCGGAGAAGATTTGGTGGGCGGAAACTTATGTTTGGAGGTTCGAGCCTCCACATGGAAGCTTCTGGTGAAAACACCGCCACCTTCGCTAATATGTAGTACTAGTAGATCAACTAGCTTTGAAGGCTAGCATATTGAGTCACTCGCATGTCAAATTCTTAAGGGCGGAATTGCAGGTAAAGAATCTTCTCATCCCGTCGCCAAAAGCAGACTTAAAACCGATTATGTGTATAGTTTGTTAACAGAGATAAACCTGGAGAACACCGAATTGTAACGCCCCCATATGCCTTCCAAGTCGAATACAGTAGAAATCCAAGACCCCATCCTCCATTACAAGCGATTGCAGAATGAGTCACTCCAGGAGTGAGTATCTATACACACAGAGATAGTGCGACGATCGCAACTGTGCATTGGGGCCATGGCCTCGAAGGAAGCAAGGATGAATCTTAGTCCACATCCTTCGTGAGTGCTTTCCTCTCAGTTGAGTTACGCGGCGATTCGTCCTCATCATCGGACCATTTGTCACCATCTTCACCGACGGCGAAGATCGTCTCACCATCCAGTGACTCCCGAGTCCGTGCGGCAGAGGGAACTGGTTTAGGCGGAACTGGCGACAAGTCACGACGCGGCTCAGAAGCAGAATGTTCATCAAGACCACCGAGGGCGTCTTCTTCGTCCAAGGCTCCATTAAAAGAACGAATCTCAAACCCGTCATCGTCTTGAGCAAGCTATAAGTCATATTAGCAGCAATACTCCTTTCGTCTGTCTTCGGTGACTCACCTCATCACTCATTGCGAATCGTCGGTTATTGGCAGTGGGTCGCCAAAGATAGGCGATGAATGCCAAATCAGCAAGATAAACAATGCTCAGCCATCCATCCAACACAAACCATCGGTTCTTCCAATGCTCAGGCAGGAAGTCCTCTTCACTGCGGCTAGCGAAGGCAAGCGCATTGATGAAAATGAAGCCAAAGAGCACTATAATGCTACCCAATAGACAGTACCATAGCTTCTTGTACATCATGGCCTTCGTCTTTTGCTTCCGGTCGATAAGGTCTTTCATTGTCGCGTTCAATGAGCTCAGAGTCCACACATAGAATGCAGTCAATGTAGCTGCGAGAGGAAGCTCAATGAACAGAATCAAAATGCCTGCCGCTTCCGGTGTGATAGACAAGCTTGCAATGGCATAAATCACGGCGAAAACGAAATGAGTGATGGCAAGGATGCGAACATATACCATAGTTCGACCCAAGGATGGCTTGACCACACCGTAACCCATGCAGACTATGAGAAGAAGGAAGAATGAGAAGGAGGTTCGCATGGCATTGAGTACAGCGACAATAACCATCAGTACTTTTGCTCCGATGTTCAATCCATGTCGGTTCTGATAGTCTGGCTGCTGTTAATTTTGCTTCCGCTGAAAGTTCTGAGCAACATACCATAGAAGCCCCAGGTCATCAACTGTTCTAGGATCAAAAAGACTAGGATAGCGGTGATATAGTTTTGCACAGGTACTGGAGATCGTAAGCAGCCGAAGAGGAACCGTGCAAAGAAACATACAGATGTCGTGACGGTTTTGAACATATAAGAACGCCCAGTAGCTATACGATGTCAGTCTTATATATACAATGGCCCGGGAAAACGTACAGGCCAATCACTGCGTAAACAATCGTCAACCCTCCGTAGAAGGGCAATTTCGCAATTTGTGCCGCTGGAAGCTCGCCGTATGAGTTTCTAAATTCCACCACGCCCTTGTAATCCTCAGCAGAAAACCCATATGTGCTCACGCAATAGTACCCTGTCTTCTTGATGGGGTAATTGACGGCTTCTGGGTTCTTGAGGTGTACTGCTTGCGAGATTATGCGGGACTGCGCGGCCTCGGTAGCGTTCGCAGCGAGGAGGAAAGAGCCGAGTTGGGCTGCAGTACATAACTCGGCTTGCACGCTAACTTCGTCGCAAATGAGCGATGGGGATTCCTGGACGATTTAAATGAGCAATCTTCTGGTCCACCAAGTAGAATCACAGTATACCTCGGGATCGTCGGATGCACGTCTTCCAATCAAATGTCCATCGGCCCATTCGAATATCGCCAGACTGACGAGAGGGTCCTTATCGTCGGAGGGAGAAGACTTCGCGAACTTGGTCAAGATGAATGGGTCGACACTTCCTCCCCAAGCCTTGCGGCTATACATGCCCGAACATTGCAACCGATGAGAAAGATCCGGCCCCTGAGATGAAAGATTAGATTGCTGTCGAAAGATCTAACAGTCAATGCCGTACCAATTCCGCTTCATTTGCGACAGCTGTCCCTGCCAGCAAGGCAGACAAACCAAGCGTCCGAATCCAGCTTCTCATTGTGACTTAACTTGGAGCTAAGGCGTGGCTCACTGGTTGAGCAGAAAGGAACTAGGTCGGAAGTATTGGTCATACACAAATATGAAAATAAATCGAATAGTAAGAATGACGGTTTCAGGCTACATGTAAGGCTTTTGAGGTAAGCCAGCAACCGTCTGCGGATAGAATGGAATGGTGGCAGTACAGTACTCCGTCCACGGTAGCTTTATTATTTACGCCAATGATCACCGGCCAGGACAGCCCCCAACTCTCAAGTATTGAATGAGATCACGTGATATTCCCACCTTTCTGGGCACTTTTTTCTACGGCCGCTGCCACCCCTCACAAATCTTTGCTACGAGCCCACGTTTCAGTGAAAAGAAAAACCCAAAAGATGCCGGGGAAACCATTGCCAAATTCCTGTGTGGACTGTCAAAATGCGGACTCCGTTCTGACGATCCGAGGCCGCTCTCTCTGCAAGTAGGTATACTTTCTAAGACTTGACTGCTGCTTTTCTAACTCTTGTACCCCACAAAGAGACTGCTATATAAAATTCGTTGGGTATAAAGTCTTCAAGCGCATGGAAAAATATCGTCTCCGGAGAGACCTACCAAGGAGCGGGCCATGTCCGGTTCTCCTTCCTTTGTCTTACGGCCTGTCCTCATCGGTCCTTTTGCACATGGTCCATGGACAAGTTGAGAGGCTGCTCACGAAGCCACACGCACCACCAGGTTTCGAGCTTCATGTTCTTATAGTAGAACCATCAAGTATCTCTCCGTCGAGTCCGTCACATCGCGGAGCTTTCCAGTTGCTTCAGCAGCAATTTCCTCACGCCTCGTTCACCCAGCTGCCTCTACACAGCGTTTTCGATTATGTTCCCTGTTTGAACGACATTCTTGCCGAATACGCTGGCCCAGCGTTTGTGGATGGTACTTCACTGCCTTCCAAAGAGCGCCTTGATGCCTTCCGTGCTTCTATCACGTCAGCCACCTCCGCTGCTGATGTTGACTCTGTCTTGCTGAACAGGCTTATCATCGCTTTTGCTAGGAGCCTTGGTTGCCTTGGAATCATATGGGGAGACTCTGACGACCGGCTTGCTGCAAAGACATTGGCGAATGTTTCCAAGGGGCGCGGTTCTTCGTTGACTTGGCAGGTGTCTGACGGAACATCTCCATTTGGCTTGGAATTCAATTTTCCGCTCCGAGATCTGTTTACTGCGGAATTGCAGAGTTACGCTAATTTCTTCCCTGAACTTCTCAACATCATAATCCCGGATGCCCCTTTCTCCGACAATATCCTAACCAAGAACTTATCCATCGACCAACTGATGATGCGTTATGTTTCATCTCAGGGAGCGAAATACCCTGGTGTCATGTCTAATGTGACAAGGACCGTGAATAAACTTGAATCATCCCGAATGATTACGGACGGATTGAGATGTGCTCTTTGTGACACTTTCATCTGCAATCCTGGAGGCCGGCCTACTATGGATTTTGAGGAACGTCCAACGAACCATTTCTGCTACGCCTGTGAACGATCCCGCCCTGGGCTAAGCTGAAAGATGACACCACAACTTGGGTGAAACAACTAAAAGAGACTTCAATTCATGATATCAAGTAGGTGACAACACTACCCTTGCGAAACAAACAAACCTTCAGCATTATCTCCTGCCTGAGCGGTCCTCAACGATTCCACTTTCTAAATCGTCTTCTCCGCGCGTTAACTCACGAGGCTGGCCTTTTCGAGATTTCGATCTTCGCGACTCCGTGGCATGCTCAGTATGGGCCTCTCTATCGTACCGGTCGAACTCGTCTGGCAGACTCGGATCAACATCGGTTCGTTCTTGCCTTGAGATATTGGGGGCTCCTTTTTCCCGTAGATACTTCTCAAGAGCAATGGCATTACGCGTATTGCATTTGTACGCGGCGTCCGCTATGTCTCCCACAAACGGGACCAACCCGATGAGAAAGTCAATTATTATGTTTATCGTCATCTGCGTCCGAAGCCAGGTCGGAAGCCCTCCGTCGATGCCTTCGCAGGTCTTCAGAACCATCATTGCTAACGCCGCGTCGGCTGCATCTCCAACGCTAGAAGCCAGTTAGGAAGGAGCCGTCGTGACTCGTGGAATCTTGACTTACAAAGGGATCAAGCCAATAACGCTGCCCCATCCAAACTTTAAACCACAAAGACTAAAGAGAGCAAGGTCCAGCCTGTACGCTCGTCGTTTAACGCGTGTGAGGACTTTAGTATCATTTTCAGAGAGGCCAGGTGGGATGGCTTTGCGTCTTTTCTGTGTCTTCTTGCCAAAGGCGCGGCCAAGTCGCGATGCAGGGACTTCTTCGAAGTAGGGATCCTATGGTGTTGGCTTCTGTTAGGCACAATACGAATGAATTGTCATAGCAGCCTTGGACTCACCTCTTGTCCGAAATGGTTTCTCGCAGACTCAGCGAGAATCTTCTTCCCAACGAAGCTGAAAAGAAATGACATGACTTGCAAGGAGCTCACAATATAGCAATTATTATACAAGAAAATATGTCCTAGATAGCTCTGTAGACTATTATGCAAGTCCTTTAGGAGAAGGGTTGAGCTGGATTTGACTTCTCCTACGCTAAATATACCTCAACAAGCGCTCTTGGGCAGACAGCAGACGTCATCATACCTGTTTTGCTCAGCTCTTATGTTAATCACGTGATGGAGCATGCCACAGCACCGCCACGCACTTGATAAGTCACCAGAGCTCGACTCCGGCACACTGACAGGCCACGGCCAACTACTGACGCATCTATCTTTGTCTATCCGCTTAACCGCGTTTGTCGGTGACGGATAAACTGCTGCCTCTCATTTCTTGCGCTGTGCACCCGATTAGTGACTGTCCGCTTCAAGGTTGGCGCTTTGCCAAGCACCTCTCCTTGAAGCTGCACGATTGCTCGCCAACTGCGTCTGTTGACGACGTGCTTTTTACCACTGACCTCGGGGTATCACTCGGCCATAACAGGCCGTCTTGAAATGCCAAAGCACGCCCTTCACTATGACAGAAACAAAGATGCAACTGGAGGACTGTATGTCATGTTCTTTGTGGAATACCCCTCCCTGCTTTCCCGACACGGCATCAGCGCGCTAACAGCGATCAAAAACAGGGCTAGATGACTTGTGCGTCCGCTTCATCATAAACCTGCCCCGTGAGGAACTGGAATCGGTTGAGCGAATATGTTTCCAAGTCGAAGAAGCACAATGGTTTTACGAAGATTTCATCCGGCCATTAGACCCAGCCCTTCCTTCGCTTTCACTGAAGGCTTTCGCCTTGCGGATTTTCCAGCATTGTCCGCTTATGGCCAACTGGTCTCGATATCATCATATGACTGCCTTTTCTGAGTTCCTCGCCTATAAGACTCGCGTTCCTGTCCGTGGAGCAATTATGTTGAACCAAGAAATGGATCAGGTTGTTTTAGTCAAAGGCTGGAAGAAGGGCGCTAACTGGAGCTTCCCCCGGGGGAAAATCAACAAGGACGAAAAAGATCTTGACTGCGCGATCCGTGAGGTTTATGAGGAAACTGGATACGACATACGAGAGGCGGGCTTGGTCCCGGGCGATGAAAACGTCAAGTTTATTGAGATCACTATGCGCGAGCAGCATATGAGGCTGTATGTATTCCGCGGAGTCCCCCAGGATGCGTATTTCGAGCCTCGCACAAGGAAGGAGATCAGTAAGATTGAGTGGTGGAAGCTATCGGATCTGCCGACCCTGAAAAAGAGCAAGCAGTTTGATCAGGGACAGGCAGCTGCCAACGCGAACAAATTCTACATGGTCGCGCCTTTCCTGCATCCACTCAAGAAATGGATTGCACAGCAGAGGAAGCTGGATCCGAGAACGAATTCCGATTCGATCCAGGTCCTGGGCGACGGGGAGATATCTATGGACGAGAACTATCAAACCAGTAATGCTAATCATGTGTCGAGCCAAGTATCTATGGAAGCAGCCGTTCCCAGCGACTTGCCAGAAGTGGCAGCATCTCACGACGCATCTGCACACCTCAAGCGACTCCTTAACGTCAACCCCAGCCTTCCTACACCAAAACCTGTTCAGGCTTCATTCAATGCAGATCCCAACGTCTCTAAATCTCACGCTCTTTTGGAACTTCTAAGGAGCGGCGCTTCCCCGAATCCTCCGCCAGGGGCTTCCCAGCTGCCTAGGGATGGGCCGCATATGGCGAATCCTCCCTCTGGGTTCTTTCCTGGCTTTCCTCAACAATTCGAGCGGGCGGACAACTCAACAAGGGCGGCACCTCCGTATCCTGACTACCCTCCATTTCCATTCTCTACAGCGAATCGACATGCACCTCGAATGCCGCAAAGTTTACCAGCAGCCCACAGTCACGGACCTTCGGCAGACTACACAGGCCCGTACAACACATCCCACCAACTTTCCACCACATTACGGCCAATTCCGCCTGGATCCTATTCGGAACAGGCTCCAGTACTGGCGCCCTATCAACGAACGGGCGATCCTCAGTTCTCTCAATCGACTCAGCCACGCCAAGTTCAAGGAGCAGCTGTACCGCCTGCTAGCAAACTGCCTCCACCAAAGCTTAACAGTCATTCGTTGGCACTCCTAAGCGTCTTCAAGGATGAGAAGAAGCAAACTTCCAAAGTTTCCCATGCAAGCCTAGTGCCGCAGCCTGAGGTGTCTCAAAACAATGAGCGCAAGCCTTCCCTCCATCAAGATCAATTGCTCAGCTTGCTGAAAGGATCCCCCGGGCCAACAAGCTCGCAACCGTCTTCAAGTCTAGCGGAACTGTCGGCGCATCCTACCTCACCCGGTAAGAAGCAGATTTTACAACGTCCCAATGCATTGTCAAATCCTAGCCAGCAAGCTCGTCAGACGGGCAAAGGTCCTTTGACATCCGCCACGGTTTCTGGCCCCTTGAATACGCCGCAATTTGAGGCTATTCCGAAGCCGTCTATTAGAAAAAGGAACGAGTCAAAGCGTCAAACAAGCCGAGACAGACAAACACAGCCTTTGGCTTCACCAATTACGATCCTATCCAGACCGCAGAGTGCTAAAAGGGAACAAATGCCTAGTCCAGCTCCGACGCCTCCAGCTCAAATATCTGCGAGTCCCCGCTCTCGGTCCAATAAGGCAAAGTCTCCTTCACCTCAAAAAACGTTCCAACCACAGATTCTACGTCGATCAGATAAGGTAGACATTTACGGCTTACTGCCAATACGGCCAAAGGAGATCGAAGATAGCAGCCAGCCAATCAGTCTTGCTGAAGCTTCTGGGGCCAAGGTGGTTCCGATTTCGCAGGCTGATACTTATCGACGGCCAAGCCAGACACCTGCGCAGAGAGAAGCACTACTCTCCCTCTTCGGCAAATCTGGACTGTCTCCCAAACCTTCGCCTGCGGAGTTGAACCTGCAAACTTCTGTGCCGAAACATTCGGCTACCCCCTCCGTTGTCAGCCCACTGACACCGCACCATCAACCGGCTGGCAACGAACCCTCCAATAGTGACCGAGTTGCGTCCCCTGCAAATAAAGCATTTTTACTTGGATTTTTGGAAGGAGTCGCTAAAGGGAGCAAATGAGTTGTTTGATTGATATTGCTGAGCTGCATATGTCTGTATTCTAGATCTGACATAGTACCATTATACGTTAACAGAGATCGCCTTCCATTATAGTTTCAAACCAATTATGTCATTGTAGCATACTGCCATGCCTCACCGCCTTAGATCCGCTTCACCCATGTTGAGTGGATTTGTAACTTCTCCGGCATCATTAAGCTAGGCAGCGTAGTCAGTATGTTACGCACAGGAAAATATCCGCATTCAATATGTGCCAGTTGCTCATTCCAATGGCGCTCGTTTTCAACAACCCGGCAGTCACAGGGACCCCAACATCCACCGCAAACTGGATATGCTCGACTCACAAACCGGGGCTTAATCTCCATCACAGGCGTCGACAGCACTACATTTCTTCAAGGCCTAGTCACACAGAATATGTTTATTCCCAATGATCCAGACCGCAGAGTCCGACACACAGGCTCCTACGCCGCCTTCCTGAACTCCACCGGCCGAATCCTAAACGACGCCTTTATCTACCCTCTAACCCAAGCGGATGAGCCAGCGTGGCTTGTGGAAGTCGACAAAGATCAGGTCCCCAAGCTCCTGAGGCATCTAAAAAAACATAAGTTGCGCGCTAAGTTGAAGCTCCGCGCCCTGGATGACGGCGAGCGCACGGTCTGGGCGAGCTGGAAGAATCACTCTGAGCCGCGCTGGGCGGCATATAATCTGGAGTCGACTAGCTCTTCACCGTTCCCTGCGCATGCATCGATTGTCGGATGTGTCGATACGAGGGCACCTGGCTTCGGTTCCCGTCTTGTTGTTCCCGGTGATGGAGATTTACGGGCATATTTTCAGGGCGAGGACGAGACGCATGTTGCGGCCACGGGAGAGGAAATTGACTTGGATACGTATACCGTTCGACGTATGCTTCACGGTGTCGCCGAAGGCCAGTCCGAAATTATCTCCGAGTCAGCGCTGCCGTTAGAATGCAATATGGATATGATGCGGGGTGTTGACTTCCGGAAGGGATGCTATGTTGGTCAGGAACTCACCATCCGGACGCATCACCGCGGTGTCGTACGGAAGCGCATCCTCCCTGTCCAGCTGTATAATGATGATTTGGGCGCTATCTCGTCTTCTTCCGATAGCCCCGTGTACGATCCCGCCGTCGACATCCAGCTTCCCCCGGCCGGCTCAAACATTTCCAAGGTCAGCGCGCGCAAGGGGCGCAGCGCAGGCAAATTTCTAGGTGGTATTGGGAACATCGGACTGGCGCTGTGTCGGCTAGATATGATGACTGATATTGCACTTACTGGGGAGGCAAGTCAGTACAGTGCTGAGCAAGAGTTTAAGGTTTCCTGGGAGGGTAATGCTGAGAAATCCCACGGTCAGACTCCCGAGATTGGAGAGGTGAAGGTGAAGGCCATCGTGCCAACTTGGACCAGGGAGTTTATTCTCGCAGGAATCGCAAAGAGCAGCGCTGCTAATAACCACGAAGGTCACCGAGCGAAGGACTATGTAGAGCAGTTAGAGGAGGAAGAGTCTCAACGGTAGAACGTTAGTGTCTCTGTAAAATAATGTACATGTATTTCTAGGTTGTACAGCGCCACAATGCAGAAAAAGCAGAACTCCAAGTATAATGCAATGCATGGGTATCTCAAGTAACCATCCGAAGAAATCATAAAACTGGCTTGTCTAGATAAGAACAATCAGCCCCTGCCAGAAGCTGCAGCCTCGGCCGCATCCGCCTCTGCATCCTCCCTCCCTAATTGCTCCGCAAGTGCCCTCCTTTCTTTCTCACGCTGCGCATTCTTCAAGCGCATGAGCGTGACCTCTTCCAAACTAGGCGTCTTCATGCCCCCGTTCGAATCAGCAGCCGAGGCTGCTTGAGCACCTCGCGATGCCGCAGACCCAAATGAGCCAAAAGACGGCGCTTTTCCTGGTTTCCCACCGGTCCCGGCATTCTTGAGCCCGGCAAAGCTGAATGCGGGTTTAGGAGCCGGTGTTGGCTCTGGCGAACTTTGTTCTTGTGGTGAAGGGGCAGCTTGTCCGTTGTATCCATGACTTGACGTAGTAAGCCCGGCTAGATCTGGTTGTTCGCCAGTAGCCCAGAAGACAGAATCAATCACGTTCCAGTCGCTTTCTGTCCGTGACAAACTGTCATGCATGAACTTCTCGCTGTCCAGCACGGCGGTATGCGCACTGACAATGGAAGCAAAAACGACCACTCCGGACGCAACAATCTTCTTCTCTTTCTTGCCTTCAATTCGCTGCCGCCTATCCTTGAGTACAAGGACGCTCTCAATCGTCCCAAATGGCGCAAACAGTGCCATAAGCCTGTCCTTGCCGAGGTCCACGCCCCGTCCCTCCCTAACCCAGCGCACTTTCACTGCGCGCTCCTGCTCAGGGACATTCGTGCCCCCTTCATGCGACCTATCTACGCGGTTCGAGCTCCGATCCTGCGCGCGCCGCTTCTCTTCCTCTTCCTCTCGTATCCGCTTCTCATCCTCCTCGACCTCCTTCCGTAACTTCTCCTCCGCCTCTCTGCGCCTCCGCCGCCCATCCTCTGCGATTCGCTCAATCTCTCTCGCCAGCTTCTCCTCCGCATCGTTATCATCAACCGTAGCCCCCCACGCCCTCTTCACCCCTCTCTGCCCTGCAGTCCCCGAAGCAGCAGCCCCAGCCCTCTCCCTAGCTTCCAGATCCTCCCTCATTTTCCTCTTCGCCGCATCCATCAGCTCAACCTCCCTCTTCTTACGCTCCCGAGCTTCCCTCGCATTATCGTACAGCCCCCGGACCGCAGGGTCAGAAAGGACATCATTGGCGATCTGCAGGAGGTGGAACCGGTCGATATCGGCTTGCGTGGGGTTGGTGATCTTGTCCGGGTGGTACTTCAGAGCCGTGCGACGGTAGGCGCGCCGGATCTCAGATTCTGATGCTGCGGGGGAGATGTCGAGGAGGGCGTAAAAGTCGTGCGCGTTTGATGTCGCGTGGGATTTCAGGTCGTCCGTTGGCATTTTGGTGGTCGTTTCGCAGGATTAGGCTTGCTGGAGTAGATGGGTGGATGAAAAGTTGAATGAAGACTATTGAAATTCTCGCGATGTTTCAAAAAACTAGTCAGATAAATTGAGTATGGGGTTGTGTGAGTGAGCTGTTTACAGGTTGGATATGGGTGTGCCTCTGCGGGCTCATGATTGCTGAGTAGTTACATAAATTTATGCTGACAGTTCTCATATGCACTAAACTGTTTTAGGGAGACTAGGTATACCTTGAGCTCTACTGTATAAACCTGGCATACAAACAGTTGTCCTATCATATCTATTTTCAAGCTATATCAACGGGCTGAATATTGACTTCTGTATTTTGGTCATCTACGCCCCATAGAGATCATAAACTTGTTTTTCGAATCTGAGCTTTCTAGATTCATGGAGTGTCAATATATATTTCCTAGAAGATGCTTCTCGAGTTGTACTACAGGCAAGGTCGTCTTTACCAGTATTTAGGAGATATCCCCAAACAGAAAAGACGCGACTCGTCTACAGCTTGTCCATCACCTCGCCGCAGGCTTGGTAGTTGGACATGCCACTTTGGAGACGAGGATCTGAGAGCTGGAGTCGGCTACTCGGCTATATGCAACAACCGGCAATCCCATCGGAGTTTATAAGTCGAGCATCGTCCTTGAATTATAATGCAGTTTCAAACTACTTTCATCCAGTCAGAGCCATTGAGAATGTTCGCCAGGGCTTCTTGTCCTCGTTGCCTATCGCAGCCGGCTATATCACGAAGCGTGCGGCGCTTTTCATGCGCCGCCGCACGAAGAAATAGCGACAACCAGGGCCCGTTGGCTGGGATTACTGTAGTCAGTCTTGAACAAGCAATTGCCGCCCCATTTTGTACCCGGCAACTGGCTGATATAGGTGCGCGGGTGATCAAAATCGAACGGCCGGGTGTGGGCGATTTTGCCCGTGGGTACGATACTAGAGTAAACGGACTCGCATCGCATTTCGTCTGGACGAATCGATCGAAGGAGAGTCTAGCGTTAGATGTGAAGAACCCTGAAGATCACGATGTTTTGATGCGACTGGTCAGCAAAGCAGATGTACTTGTTCAGAATCTCGCCCCAGGTGCTACTGCTAGATTAGGCCTTTCGTTCGAGACGCTGAAAGAAGAGCATCCGTCCCTGATTGTCTGTGATATATCCGGATACGGACAAGATGGTCCATACCGAGATAAAAAGGCGTACGACCTCCTCGTTCAGAGTGAAGCAGGAATGCTTTCAGTTACAGGCACAGGCAAGGAACCCGCCAAAGTTGGGATCTCGATTGCGGATATCGCATCTGGCATGTACGCCTACAGCAACATCCTAGCGGCTCTGATGCAGCGCTCCAAAACCGGTCGTGGCAGCCACATTGACATTTCCATGCTCGAGAGCATGGTCGAATGGATGGGATTCCCTATGTACTATGCCTTCAACGGCGCCCCCGGCCCTGTACCCGCCGGCGCCTCTCACGCCTCTATCTACCCGTACGGGCCCTTCGAGACAGGCAACGGGTCCGTGATGCTGGGTATCCAGAACGAACGAGAATGGGCTAAATTCTGCACGCTTGTCCTCTCGCAACCTGATCTTACAACGGACGCTCGCTTCTCGAATAACTCACTTCGCGTCCAGAACCGCGACGCGCTCAAGGAGATTATTCACAAGTCCTTCGCCAATATCACCGCTAAGGAAGCCACACGTCGGCTTGACGAGGCCGCTATTGCTAATGCGAATGTGAATGACATGCAGGGCGTCTGGGAACATATGCAGCTTCGCGCGAGAAACCGTTGGACTGAGGTAAAGACTCCCAGAGGCACTGTGCCAGCCCTTCTTCCGCCCGGATTCAGCCCTAGGGGAGGGTTCCGTACCAGGATGGATGCTGTACCGGGGGTTGGCGAGCATAATGAGTCGATTCTCGCGGAATTGGGCATCACGCGAAAATAACCAGATGGGTAGTTAGCAAAGTACATACTTCAGCAATCAGTCACTCTAGATCTGACTTGACCAAAGTTCTGACAGCGTAAGGAAGTCACGCCTTCCCAGACAGGGTTGGACGATACTTAGCTGTTGAAGCTTAGACAATTGCACCTTTGCTAGTCTGCATTCTGACGGTATGTAAGGGAGACGGACTTCAGTTGGAGGTATAACATTGGGATCCATTTGGGCGATCTAGACCGTGACTCGGACGGCAGCAGCACCATTCTCATCTACTGCTGATACCGCTACCGCCTAGTTCAGTATATGCACACGCCATATGTTCGCATGGCTGAGAATAGCGCCCCTCCACTGAAGAAAACTGGTGCGCGATGATAGAAGGTGTATTATGTTCTCTCTGGACCTAAGTGACAATAACAATGGGTGAGATCAAGAAATTCAAAGCTGGATAGGTATAATGCATCCATATACACGGTGCTACTCTAAAATGCGTACATTTTTATCAAGTTCACACGCTACATGCGATAAGTTTGGTCATATCAGTTTTCATCCTTTGGCCGCTCCGGAAGCTCCTGCTCCTTTCCGGAACCCTCGACTTCTGCCTGCGCCTCAGCTTGGGCCTTTGCCTGAGCGTGGGCGCCAGGGTGACGAGTGCCCTTACTCTTAACCTTCTTCTGCTTCTTCTCCACAACAGGCGGCGGGTAAGCCTGTGCCGTGATCTCCTGCCACTCAGGCGAAGCCTGGTACGCCGCCTGGATAGGCGCCATTAGGCTCGTCAGCGCCGCCGTCACGGCGGGCTTCAGGGCTTGCGGGGTCAGGATGTCGTTTGCATAGTCTTCCTTTAGCTTGGCGATGTCTGTGTAGACGAGGGGTTCGGCGTCGCGGCGCTCCACGACGAATTCCTTCTTGCCCTTGAGGCCGGCGGCGGGGAGAAGGACGTATTCTACCATTGCGATGACGCCGTTGTCTTCGACTACTTTGGGGGCTGCTTCAGCTTTTCGAATCTTCTTTTGGATGACGTCGGGTCCGTCAAGGAGGTCGATTTTGCTGTCTAGGCGGAATTAGTCATATCTCAAGGAGTTGATAAGATGTGAGAACGGACCTTGAACACTGGAGCTCATTTTACCGCCGCTGAGACCAGCCACCATTGGTGTAACCAAATGCGCACGCTGTAATGTTCAGTAGCCGTTATGAACGAAGTAATGGACATCTCACCTTTCGGTATCCGATCTTCGGCAGCCACTCAACAGCGGCAGCAAAGAGCTTTCTCTGATCCATACCTCCCAACTGAGCATCAACCTTTAGATGCTCCTCATCAAGCACTTGCAGAATCGAGTAAAGCAGCCCACTTAGAGGCGCATTGGCACTCTGCTTAACGATCTCTGCACCGGCCTTCTTAGCATCATGCTCACTGACCAACGATGAAAGCTTGTAGACATCCATCGTGTACTCCGGGGTCTTTTGGTAGGAGCTCCCCAACACAAACTCCAGCTTCTCTGTCGGCACGCCCACAGACTCCAGGATTGCCCGGATAACCTTGGCATAGTACTTTGCGCGGTTCTCGACCAATTCAAGCGGGGCCTTCAGGTTATCCAAGAAGGCATGGATATCTGCCAGCAAAACAACGACTTCACATCCTGCAGCTAGCAGTTGGGCAATCTTTATAGCAGCGACGAAGTAGCCTGTATGCGGGCGCCCTGTCGTCGCGGTGCCCCAGTAGATACGCGGGTTTCGGCCCTCGGCGAGGATGGACTCGATAATCTCCGGATTGAGGGTTTCGGCGAGGTTCTCAGTAATGAGATCGAAGCGGGCTTTTGCGGCGGCGTCCATGATTGTGGTTGAGTTTGGAGAACGAATCAAAATCGTGTGCGGGGGAATAGAAAGACAAATGTGGGATGATTTGGAGAATTCTTGTACTGTTCTACAGTTTTTGACTCATTGCCCCTCGCCCCGCTATGGCAGTGAATAGAACCACGACAAACCCTGTTTTGCCGGCAGAATTATTGAGCTAGACCCAATAAGTAATTTGAGGCTTCCCCGCCCGCCATTTGACTGCGGCCGTGCCGATAAAATTAGGCGGCCGGGGGGCGCCCTTCACTGAGCCACAATGACTCAGCATCAGCCACTTTCGGCCCTTCTCCGACAAATACTCGACAGACAACCAGATCAGATCATCCAGCCCTAGTGGTACGAGGCTATGTATACCTGTCGGCCATACTGAGGTTCGCGCACTCTAACATTCGTCACATTTCAGTCATCTTGAGGAGACTTGATCTTAGTACTTCTTTTACTTCAATGATTTTGGCGTGTATCCGTTGACGTATGGCTGCTGAACGACCGGGGAGCCCTTTCATGTTGTCAATTAGTGGTGGTTTTCTAGTAGTATATGGTTTTACCTATCCAGACCATAGGGCGGTGTGTTTCAAAAGAGTAGCAATGTACACACTGGCTTCTGCAGAAGAAACGATGAACAGTTGGCTGGCAGAGTCAGGTGGCCTAGACCCAAGGCTAGAAGACAAATAAAGCAATCGGCTGAAGGGCCCTGGGTAAATCTACGAGTGGATCAATGTTGGATGCAGTAGACGCAGCAAAGAGTGACGACTGAGTCCGCCGAGAGCTGGGATGGAGGCTGTACATAAAGACAACCCAAAAGACAACTCCCGGGTTGCTGCTCGGCTTGTGGCGTGAACTCCAAATATAGTTCTCGCCCGAAACAATGTTTCGATGACAATATTTATAGAAAAGGAGGCCAAGTTGGACGTTTTGGTTAGCATCATATCATGGATGATGTGATGACATCAGTGGCCTGGCTGACGACGCCGGATACTCCCCGGGTACTCTACCGGGCCGTTTCAACCACGTTCCTGATCTCATTTGTAAGCCAAGTATCAGACCTGCAAAGGATGAAGCTTGCGGTCCCGGGCCGACCTGTCTTGCGTGATGCCAAGAGCTTCGAGAAGGTGTCATGAAACATTGACTTGATTGGTCATGCTGGGCGTCGAAGGACATCAGTTGACAAACCTTCAAGGTACTTAGCGGCCTATGAGCTCAGGACTGAACTCCACGACGTGGTATTCCTTAGACCGCTGTTTCCTCAATTCGTGCAAAGGATCTAGACTGGCCAGGGTCGAGCTTGCAGTGAAAGCGCCGCACTAGCAGGGTTTCCCGCGGAAAGACGAATAGGAGCTGGTCTCGCCATCCGGTGCCTGATTCTGCAATACGGTAAGGTTGCTGTGGGTGTGATCCTCCACACTCATCGTGCTTTGGAGCCCTAGGGTCATATTATTGGAAAGCTGTAAGCAGCAAGCAGCCAACCGGCCCAATTTAAGTAAATGAATACCTCGCGGCTTGTTTCGCATATCGCCGGGAAACCGCAGAAAAAGAATGTCAAAAAACACCCAAGAGGCCCCTATTATTCATAGTCCCCGAGGAATTCGACTCTTCTCCATAACGTCCGGTCCACAGTGGATGATTCCAGATTTGTTCCGTAGAAAATGAGCAATCCCGTGATCCATCGACTGAGGTTCCATCTCGGCATGACCAACGAGTCAGAGTCAACCTTGAATCGTGAAGTTTGCAAGCGGGAAGATCTAGGCGGCGTAGGGGGACGGCGAAATCCGCCCCTAAGCCCAGCCCAAAGACTGAAGTCGGAAGCCGGACCGTGTTGTTGCCTTATAATTCAGGCGTCAACAAAATGTTGCCATTCTATCAAGGTACTACGATTGACTCGGGACTTTGCACAGGGGCCAATACTTTGCGCAATCGGTTACCGCATCCGACATCAATGGGAATTGACGTTTTGACAGGCCGGAAAAATGCGTTGCCAAAGTCCACCCTCCGACCGTCGTCGGCGTAATTCTCTCACGGAAGAAGATGCCATACTCAGATCATTTGTGGCCTGATCTGGATACCGATATCAGGGCGAGTTCTCCGACCACTTCCCGATCGGATGCCCAGCAAGGCTTTCAGGTTAAAGAGAGGTAAAGTGACGATCCAGCCGAACCACGCAGGGCAGGCCCATGCATTCAGTATAACTGTTAGGTAATCGGTACGGGATTGGTAGTTTTCATTCGTCAGAATTCCCCAAAAAGGGACCAGACTTGCGTTGACAGCTGTTGTCTAGACCAGTCTCCATCTGATCTGATATCTTCGTATACTTCTGTATACCTATGCTTCTATACTGACGCCCATGAACGATATGTTGTTTGCTTTTTTTCAGCTGATGATCCTGGAGCAAGCGGCCAGCGCAAGCGAGGCATGGCCAGCACGCCAACACCCCCGCAACTTGAACTGGCTATTGCGGGGGAGACGGCGTCGACATGCATGAGCGCTATCGATTGAAGGAGGTCTCTTGACAGCCCCGAGGCTTAGCCGAACAAGGAAGTTTGAAGGAGATGGGGCACACCCCTTCGAGAGTCCGAGCATCAGCAACGGGAATCCGCCCGAGTTCCTTGGAAAAGAGCCGAATTCGAGACGACGTTGTGGAATTTTCTTCTTGACAAGTGCGACATCCGCCTGTTTGTGGGTCTGCTGAGTTTTAGACGCCCATAACATGATGTTGCTGCACCGGAAAATGTAAAGCTCTTGCCCCTCCTGGCTCTGGCTCTCGTAAAGGATCTTCGACTAGTGCAGTTTCGGCAGTGTATTGTATGGTTTATGACCGTAATACTGGTAATGAGGTCGAGGGCTGTCCAGGGACCTGAATGCGGCCACGTGATGGCTGAATGATCAACGGCAGCTGATCACAGGAACACCAGGATAATGGAGGACGTGGTCATGCGAAGACAGCCACCCAGATCCAAAATCCGGGTCGTCTATTTCCACCAACCTGAGTAGTCGGTCCCATTCGCCCGCAATATTGTCGGAATGTTTTCGTCAATCTTTCACAACGGTTCTTTCTTGTGGCATCCCAAATATTGTATAGAAACTACCCTACTAACCAATCGTACTGAGCAGGAGTTTCCGATTGGAACTAAAAGCGCCGGCGGCTGAGGTAGTGGATTCACCAGTTCATGGCGAACTTATGACACCATTCGAAGATCGTTCAGCACAGACAAGAACCCAGGAGACATTTGTCAGGCTTCATTAGGAACTCGAACCTCAGGCACGATGTTGCGCGTGCTTACGAGATTCTAGCTGCCGTTGACGCTCAAGCACGCAATGCGATGCTGGGGACCGCTCGATCGCTTCGATCGCTGAAAAGCTCCCTTTCGAGAATTCTCCAAAACTAGAGGATTTGTGACTCACCGGCTCGATCGGCTCGTTGCGCACGGCCTTGGGTTGCTGTTGGAACACGGATGCGCTTCCAGAAACCATGCACTGTTTGACCACGTACCGAGACTACGTACTGACGCCTTAGATTTAGCTCGAGCGTCTCCAAGGTCCTGCATCTAAAAGGTTGAATTGACGGTGTACGCGTAGCTCATACACAGTCGGCGAAATGCTGCGGCTATAATATGTCATAATTGTAGGCTAACATACGTTGGCCAGTATAGGAGCAGGTGACTGATGAGGGCAGTCTTAATTCGGGTCAGAACAAGAAACGTTTGTAGGCTGAGTACTGTTGAGTATAGGAGAAACCGAGTCTTGACTCTGTCGAGATCTCTAGAATCTCCTCGGAGCGACGATGCCAAGCCAGAGGCGCTGTCACGTCACGTACGAAACAGTCGCAGGAAACAAGGGCCCACTATGATGTCTTTCTCCCAGGCAGCCCCACCAGCGAGTGCTTTTATTGTCCGCTTCAAGGGTGGCCAGACCAGGAAAAATCTGTCCCTGTTACATGTGGAAACCGTAGAGAAAACCATGGCTGAGAAAATTTCATTCGTAGTCAAGCTAGTCGAGTTAGTCGGGCAGAGTCAAGAGTCTGTAGATTCAAAGGCAGCGCCTCGCCCGCTTTCTGGTTCATCCAAATTCACTCCAGATTTCTCTGCTTCCTTCCTACAATTGCATATTCCCATAGTCCGCCTGACTCTATACACCCCGCGCCTGCCAGAGCATATTACTACTTACGGCCTCTACCAACAGCCTCTACCAAAGGATTATGCGTGCAACTTCCTACTACATCTCACAGCTCGATCAACACTGCATTGAGTGCTGAAACCCTTCAGATAGCACCGCACTACCTTAGCTGTCTAGCGTCCACCGAGGGGTCTTCTATAGACCTCGCTCAATTTAGCTCATCGCCACACATTGTCTCGATTTTGTTTCCCAGCCGCTACCGCTGCAAGACGTCGCAATGCCGGGCCGTCTTCTTTCCAGCCTAGTTCGCCCCTCCCTTTCTCACCACTCGATCTTCCCTCACTCCAACTCTTCCTCGTCCTCGTCTGTAAACGAAGTCTCTCAGGCCGCACCTTCCAAGCACTCGCACACTGACAGATCACATTCGCCGGAGCGCCGTCTATCCTTCTCAATGGACCACTTTATCCACACTTACCGGGACCATCACAATAAGGAAAAACATCGAAAGCACGGACGTTCCTCTCGCTCAAAAGATCGTGGCTGCCACGAGGAAACGGCAGCTTCAGCTAAACTTGATGTCATCGTGGAATCTCCACCCCTTGTCTGCTATGGAACACCGGCGAACTCTACGGGTGCTTTGTTCTCTGGCCGCCTCAGAATTACCGTGCCCGAAGCAACGGGCATGGTTATTCTGGACAAGTTCGATATGCGTTTGATGATTAGAAAGACTACGAAAAAGCCTGTCTCGAGGGACTGCCCCAATTGCGCCTCCAAGACTGAGGAACTGACAAACTGGAACTTCCTGACGGAACCTCTCCACCTTAGGAGCGGTGATCACGACTTTCCCTTTAGTTATCTGTTCCCAGGTAACCTGCCGGCGTCGTGTAATGGTTCTCTGGGACAGATTGAATATTTCCTTCAAGCACACGGACATAATGTCAACGGTGAAGAGTACAATTTTAAAATGCCGCTACACATGCGCCGCGCCATTCTCCCTGGGAACGACAAATCCTCAATTCGTATCTTTCCACCCACCAATCTAACTGGCCGCATCGTCCTCCCATCTGTTGTCCACCCAATTGGTACATTTCCCGTTCAGATGACCCTGAGCGGTGTCTTGGATAAAGGCGAGGAGACCCAAACGCGCTGGCGGCTACGCAAAATGATGTGGCGGATTGAAGAACACCAGAAGATTGTCTCAACCGCTTGCCCCAAGCACGCGCATAAGATTGGTGGCGAAGGAAAGGGCGTCCTGCACCAGGAGACGCGGATCATTGGACACAATGAAGAGAAAGATGGCTGGAAGACAGACTTTGATACCGCTGGAGGCGAGATAAGCATGGAATTTGAAGCTAACATTAACCCTACCGCCAACCCGGTGTGTGATCTTGAGGCACCGGGTGGACTGGAGACGAAGCACAATCTGGTAATTGAATTGATTGTTGCGGAGGAATTCTGTCCAAACCGTAACACCAGACTCATCACTCCAACAGGAGCTGCTCGTGTCCTTCGCATGCAGTTTAACCTGCACGTTACCGAGAGAAGTGGGCTCGGTATCAGCTGGGATGAGGAGATGCCGCCAGTTTACGAAGATGTTCCTGCTAGCCCTCCAGGATATACCATGCTTGATGGAAGCAGCATCATGGAGGATTACCACGGATCTCCTCTGCCGACTCCAGAGTACGAAGAACTAGAGCGAATGGACTCTCTTCGACTGGATAACTCATCTACCAACTCTTCCTGCCGCGGACGAAGCCGGCTGACGACCGCTGATTTGACAGCCGAGCCGGCGGAATTCGAAAGTCGAAACCGAGCGCCATCCGCGGACTCGCATTCGTCATGAAGAATTGATTCAATTGATCTGTCCTACCTAATAACGGCCGAATGCTTTGGCCTATGAATGAATGAAACTTACGAACGCGATGACCAACCAAAAAGAAGATTAAAACCCGCCCTTCAACATCACTACGGAATCGTCTCTTTTCCTTTCGAAACTACTCTCTACTCGCCTTTCAATGATCATTCTAATACCTGCCTAGAACAAAAGTTTTGCCTTTCTTCTCAGGTTGACCCCATTGGCGTTCCAAGGTTATCTCTTACATCTGCATTGGGTGGATAAATAGTTGCGCATGATACCCATCATACTGTATCTGACATGCCTTACTCTCCTTGTTTCTCTTCTCTCTGTTCACTTGGCCTTGCTGCAGGTGTTGTTCGCGAATTACGATATAACTTGCTGTATTGCTCTAATAATAATAATATCATACCATCTTTACAAACAGTTCCTATATTATTGTTTCCTAAACTTAAGAACACGAACTGCAGGGTCTTCCCATCACTCCCCGCTTCATTAGCAAGGTATGCTGTTGGTCACTGGCGGGAGTCCGAGCACAATCAACCTGCAGCTGCGTACTACATGGAGCGCAAATACGAGAACTGTTGTCTATCAATCAGTAAGCTGGTGTGGGGACCTAAGTTATTTTAATTCTGACGTCTCCTCCCACTGGCATGTTATAACACACACTGGCCCCTCACTGAGCTCACATCTCTGCAGCTGATCACTCCAGCCTCAAAGCAAACATTTATCATTATATTGATTAGCACACAGATAGCAGAATTCAACTATATATCTCTAAGTATTCGTTCCATCGAATCATTACAGCATAAGCGACGCATCAGAAATCATGAATCAAAAATTGGCCCGTACGCGGGGATTCCCATCGACTCGAGCTCGTACACAACTTTTTTCGTGACAAACGGATTACTGATAACGCATATCGCCTCAGCATCGTGTTCTCGTGCAACCTGCCGGATGACGGGCACCATGTCGAGACGGCCGGATGAATTCGTGTCGATGATGACGGGATTCGGATCCATGCGTCCCACAAGATTGAGGACTTCTTTGCCGTACGTTCGCTTGGGGGCTCGCGTTTGCCAGATCACTCGTAGCGAGGGGCGGTTCTCGTCTCCGAGAAATGAGAGACAGGGGCCGATGCCGGAGCCTGTTGTGACCACGACGACACGCTTGTATACGCGCATTGCGTATGCGAAGCCATAAATCAGCACGCCGCGTTTCCAGAGGTGTGTTGGTTGATCCTTGATTGTGGCGGCGGTCCAGTCGCCGGCTTTGGAGACGAGGCTGGAGAAGCTCTTGCCGTCTCTATCGACGTCCGGGAAGGTGGCGAAGCCGTGCCAATCTTGCAAAGGATGCTTGGAGAGCTGGATGCCCTTGCCGAAGGTGGTTGTTGTGTGAGAGAAGTGGAGCCGCACGGCGTGCGGGGAGAGGTATTCTGGGGTGACTTTGACTTTGCGAAGGAGGAGCCATGGATGAATGATGGCTACTACAACAAGCATGAGGAACCAGAAAGCTGGGAACTCGATTAGGAAGCGGCCCATTGATTTGCCTTCGGCTGCGGAAGCTTCGTCGACGAAGACCATGAGGAGGATGACAAAGAGGGCCACAATGAGCCAGCCGGAGAAGCGGTGCGTGAGCTCGAAATAGTCGTGCCGCTTGAATCGGAAAGTTGGGTAGGCGACGATGATGATTGCAAGCAGCAGCACTAGGATGATGTATGCCAGGACTATTGGCGCTGCTGAGAAAGGAGATGAGCTTCCCGACCAGTACTGTCGGGAGAATTCTCCGATGAAACCCAGATACCAGATCAGAGAGGCAACTCCACATCCGCTATGAACACCCCCATAATGGTACACCTTTGATGCAATTCGACGGAGCCACAGCGGTGCGGATCTCGGTATCGAGCATACCGTGACGAAAATGGTGTTGACGACCAAAGGTTGTCTTGCGAGACCGCATGCAAGCAAGTTTGCTGCTGCTGCATTGACGAGAGCCAGAAGTTTTCGGTCTGCAACCATGACATAGACGAAGACTCCAATGTTGGCGAGAAACACAAGCGTGAAGAGTCGCCGGTAGATGTTGAGGAATGTGTACCGAATTGGAGAAATCAATCTCCTCGCCGTGCTTTGAGCCTCAAGATCAAAAGAAGGCTCATCAGGTAACATCAACTCAGAGACATCTTTAATGATGCATTTCTCGATGTTCACGAAGCTGGTTTCGTTTGGGCTCTCTGGGACGCACACTGCCGTTGGCGGCCTGGTAACGATAACCTCTTCAGGTTGAGACATGGCTCTTGAATGCTTTGTGAGCTACACCTCGAGTCAACAGAGGATATATGGGTCGTACGGTGTAGCAGTGAAATGGGGTGAGGTAAGTGATGAAGAGCAGCGATGTGTGGCTTGCACTCATACACTAGAATACAGGACCAGGCCAACCATTGGGTTGTTTGGCGTTCCATGCAGGATGCATGAGTCTTTTGAATGCATAGCGCCATCCGGTTTAGCTAAAGAGACATTTCCCAGAGAGTTGACCTGCATTGGGCTTTCCAGCCGTGCCCTAGGCCCATCGTTCCTCTTTGCAACTCGGGGCCCACATTAGACGGTCCACTATGACACCGTCCTTATCTCTCAAGGTTTTTTTTTTTCCCCGCGCGCAACGAGGCAGGAAAAAGGAAACCGTTGTTCTTGGATCCGAGGTCAGACCGTCAAAAGTTGTCGTAGATCCCGAGCGTTCGAATTTCATGTGCATCCGCGTGGCACCTCTCACGGAGCCTTACCCGCCAAGTGAGGCACTATAAGTTTACCAATAGCATGCAACACACAATATGCCCTACTGCACTTGTCTCGATCCTTCTTTCTCCAGATATGGAATACCGTAGGACCAATTGGCAACAAAGAAGGAAGTGGTCGCCGACCCGCTTGGCTGTCTCGTGTCGTCCTGCGCAAACGCCAGCCAAGTTGAGCGGACGAGATGGCCTTTCAACCGGTTGGTGCGGCAGCCAACCCAGCTCAACGGGAGAGATCGACGTCGATAGAACCTACACCATGAGACACCAAGGCGTTCGCCACAAGTCCATGGCGTTCGTCCGTACGGCCCCACAAACGACACCGTCGAAAGCAGAAAGTCGATCGGATACTCCGAACTCCAGCTAGCAGCGTAAAATCTTGCAGACGAGGACCGTCAAGAACAGAGGAGCGCGAAGAGCCGTGGAGTTGAGTTACATTTCCCTGGATTCTGGACTCTGAAGCATGGATTTACGGAGTAAACAACAAATGCAGTGTTACGCTCCGACTCACGGAGCCCACAGACCCGACTTTTTGGCCTTAACAAAGGCTGTTATTCGCAGGATTCGGGCAAGACAGACTGTCTGGGCTTGGTACCCTGATAGACTTGGTTAGTGAAGTGGATGCCGGCCAGATATGGATAGCGTCGACATGCCTTGATCAATTGCAGATCAATGCAATTGTCACCTGCTGGGCCGCTTTATCCTTATTGAATTTTTGCGTGAGCGGGGTCCTGCGCGAAACGGAATCTCCAACAAAGTGCACCAAATACGGCGCGTGTACTGTTCTTTGCGAACGATGATCCATCAAGCCAAGCGCAAGGTTTTCTGGCAAGCCGCGCAGATGCCCCAGTGCCGGGAAGGAGCGCATGTGCATTATCAGGAATTGAGCAGGTGCAGGCGGGTCCTATACCTCGTTACCTACTCTACAGGAACCGTTGAAGCCCAATTGACCGGCTTAACAGTTTGCTCTATTGCCTGTCAGCCTCGGGACAGATCTTTCCCCGGTGCCCAGATGAGCGACTATTGGAAGTGTCAACTGGTCAAGAGCTCTATCAGCTTGCTTGCCCACGAAGGAAGTGGAGGAGCGGGCTGGAAAGACGGATCTGAGCCAGAGGAAGCGAACCAATGGGGCGATCTCGATGCATCGGTCGAAGCACCCTCTGCCCAAAGCGCTGGAATCCTTGCTCGGATGGGGATTGGAAGGAGACTGGAGAGACTCCAGCATGGCTGGGTTCGAGAGTGGAGCGTGTTGTCAGTAGTGTGAGCCGGTCCTTTTTAGTGACTCCACCCTGCGATCTGAAGACGCCGAGACGGAATCGAAGCGGTCACCGACTGCGATCTCGCGATTAGACGCAAGCCTCGTCTGTGGATCAGAACCAAGATCAGCAGCCCAAGTTTAGCGGCGATTGGATTTGGCCTGAGCGAACTTGTTTCGACCCTTCGGCGCTCGAACTGCTCATGCTCCGTATGCTCTTGAACACAAGCAAGTCGGCGAATGAGGGCCTGCGCCGCGCGCCAAAGCAAATTACGAAATGCAAAATTCCAAATCAAATCACCAGGAGACTGGAATTACTCCCACCAAGAGCCCTATCTATAGGATGGGAGATTCCTAAAGCTGCAGTATGCGAACTATTTATCACCCGGTGCTTCCCTTCGCCTGGCGAGCATTCCGTCCTACTTTGACGCTTTTCCTCTCATCCTCCAAGCATTAATCCACTACTATTGCCAACTTCCGCCCTGACCCAACGCCTAGCCCTGACTAATATTTCGACGAACTCATGATAATGGGTCTGTGGGAGTCGTCCCTAGCACGACCTCAATATGGTGACATTGCCAATGAGCAGGTATACACCGACCTATTGACCTTTTGCTTCCGCGGCCCTGTGGGCTACGACGAAGAACAGCCATTGTTTATTGATGCAGAAGCCCCCTCGCGAGCCTTCAGTGCCCGGCAATTCAGGAGCCTCGTGCGGACCCTTATTGCCGGACTGAAAGCCCACCATGTGCAAAGGGGCGATTGTGTGCTGGTCCACTTGGGGAACAATGTAAGTTGAGCTAAGAGGTACTAGGCTCTGCCTCGCAAGCCCGCCAATGTTTTCGAGAAACCAATTCCACGCCCGCCTTGTGCCGGCCTTTCCTTCGTGTACAACTTTCATATTATTGCTCGATCTCTTTCCTCTTTTAGTATGTTGATGGCTGACCGAGTTTTTCCCGGTGCAGATCATATACCCCGCACTGTTTTTCAGCGTAATCGGTGCCGGCGGCGTGTTTATGGGATCGAATGCACGGAGTCAGCCTCAAGAACTCGAGCACCTCGTTACGTTAGCTGAGCCCAAGCTTATCATTACGAATCGCGAAGCGCTACCGACAGTCCTCAATGTCTCCACAAGCAAGGGCATGCTCCCCAGCCAAGTGTGCCTACTGGACGATGCCGCAACGGAACACATTGCCCAACTAGTTGGATCCGGCACAGCGCCGTACCTTGATAGTGGAGATGAGAGCTATCTGAATCTCGCGCAGCTCCTCGGTTACGGCGAGAACGACTGGATTACGTTTAACGATGAGATGATCGCAAAGTCAACACCGGCCGCGATGTTCTCCACCAGTGGCACCGGAGGGCTACCGAAAGCCGCCGTATTATCGCACCACGCAATTGTGTGCCAACACCTCACCATTTCGTACGATGTGCCCTATGCGGTTCGCCGATTGATGTCGCTGCCCATGTTCCATCTTTTTGGTGCTCTATGGACGCACATTTTCCCAGTCCGGTATGGCCAGCCGCTATACGTCCTTTCCCGTTTTGAGATTAGCCGGTTCGTCGCAGCTGTGTATCAGTACCAAATCACGGAGACATACATGGTACCCGCCATGATCCATGCTTTTAATCGCTGCACACTGCCACTCGCTGATTATTTCGGATCCCTACGCTATGTCGGCGTCGCCGGCGCGCCAATTGACGGGGCGTCAATGCAGCAATTTCGGGAGTTCCTACCGCTCGACGCCGACGCATCTCAGCTTTGGGGCATGACAGAGGTAGGAGTAGTTTTTCAGAATCGTTACGGCGAGCCAGGAAACGCAGCTAGTATTGGCAGACTCCAACCTGGATATGAAATCCGCCTTGTCGGCGCCGATGGTAACTTGGTCGCGGACGACAATAAGCCTGGGGAGTTGTATGTGCGCGGTCCCGGCTTGCTTACATGCTACCGAGGACGAGATGACGCCAAAGATTCACATGGCTGGTTCCGCACTGGAGACGTGGCATATGTCAACGATGGACTTTATTACATTGTTGGGCGAACCAAGGAGCTTATCAAAGTTCGAGGGTGCGCACCCCCAAGCTTTACACATATGTTACACTTTCCTAACAGCAACTGCAGATGGCAAGTCGCCCCCGCAGAACTCGAATCCATCCTCCTCAAACATCCTGGAATTGAGGATGCCGCCGTGACGGGCGTAACTTCGAAAGACGGCAGCACAGAGGTTCCCCGCGCCTTCGTCGTCCGGTCAAAGACACTGTCGGGAGCGCGCCTGACCTCGCAGGAAGTCTATCTCTTCTGCCGCCGCCAATTAGCTTCCTACAAAGCCCTTGATGGAGGCATTATCTTTGTCGAAGAGATCCCACGTACGGCAAGCGGGAAGATCCAGCGCTTCAAGCTCACTCAGATGAACACATACCGGGAGATTGTTAGTTCCTTGCTTGCTAGGTTTCGCGGCGCGAGCCTGCAGAGCGTGGGAATTATGCATGGAGGGCGTATTGCAGTATGATACGACGCTGGTTTTCGTCATTTTCCAGTATGAATTCACGACCGCCACGCACTGATTTGACTCAATTTGTTCAACTTGGAGTTCGCTTCGTCCGTTCCTTAGCAATCTGCATGGCGCAATCTAGTTTTTCACTACTGCCGGGCTTTGACATATGCTTTTGCTGGACCTTTTTTGCTTTTTTGCGCGCTACGACCGGCGTCTTTTGGTGACTGGGAGTTGGAGATTTTATCTGAGATTAATTATTTTTGGGACCATGCCTCATTCCTCGATAAAATCTGCGCTTTGCTTTTGCATTATTTTCTGCGACTATGATAGCGCTTTTATTTAATTTGCTTCCAATTATTCCCCTCGTTCTGGCGCTTGCATCGTAGTTTCGGATTGATTGCTTGATAAAAGCTTTCAGTACCATTAGTTCACGCTCCCTCGATACCAACTACAATACCCATCGTTCTAAGTCTGCATGCACAATGCTGCTTTTGGAAGGCAGGCTCCGTGGACCACGCCATAACCATAGAGATTACTACGCCAGTCCTGCATTTTACCGCTCCAGGGCCATAAAACGAACCGAAACCGACCTCAATCTCGGCTTAATCGAGCCAAGCGCTAAAACCGAGTAGGCTCAACCCATCGCCCCGTTCTAACTAAGTCTGTTTTCTTTCAATTCAGTGCGTCTTAGGTGGCTCCACGTAGCCTCGTAAACCTGGATGCCTGCATGGCAAGACAGCCAGGTACTTGGGTACATGCCTCCCTGAGCTTACCCTACCCATTACCATGCGCCGTTAGTATCTGTACTCTGTACCTTAGCTGGAGCCTAATAAATTGAAGATTACGGCCCATATGCACACGTACGCAATCATAAATAATAGGCCTGCAGTCGCTGCTGGCGCTGCTGGCGCTGCTGGTGCTATTGTTATGCTTACCGTTTGAAGCCCACTTACGATTACAAGGCTCCTTTCCGCGCGGGGTTTACCAGCCAATATACCCACGGCCAATGAAGTGCGTGGTTGGAACCAGGGGGCTTAAGCTGATATGCTGTACTTGGCAAATTCCCAACCAAGCCCGGCCTTTGTTTTAGTCCGCACGGCCCGGTATACTCTATAAGATTCAGCGAGGTAGTACACAGCATGTAGGGGCGAGTTGCGGTGCATGCAACGTACCAAGCATAAGCATTGTGTAAGCACACAGACGGCACGCAGTATTAATGGTATTTCTGGATATGCTACGGAGCAGATCTTCCGCTTCTGCCAGCATCTGGGCTTTGGACAAATGACATCAGTCGGTTTCGAAAAAAGGAATATATGATCAGCACTACGGGCGAGGATCGAAAGTCAATTCCAAGACCTACAACCTCGCTGCGATGTGTTCCGTGGTCTGGCGTCCTATCAATCCTGCGGTCTACCAGGAAAAGCACGCTATAAGACGAGGTTGACGCGCACGATTCAATATTGTGGTATCTTATTGCTGGGAGTTGGAACTGGAGACGGGTTATTTACAATGGGGCGTGCTGGGCCCACTCCATAAACTAGCAGAAGGTGCGGTCCGCGGGAAGGCCCTCCGCTCTCCGTCCTTTGGAGTCACAGCCGTAATGACGGCAATCAGCCGAACCGACCGAAAATGTAGCTTTGTAGGATAGCTGTACCTTGTTGAGGTTCGAGTTATCATTCGTGGTTTCGGGGTTTGACGGAGAGGTAGTGGTGTTTTGTCCCGAGGTATGGTGCAGATGCGTGATTGGACAATGCTTGAGCACCCGATTCAATAGTCGGATTGGGGGCCGGGACTCGCTCCACAATCCGGCGCTTGAAGTCGAACTGTCGAGAACTTACAACTTTTTAGTGTTGACTTGGTGGGAAGCAGTGTTGTGCAATTTGTCCTGGATGCTCTTGATGGGCGTATATCTCTACCCTATGAGGAAAATGAAGCATAGTCTAATACTGACGCCGGCTGTTATCCCGCTGGTATTCAGGCTCAAGAAGGAGAATCAGGCCGGCTGGTTGGACAGTGGCATGGGTCTGGAGACCCCAATGTCCAGGCGGGATCATTGCTGCAGTTGCGGGGCTCTTGTCTCCTCAACCACGCTGATCAGCATAGTACACGATCGGCGACGGCGAAATCCTACGGTCACTAGTTGCATGGCCCAAGCGTCGTAGCAACCTCGTTGATCGTAGACTCAAAGCAGACAAGGGAAGGTTCAAGAGACCATAGCCATCGCGGGACAATGGATGCCGGGTGGGCTGCAATTTGGCGTAGATGAAGATACGTCGTGTGACTTGGGCTTCGAGCTAGACTCCAAGATCGACCTGGAGAATCCTTCGTCTTCCAGTTCGTACAGTAAAGGCAATATTGGTGATTGATCAGCAAACCTGGGTTTCCCGGGAGGGTTCCGAGGGTGAGGTTCGAGGTTTCCTTGTCCAGCACATTGCATGGTATAACCATTAGCTTCACGATAGATCCCGGATTTCCAAACTTTTCGGCCACGGCCGGAATCTAGCAAGCGACCCGAGCAACGTTGCACCACCAGAATCAAGGCCCTTGAGTCAGTACCGCGGCATGGACGCCATGGCGGCGTCTAGCGAGGATCCTGGCATTTCCAGGATATGAATCCTGATGGAAATCCTGGAATGGTATGCTCCACGCATTGACTCAAAGACGCTGCACGTTTAGCACATCTAGAACCTAGGTATCCATCACGAAGACCGAAAATGACGAGTAGTGGATGGTGTATGTAGGTTCTCGCACCTATCACTTGCGTCGTAATACCTTGCTCGGGGAGCGGTGGGCTAACGTAGACGTGGTAGATTAAATGGCTGACAGGATGAAGCATTGGTAAAGCTGCTCGAGGGTCGGCAGGCGACGGGGTGGCGATGCGCAGGCTAACGCTTTTACTCTAGAATTCAGATTGAACAAGTATCAAGCACCGATTCAGACCGAATTGCTGCGTGCAACTTGCTGGCAATGCATCGATCTAGCCAGGTTCTGGCCGTCCAGCCCGCGTGTCTGTGATTTAGATCTGTGACTTAGATGATGCCATATCCTTTCCACCAAACACCCCACACCAACGGTCCCAATGCCCCAAGAGCAGCTGCTCCTACGGGAATCTCCAGAATGCACCAAACCCACAATGTCCCGATAGCTGGCGCGTGCTTCATAACGGCATAGTAGGAATCCTCGTTCGTCATGGCCATCAGTTTGCTCCCGAGTATGACAGCCCCCGGTAGAAAAACGAGAGTCTTTAAAGACGGCGGGAAGAGCAGTTTGCGCAGAAACGCAAAGGAAAGTTTGTCTGAATGCCACGGGAAGAGCGATATGACCTCAGATTCCGCTTGATCTCGGCCGAAATTCACGATGTGCCCATGCGCAAGATGAATGAGGACGGTGAGCATCGGGAACGCGACGAAGCCAGAGTTGCGGAAGAGGGCTGGAAGATTAATGCTCTGTGCATACTGATGGGCCGCAAGATAACCTAGTGTCAGATGCAAGACGGTCAAGGGGAACGAAAGCAGGATTGTATCGATGAGAGGTGGAAGACGATCATCTTCCGAAGCCTCATCCGTCGTGTTATCTTCAGAGGATTGTTCTTCTTGTCCAGTTCCGCTGCTCGAGTGGTTGACCTCATCGAAAGGAGAAATCTCGCCCGTCTTGGGGTCGATTGTCACATACTTCGTTTCGACATTTTCCTTCGGACCTGATGAGCTCAATCTCCCTTCAAGCTCGCCTTGTCTTTCTGCGATCAGATCCACCAGTGTCTTTCCTTTTTTCTGGCCTCTTAAAGCATCGGTTTGCGGGGGTCGAGCTAACGGAATTGAAGATGGATCGAAAGAGTCTGTTCGCGAAACGGCAGCTGCAGCTCGTCGCTGTTTTCGGTTCCGAGGGGAGTCCATTGCAATACAGCTAGGCAGGGTGTGGTGTGGAAGAGCGTGTCGTATGTTGAGCGATTGATGTGATGGCTCGAGTTGGTAAGGAGAATCGGACAGAAGTCTCGATCGGAGATAAGCGGAGGTAACGAACTATCCTACCTAGCCTAATAGTTCAGGCCTCCCAGTGTTTTGGCGCAGTACTCTGCAGGTACTACAAATAGATCATCATTGTCGAATGCCCGTTACAAACACTAGCAACAACAGCCTAGGGGATATCTACGCTGGGAAACAGGAAGAAAGCATTGAGCCACTGTTGGACTCAAACCGCTCTGTAAGCTGTCATCGTGATGATGCATTGCGGAGTAACCCCGAGTAACCCCGCCGAGGAAGGTGTATAAATAAGACTCCAATCTCTTACTTTTCGCTTCATTTCTTCTACTTTTACGAATACTGCTATCTTATCAGTATGTCGCACTTAGAAGCCTCAAATCTTTACAGAATCAATGACCTCGTCGCTGTAATAACCGGCGGAGGGAGCGGTACAACCCCTCCTTTCCCCCCCTCCTCTCATCTTCAAGACCAAATGGCTTATAAACTCCAGGCCTCGGGCGCACAATGGCCCTGACGCTCGCTACAAACGGTGCATCCAAGGTCTTTATCATTGGACGCCGTGAAGACTCCCTCCGCGAAACCGTCTCCCTCGCCCCCGACTCCGCCAAAGACAATATCATGCCCGTCCCGGCGGATGTGACATCCCAGGAATCTCTACAGTCGGCATATGAGACAATCGCCGCCCAAACAGGACATGTCGACCTCCTAATCGCCAACTCTGGGATAGTAGGCCCGCCTGCTATCATCAAACGCAAGGACGATGGGTCTCTTCTTCCCATCTCCGAGCTCAAGGACTATCTCTGGAACATCCCAATGGCGGAGTTTACCAAGGTCTTTGAGGTGAATACCACAGGCGCGTACTACACCGCTATCGCCTTCCTACCGCTCCTAGACGCGGCGAATAAACGCCGTCCTGCGCCAGAGAAGAATAAGCTGTCCGCGCCGCTGGCTCAAATTATCATGACCTCGAGTATTGCTGGGTATTCACGGCAGGTTCCATTAGATTTCGCGTATAATCTGTCCAAGGGCGCTGTGAATCATCTGGTCAAGGCGCTCTCGACGAGTCTGACCGAATACGGGATTAGGGTTAATGGGATTGCGCCTGGACTGTTTTACTCGGAGATGTCGGTGGGAGCCAACTTTGAGCCTGGGGATAAGGGGGTCTCAGATGGGTCGTTCCAGCCGGATAAAATTCCTATGACTAGAGCTGGGGGTGAAGAGGATATTGCGGGGTTGGTACTTTGGATGGCGGGGGCTTCGGGAGGTTATTTGAATGGCAACATCACGGTCATTGATGGGGGGAGGCTGAGTGTTTTGCGATCTTCATATTGATTAGGTACTCAGAAAGCGACGATATAGAGATGCGACTACATGTGCCGTTTATTCTTTGATAGTCAAAAACGGTCTGGACACGAGGAAATGGAAAGGAATGCACACAGAGCTGAGGCGTGTAAAGGGTTTCAATTGTTAGTATGTCGCAGAGAGGCGCTGCACTAGGTACTCTCCTGATATAATTCCGGGGTATTTTGCCTTGCTAAGGCCCTCCCCTTCGCCATATGTCCCGGGGATAGCCTCGATGAATTTGTCCATGTTAGGGTTGCAGAAGTACGCAACGCTGTATCGCTCTGGGTACATATCAGTGTCATCCTCGTCCGAGCCAGGCGCTTTCGGCGGCTCAATAACCCTATGCCTCGTGCTCTTGATCGTGTCGTTCGACCACCTTGCCAGCAAATCACCTGCATTGATAACCACCGTATCAGGGAATGGCGTCACATCAACCCATGTCCCCTCAGGACTCCTTGCCTGCAGGCCACCTCGTCGATCTTGAAAAAGAAGCGTGATGGACCCGTAGTCACTATGTTCCGCAGCCCTGACCTGTCCAGGATTCTTCTTGAAGACATCCTTATGCATAGCCGGGTAATGCAGCAGACGCAGGTTATTATCGCCCTTATCCACGTACTCATCGAAGAAATGCACGGGTAGATTCATTCCCAGCGCAATAGCCTGCATGACTTTGATATGCAGCTCCTTGCACATATCAAAGAACTCAAGCATGACCTTTTTGAAGTCTTTGCCTTCTTCGTCAAGCTGATCCGGCCAGCGATTCGGGAGACCTTCCACGCCCTCGCGGCCAATTTCCATGCTCTCTTTGATATCGGGGATCGTGCGATCTGCCTGGTCATCAACCGTGCTTAGCTTCTCCCGGCCCGTGCGGACGTAACCACGGTTTGCCTGCGGGGTTGTCCAGCCCAATGTGTCTTTTTGGTCTTGGGGTCTGCCGAAGAAGGATGCGGAGGACTTGAATACTCGGGAGGTTACCGAGGGGGGTATGCCATGATCTTTCAAATAAAGGAATCCTGACGTCTTGAAGGCGTTGACGATGGACATGGCCACGGCGTGCTTGTCAGCTGGAGTGCCGTTTCGGAAGGGAGCGAAGTTGATAATCTGTCGTCTTTAGTTTCCTGTTTAACTGCGATTAGAGGGAATGAACCGGGTCTGAGGCACCATACAGGAATGACCAGACCGTCTTTCGATACCGTCTCGGTAATGGGATGACAAGCTTGAACGGGTATATTCCCATCCATGGCACTGGGATAAATGGATTAATGGTATGTGAGATACTTGTTAGACAGATTTTCAGAGATTACGCGGTAGAAGAGAGTAAAAGACCTGGGGTAAAGGCTGCAGAAATAAGGAAGGGTGATAAGGGAATGGATGGAGGAGGCCGGGGAGCGGGGAAGTCCGTCAAATATATCATCACCACAGACCGGGGTTCGATATCACGATTCCTGCCTAATTCTGCACCTAATTTGTTGCGAGGTACTGGGAAGATAGTCCGTAGATAACTGCAAAGATAGAAGATAGTGTTATCTCTGAAAGGCCGTTTAGAGATAACGTTGGGGCCCGCAACTTTCGGGGTAGTTCGAGTAGGACTAGATATGCCCCGCATGATGCACCCTTCAACCTCTCTTACCTTCAGTTCAAGTATTGTCTTTCCCTTCCACTCTCCATTCTCCTCTCCATTCTCCTCTCCGTTCTCCTCTCCCCGTCTCTCTCTTTGGCAGGTATTGAGTCTAACCGACCGCCAACATGCCTCTCGTCGTCGACGTCCACACACATGTCTACCCTCCAGCATACATGCAAATGCTACGAAGCCGCAAAACAGTCCCCTATGTGCACGATCCTTTCAATAACCAAGACCCCCGTCTGATCATTCTCTCCTCAGATGATGACGCCTCCATCCCGCTCGACCAGCGTGGTCGCCCAGTAGATTCCTCTTACTGGGATATCAATGTGAAGCTGTCATTCATGCGCCAACACGGTATAAACTGCAGCGTTATCTCCCTCGCCAATCCCTGGCTAGACTTTGTCGAGCCGGCCGAAGCCCAGATGTGGGCGGAGAGAATCAATGATGATCTGGAAAAGACCTGTGCGACTGTGAACGAGGCCGCGGATCCGGGGAATACTTTGACTCTCGACCAGAAGGAGACCTTGTTCGCATTCGGTGCATTGCCGTTGAGTGCACCGAGTTCTGAGCCTGTTGTTGCTGAAATTGAGCGGCTCAAGACGCTTGAACATTTAAGGGGCGTGATCATGGGGACCTCAGGGCTGGGCAAGGGATTGGATGACGCAAGGCTTGATCCGGTTTGGAAGGCGCTACAGGAAACAGATACGCTGATTTTTCTGCATCCGCATTATGGGTTACCAGAAGAGGCTTATGGTGGGCCTGAGGCAACGGGTCGGTATGGCCATGTGCTTCCACTGGCGTTAGGGTTCCCACTTGAGACGACGATTGCGGTAACGAGGATGCTGCTGTCGGGTGTCTTCGATCGCTTTCCGCAATTAAAAATTCTCCTGGCTCATTCGGGTGGCACGCTTCCTTTCCTCGCTGGGCGGATTGAGAGCTGTATTCTCCATGAGCGCAAGTTTATCTCTGGCGGTGGTGATGTGCAGGGACCACAGAGGAGTGTGTGGGATGTGCTCAAGACAAATATTTATTTAGATGCGGTAGTATATGGCAAGCCTGGCTTGGAGGCGGCTATGACTGCGTCGGGCTCTGACCGTCTTCTTTTTGGTACGTCTGTTCTTCGGGCTCCATTCATATACTGACAGGCTTATAGGGACGGATCACCCATTCTTCCCTCCCTTGGACTCGAAGGATAGCAACTGGCCGAGCGTGACGACCAACTACCAAGCAATCCATGCGACTTTCGACACTAACTCTAAGACAGTGGCAGATGTACTGGGTGGCAACGCTGCTCGCATTCTGAATCTGAAATGAAACTGCTGGGTATAATATACTCTAGCTGCAATACATCCACAACCGTAGCAGAAGACTCTCATACATGCCTCGCACATAGATATACCATGAGTAAGACGCAAAATAGAACATCCTATTATATATGCCGGGAAGCTTTTACGTCATGAAGATTGATTTTCGTTAACATTTCCCACCCTAGAAGCTGCCAGAGCTCTTGTATGTACCACTCGGAAACTGATATCTCAGAAGGCTGATGGTCTTCCAGGAGTCTCCTAATGTTGGAGCTTTTGGGAGCAGCTGGCCGCTCCAAGGTCTGTTCAACTCCTGAATTGGCACCAAATATCGCCTGAACAAGGGTACTTTGTAGCCGTGCTTTGATTCTGGAAAGTAACTGAACATCGGGCGGATCCTCAAGTGATGCAGATAATGACGTTGGGTGTTTATCAAGGACGGCCAGAGCCCCTCGAACCAGACACACCAGATACTTGGATTCAGCCTGTGCTACCCCGAGTGCCTTGCCGTCAACATCGGCGTCTATCAAGCCAGCAGGGAGCGGCAGCTTGTCAGGATCCATTCGGAGATTAGGCCGTAGCTGTAGGTCCTGGAAGACGAACAGAGTTAGAACCTTCCCAGCACGATTTAGCAGTATGTGAAGAAATCCTTCTAATAGCCGTCTATGTTCGGGACATTTTAGGTCGAGCGACGTGACCATTCGACTCAGTAATGATGCCAACTGTGTTGCGCAGTCGTCTCCGATAAGAGAGTGGCTATCTGGTTCGTTGCTCGACTTTGTTTGCATCCTTGTCACGCTCCTGGTCTGAATTGAGTGCTCTTGGTACTCTATCCTCACCGGGACTGCGTGTGCATTGCAGTACCTCTCCAGGCAGTCCATGATCGCTGCATACAGGCAAACGATGTGGTAGGTGAGTAGTCCAGTCTCTCTCTCTGAGCCACGGGTTCCAGGAACTTTTCTGATTGCTTTGAAAAGAAGATGGGCGGCGGACTCGACGCCACACAAAACCAAGCTGAGGTGTGACAGCTGAGGCTCTTTCATGACTCCGTTCCTTGACCTGATTCCCGACGTATCCTGGGGAACCGCGCTCACAAGTTCATTCTCACAGGTCTTACACAGAACGACTGCGGCTCGGACAATACTTGTACTATCTCGATTTCTCTGTAGCGACTTATGTAGGACATAGGATTGCCTCACAAAAGGAGTGGTAGCTGACAAGAAGTCAAAACGTCAGTAGAAAACCAGGATATGCCACGGGGTTTACTTACGATCCCTAAGCCTCTCCGGCTGCCCAAGCATATTGACATGCGGAGCGTGAGCATCTGCATTAGGTGAGTGCTCCTTCGAATACGGTAGTGTTTTGAGGCGTTTCCGTGAAGCCTGGTCGCTGGTAACCGCGCGCTTCAACGATTCCCGCACAGACACTGACACACTGGGCGTTATCTCACCCAAAACATCTTCCCGGGTCCGCAGTTTTCCCACAAGCTCCTCATTGCGCTGCTCAAGCTCAAAAATACGGTCCAGTAGTGTGCTCTTCTCGGCCTCTGACTTTTCATACGCTTGCTTCCAGAATGACACGCTGTCGAAGAACTTTTGGGGAGAGTGGAAGATTTCTGCAGTCGTGGAAGCTTTAATAGACTCTCGGCATTGCAGGATAAACTCTGCTACCTTTTTAACAACGCGTCTTAAGGGAGAAAGGGCAATAGTTATACCTTTGGTCTCTAGGCCTGCCGGTTTCAACTTGACAATAGCTAGAGCGAGGGCTATCTGTGAAGGAGAGGGAGAATGCTGGCTTCCCAATGCCATTCTCAAGGTCCTCGGTCCGCTGGCCTACCAGGGAAGATCTCGATACGGCAGCCCGGAAGGAGGAGACGAGTTGTAGCAGACTTGACGGTTATTCATGCGCGAAGAACGACGTTTAAACCTACCAGGATCTCCCAGTTAGCTGAGTAGGCCACCCTTAACCAGTACGATGGTGAATGGCTATGAACTTCCGCCTAATCCTACCTTACCAGCTCACCTGGCTTAGGATCACCGAGAAAATCACTCACCTTCTATACTTGAGTGCATTCGATAGAAAAGCGTTGCAAGCTCTCAAGCTGCTTAAAACGGGTGATGAGATGGGATATTCGCTGAGAGAGAGAGGAGGAGGAGGAGGAGGAGGAGGAGGAGGAGGAGGATGGTATGGAAGAAAGAAGAAGGGATGATTATTAGACTGTGAAGATGAAGGCGAGGCAGAAAACCAGAGCAGTAGGCCGTAGACGTAGGAGCCTAGAGAGATGAGAAGGGAGAGGAAAGAGTAGGACGATCATTGAAATCTTCTGAGATGATAGGTAAGGTTTGCGGTAGGCAATATCCGAGCTCAGGAACGACTCCCATCAAATTTGAGATAGACGGCATGAACTCACTGAACAAAGGTGACGGCACTTGGTTTTAAATATTGAAGGAATCTCAGCGCACCTTATTGTTTGGGAGCAACATCCTAATGCGTCGTCATCAGAAATGGACTGGAGACCATATTCTCTTTAGCATCTTTAGCAGGTGGCTGCATGCACACACGTACTATTCAGAGCACACCTGAAAGCTACTCGAGACGTATACGTACGGCTTGACCGCCAGAAACAAGTGACGGGAATCAGGCTCTCATTGCTGCAACAAAATATTGGCCGCCTTATCAGAGGAAAGGATGACCATATCCCAAGTTCGGGCTGGCAACCAAGCCTAAGCCTGCCATCAATAAGAAAACAGAACAAATGCTGGGCGAGAAGCACGCATTCCGTCACTCTCTATATACCTGGATTCTCAGGCAGGACTCTTGAGTGTAATTTTCACCCTATAGGACTGGTGTTACGTACTGTAGGTAGTGACCCCCTTAAAAGTCGAGAATGTCAAGGCAAAAGAGGACCTAAGCAGCTAGGCAGGAAAGTTGATTCTACCGTGGTAAGTTAGTATCTTTACGACAACGTGCCTGGATCTGGAGATATAAATAATAACAGTTGTTAAGACCTGGTGACTGCAGATGTTGTGTTGAATGGAGTGATCTAGGAGCGAGAATATAACTGAACCCATTATGTATATCACGAAGGCTCGTCTCCGCTATAGACTGAAGCGTGGCCGATTAGGGGGACCGGGACTTTTACTGTAAAAGAAAAACTAAAATTGTTCAAATCAGGCCTTTGCTCGGATATATTAGCATGGAATAATAGAATAGGGGACGTGCGGTTCTACTATGTTGGTTTCTAGGATTGATTATCTGATACACTTGGATAGTTAGATGCGCCTTTGACGCTCCGTAACCTTAGACCTGCAAGTTGCACCCTGTGCAAAGCCTCGCTAGTGAATAGCACCATGCCGTAGATGAACGTTATTGTTCATCTAAGAACGACTAAGAACTAGTCCAAACCATCTAAGCATTCTATAAGATTGACAAATAAGTAGAGGTTAGCCTTACCTACCTGGGACCGGGGAAATGTAGGTATAGCTCCCCACAACAATCCTCTGAAGAGTCCCACTAGGCGGCCCACTGCCCGCCACGCGCATTGATCTCCAACGTCACTTCTTTCTCCCTTATTTTCTCGTCTCCAAGAACAATTCCATGATGAACCCAAACCATCAGACGCTCATCTCAATTGGCTTCGCCATCGCAGCGGCTTTCCTTTTCTGGACCCTCTCCTCAACCACAACGTCCCCTTTCGCCCGCACATTCCCGCAACTCTACAACAAGCGGATATGTCTGCTCATCGCGCACCCAGACGACGAAGCAATGTTCTTCGCGCCGACATTGCTGGCTTTAACAAAGCCAGAGCTAGGGAACCATATCAAGATTCTGTGTTTGAGTAGCGGTATGCTGGCCTTCCTCATTCTATGACCTTGATTCCGAAACCAATTGATGGGTTGTGCTGTAGGAGACGCCGACGGCCTGGGCCACATCCGACGCGGCGAACTCCAGAAAAGCGCGAAACGCCTAGGGATCCGCGGAGATAACGACGTGCTGGTTCTCAACGATCCACGGTTCCAGGATGGGATGGGGACTAGTTGGGCGAAGAACGAGATCGCGTCGTTACTTACTGCGACGTTTGCCCCGAACGCATCAGCATCCGCGTCCAAGTCCATGTCGCGCAAACAAGCAAAATCCAGAGACGAAGCGCCCACCGCGACAATTGACGTCCTTCTGACATTTGACGCCCACGGTGTATCAAACCACATCAACCACCGCTCGCTCTACCACGGCGCGCGCCATTTTCTCACTACGCTGATGAAAGATAAACCCGGGTATTCATGCCCTGTTACGCTGTATACACTTAGAACGACAAATCTGCTGCGGAAGTATATCGGTGTTCTGGATGCGCCGTTTACAATGATCAAGGGGGTTTTGGATGGATTGTTTGCAGTTTCGTCGTCTAAAATTAGGAGAAACGTCAAGGAACAGATGCCGGCAAAACTCCTCTTCGTTAGCTCCGTGGGCGAGTGGATGACGGCACAGTCGGCTATGGTGAAGGCGCATCAGAGCCAGATGGTTTGGTTTCGGTGGGGTTGGATTGGCATTGGCAGGTACATGGTCGTTAACGATTTGAAGAGGGAGGGGGCGTCGCCTTACTGATGTTTCATCTGGGGGATATTCCGCTCGTTTGTGAAGCTTAGCGCACATGTAACGCTAATTTATCTATCATCTGTACTATTATGGAAATATATAATAACTGATACGGATGACGTGGAATAGAAGTTACTCATGTCTTCCTGCTCTAGTATTGACAAGAGATGTGGTGAAGTACTGCTCGAACATGCGAACAGCATCTCCCGGGGGATAAGAACAGGCAAGAGAAGCTTGAGGTCGAACTTAATCACAAAGCGTGACTAACCATGAGGGGTATCTGAAAAGTAAAGTAAATCAGAAACCAGTTCATTGCATCGCACCATGTACTCCTGTGCTTTTTTCGAGTAAAGGCATGCCACATCTAGACAACCGAAGTCAAACGCAGCGTCCGCGAATGCAAGCCTTGAGAATTGAATCGTACTGGAAGGTAGACTTTTAAGCAGTCGGAATAACTGCGTACTCGCCCTCATCATCAAGACCAGAAAGGGACCCAAAAGCCTTCATGAGCGCCGATTTCTTCAACTGGGCTGATTCATACGCTTCCTCAACCCAGAAACGAGGGCGGGCGGGCTCGGCGGATTTGGTGGCAAAGTGGCCGTACACCTCACTTGCAGCTAGTAGCTGCGCCTCTGATACTTGATCTTGAACTTCGTCCTCCAGGTTGTGAGAGTCGTAATCGAAGATAGTGGGTTCGAAAAGTCGCCTGAGTAGAGGGTGATGAAGATCGCCGGGAGACATATTTCGTTTATACGTGGCCCAGATAAAGTCATCGTCGTACTCTTGGTTGCTAATAACGAGCCTAAAGCTGTCGTTGAAGGATGGTCGGCGGACCGGTATCCGTGCATGAGTTGAATACCTAGCAGAACCGTAATATGATACACCATGGAATTGGACGATTCCGGTAGATGTAGTGTAGCGGACTCGTGCTGGAATAAAGTCTCGCCATTCCTCCATAAGCTGAGGCAGGAATTGACGTTCCCATACATCAAAACTGCGACCAAGCCAGTCTCCCCTGTGGATCAGAAGATTGGCAAGACGTTCTATTATTCTCGTTTGTTGCATGACTAGAAGCCGAAGGACATCGTAGGTGTGGACGGCATCTGCGAAACCTCGTGACCATAGAATCTGGGGGTCCATTTCCCCATCATCTGAACGGGGGTACCGCAGGTAGGATTCGACAATTTCTCGCGCAGCTATCCTCTTCCGTCTTGTCTCAGCCAGGACTTTGTATGCCGCGCGCATGTGATAAAGGAAATCGTTCAAACGGTGAAATACCCATGCTGTCTTGGCGAGCTTCGAGTGCATTTCCGCTGAGGGCTCGATATTGTAGGGTTCCTTTGTCATTGTTTCGAACAAATTTTCTAAGAGGCTGGTGTTTATAAGACCTTTGGATTTCCGCTCAGCGTCAGGTCCGTATTTGCGTCGGGACAAAACAAACGCCCATTCGAATAACTCGGCCCAGATTGACTCTGGGACTTCAACATCATAAGACCGCGAAACAAGCTCGATGATGCGTACTGCACTTTCTATGTCGTTGGCGGCACTGAATGAGTGCGCTACCGCGCGAAGGAGCCGAGCAGAGGGGTAAAAGGGTGAAGAACGATCATACTCGGTCACTTCAACATGTCGCCCTTTCCGTAGTGCGTCGACGTCAATGTTCCAGATGGTCTGTAGAATACATTCCATCGTTTCGTTATCCCCCACTCGGGCGGCCGCCATGAAAAGGTTCACGATGCTCGCCTCATCACCGTCGATGCCCGATGCTGTCATCTCATCGAAGATTTCTTGTACTTCTGTTCGCACACTGCGTCCTGCAGTTCCATAGCCTTCCCAGCCGAGGTCTGCAAACTTTCGTCTCCTGTATGCGAAAGGTGTAATACGTAAACGGTATTTCTCTTTACCGGTATAAGCTGAATTCCAAACTTTGGCTTCCATGTAGTGATTGTAACACTCAAGGTTGGGGGAAATATCGTCCATCTTCATGGAGTTCCAGATATGGTCTGCCATGAGCGCATCGCCGAGAGACCGAGCGCAGTTAAGAAGGTGTACGTATTCAGCAAGCCCTAAAGCCTGACCCCCCGATCTTCGTATCCGGACAATCGCAGAAAGATTCCTAACAAAATCATCAAACAGTGTATGCTGCGCCTTGAAGCGTTTGATCTGAACAGTATATGGGTGCAACGGTCGGTATATCTCTTTGAAGGGCTCAACGAAATGGGCGGGTGAGAGAAGGTGCAAGGCTTCGATAAAGCTGCTCTGCGGCATTGTTGCAACCAGCTCTTCGCAGTCATAGTTGAGCATGGCAGCCATTACCTGGTCTGGCTGAGCGGTCTCTAGGATCGCATAGAACTCTTTTCTCACAGTGTCCGCGTCTTTTGGTTTTCTCCCACGAATAGTGATCAGGTCTGAAACTCTGCTATCGAAGGCTGCAGTTTCCTGGTCGCCAGCATTTCCATTCGCTGTGTCGATCATGATATTCCTTACAGGCTCACTAGTCATTTCATTCGTTGGGGAAATGACAGTTTCACTAATGGGCTCATTCGTATGCTCGCCGACCGGCTCGCTCTGGCGTTCGCTAGCCTTGAATTTTGGTTTATTCCAGCTAGCAGCAGCCCCGGGGGTTGCAGATTCCGAATTTGAGTGTTCACTTGTGGAGTCGCTGTTCGGTTTGCTAGCCTTGGATCTAGGTGCTGTCTTGGTGTTTCGATTCCAGGCAGCCAAAGAGCCCCTGGTAGTAAACAGTCGCGCGAACTGAGCGGTGGGAGCCGCGCCAAGTCGCAGCTTCTGGATGCCATGACGGCTAAGAGAGCCAGCTGAGCTGAGACTATTGAAAGAGCGACTTTGTAAAACCAACCTCATTGAGAATGACTACGAAAAAGCAGAAAGGCAAGAAAAGGTGAAAAGGAGGGTGAGGAGAACATGGTGCAGATGAGGGGGTGGTACAGGGTCCCCTGGTCATAACACTGCCGGTATTGCCATTATGTCTGGCTGCTGAGTGGTACGCTTTGTCCTGTCAGTAAGATGCAGCGCCAGTAGCGATCCAGTAGTGGTGTGCTACTAGCCCGTGTTAAGTCCGGGGTAGGAAAATGGCGCTAATTGCAGTCTTGGCGCTCGGCGCGTTTTTGTCTTATTCGATCTGCCTGACGAGCAGAGCTGTGTCACTGTTACCCACTCCTCTCATTATCCTCTCCATCTATAACAAAATGGCCGACACCGAGGGCGCGGGCACCTCATCCGTATCCGAGCCTTTGGACCTCGTCCGCCTATCCCTCGACGAGATCGTTTTTGTCAAGCTGCGGGGTGATCGCGAGCTCAAGGGTCGTTTACACGTGGGTCTATCGTCTAGCCAGCTGGCTTCAGGACTTTTGCTAATACCAATTGCGCTCTTAGGCTTACGACAGCCATTGCAATCTGGTCCTAGGTGATGTTGAGGAGACAATCTACGTTGTGGAGGAGGACGAGAACGAGCAAGAGCACATCCGAGTACGCTGATTACCTCCCTCTCAATGCGGCATCACGAAGAGTTTGATTAACACCTTTTTTTCCGACTTTTTAGACGATCAAGAAACAGGAAGAGATGCTGTTCGTTCGAGGTGCGCTGTCGATTTCACATAATATTTAGGCTGCCACTAACCCAGCCAGGTGACTCGGTCGTTTTAATATCTCCCCAAGCCTGATCGATTCGAACTGTGATCGATTGCAACTTTAGGAGTACGCACTTCAGTCGGAGACTGTTTGCCATAACGAGTCTCCGACTTCACGAGCCATCATATTGGGGCTACGAATTCGACGAATGACCGAGACATAGTTGCAGGTTATCGGACACGGTTTCGGACGCGGTTTCTGGTGTTGATAACTTCCCATTTTCTGTCGCTTTTACCGGCTCTGCCGGTTAAGCTCCAGGAGCCTAGGAGTCGCCGGTCAACCGCGATAACTTTTTTCCCCTCTTGGAGGTTGATTGATAGAGCATAATGAATTAGTCATCGATCAGAGGACCAATTTACGGCAGAGTGCTACCTCACGAGGGCAACGCTTCTCTGAGTCAATGCAAGTTGTGTTTTAGTGTCTGGTGCTGTTGTGGCAGTGCCACTGTAGTTGGAATGACTCAATGGGGCTTGCTATCGATAAAGCTCACCCCGTCTCCCCAGCTCTTATTTAAACCACAATAATCCCCTTCCTCTGCCCTTACAACCACATTTACTTTGCTGTTTGTCTCACAAAAATTATATATATTTATTTCTGGCTCCGGCTCGAAGAATGATCGTACGAATACGTGTCTGAACCGCCATTGGCGACTGCTCATTTCCGACCGTTTAGCTAGCATCATATAACCACACCGACTTCGTGAACAACCAGTAAATCATTGTACCTGCTTGTCAACTACTTCGTCCTCTGGGCGCAAACACAGATCATGCGGACGGATTCTCTAAAACCCTCTCTGGAAGACCGGCGGAGAGGCGAGCTCGTGAGTTGTTGTTCTGTCTCGAGTACCCCTCACTTGCGGCCTCCACTAACTACGTATCCATGCGCGCCAGGCGCTCAGTGAGTTTGCGGAATATGCGGACAAACAACAGTCGCTCCGCTCCGCTCAAACAGCACCGGTCAACAGCGGCAGTAGTGACAAATCTACTGCGCATGAGGAGCATGCCGAGTTGGAGATCCTCGACCAGCTGGGGCTATCCGATGACCCAAAGACCGTCAGGCTGAAGGACCTATTGCTCTGCACAGACAACAATTCCGAGGAAAGCCTCAAGGCCCTGGCAGAGGTTTTGCAAAGCCGCATTGATGAGGGCCATGGGGAGACAATTTTCGATCTCGGGGTTGAGGATGGGGGAGAGTCCATGTCGCTCAGCCTAGATCAGTGGAATGTAGCCCTGCACCGGCTGCGAGAAGCTGCAACAACTCTCTCCGCACATTGTCGCATTCTCCTAACCTACAATGTTGGCGGTCCTGAAGAGGCAAAAACTACAAATTACCGGATAAAGGGTTCGTGGGGTAAGATTCTCATTCGGCAGCCTGCGGAAACAATAGAGGAAATGGCGGAGATTCGGATGGCAGTGGTAGGGAATGTTGATGCTGGAAAGAGCACCATGCTCGGTGTACTCGTGAAAGGAGGCTTGGATGACGGGCGTGGTAAAGCGCGAGTGAATCTCTTCCGCCACAAGCACGAGATTGAGAGCGGGAGGACCAGCTCGGTCGGTCTGGAGATTATGGGCTTTGATGGCCAAGGAGAGATAGTGAGCAGCTCGCAGGGCCGCAAGCTTTCTTGGGAAGAGATTGGCAAACGGTCAGCTAAAGTCATCTCCTTCTCTGACCTCGCCGGCCACGAGCGTTACCTGCGGACGACAGTCTTCGGCATGCTGAGCAGCAATCCTAATTATTGCCTTCTAATGGTTGCGGCCAACAATGGCCTTATTGGTATGAGCAAGGAACATCTGGGCATAGCCCTGGCTCTGAACGTGCCCGTTATGGTCATAATCACCAAAATCGATATCTGCCCCCCTCAGATTTTGCAAGAGACTATCTCCCAGTTGACTAAAATCCTCAAGTCGCCTGGAGCTCGGAAAATCCCTATCTTTGTGAAGGACATGGAGGAGACAATCAACACTGCCACGCAGTTTGTCTCTCAACGGATATGCCCCATCTTTCAGGTTTCTAATGTGACTGGAGAGAATCTGGAGCTTGTTCGGACATTCTTAAACATTCTTCCTTACCGCGGACAGTATAATCCAGACGCGCCCTTTGAGTTTTTGATCAATGACACTTTCTCCGTCCCGCATGTCGGTACTGTCGTGTCTGGAGTGGCCAAGTCTGGTGTGATCCACGCTGGTGATGCCGTCTTGGTTGGTCCTGACTCCCTCGGGCAGTTTACTACGACTACTATCAAGTCTATCGAGCGCAAGCGTATCCAGGTAAATGCCTGCTTTGCTGGGCAGTCTGGATCGTTTGCATTGAAGCGTGTGCGGCGAAAGGAAGTTCGGAAAGGAATGGTTGTTCTTAAAAAATTGGATCAACAGCCCAAAGTCTACCGAGAGTTCATTGCTGAAGGTACTTATCATCATAGACCATGGTTGGATTCTTGCTAACTTATATAGTTCTCATTCTGTCTCATGCAACGACGATAAAGCCTCGGTATCAGGCTATGCTCCATGTCGGGGCGGTGAGCCAAACATGCTCTGTCATCGACATTGACCGACCTTACATTCGAACTGGTGATCGAGCCCTAGTTGCCTTCCGTTTCATGCAGCGGCCCGAATTCCTCGCTCCTGGTGATCGGGTACTGTTCCGAGAGGGTAAGACGAAGGGACTAGGCATTGTCAAGAGCGTTGGATACGATTCGAGCAATCCATTGAGCCCTGAAGCAAGAAAAGAGTATGAGCGAAAAGAAAAACACTAATCTTTCGGCTGGTGGCTGTTCGACCCTCTCATTACCCCTCAACCCCCGGCCGAGAAGTCAGCGGCTCGCGACGCGTCACTATATGTCTTTGTTTCTGCATGCGAGTGGATCTTTGAGTCACTTTTCATGACATCCTGGGTTTCTCTTTTTACTATATACAGTAGTGCAGGACACGACGGCCTGCCCTTGTTTATTGTTGATGGGCAATGTTATGACTTTTTATGTTGTTTTTATTTCTTCTGTGTTTTACATCACCATGCGCAGGGCAAATCCTTGGATAGAAAATCTCAGCTAGACAAACTTACTCTGTCTTCACGATTCTGGTTTTTCGCTGCTATCATGAGGTATTTCCCAGGTCGCCCGTCCGGTCTGTGGCTGTGCAGAGAATAGAAAATCGATATTTGGTATAGCAGTAGTACAAGATTACACCCCCTGGAATGCAAAATCGGCTCGCCTGTCCTGCGATCCGCACTGCAAGCCATGGCCGTATAAGGTACCTGTTAAACAGGTGGATCATGAGTATGTGCAGGCCAGAGTATGTAAGGAAAGTGTGGCTAATGCAAGCGGCGCAAGTGTGGCTCGGTTGCTTGACTCATCCAAATTTTTCCGTTCCACCAGACGAAGCCCCTCAATTGCGTCCACGGGCTCCAGTTGTTATCTTCATGCGGTTGATTTCTTCAGTCAAATCATTCAGTGACCTCACCCTGCGCGCCCTTCGGAGACCCCTCATCCGCACTCTTCGGGAAACCCGGGCCATCAACGTTCCCTATCAACAACACATTCGTTCTCTCACTTCACAAATTCAAGAACCAATAGACATGGCGACCAAGGAGGGGAAGTCAAACAAGTTGAGCTTTCAGCTCAAGACGCCCAAAGGCACAAGGGATTGTAAGTTGCGTGGCCGACTCCCGAAACACTTTTACTGACCTTTTTTTCTAGGGATTGGTGTCGATATGATTATCCGGTAAACATCCAATTACTAGTGTCCTATCGCGTGCCCCTCACTTACGCTGTCAACAGTGAATCAATCTTCAGCGCCATCACGGAAGTGTTCAAGCGACACGGCGGTACCCAACTAGACACACCCGTTTTCGAATTAAAGGAGATCCTGGCTGGCAAATATGGCGAGGACTCTCGTCTTATCTATGACCTTGCCGACCAAGGTGGAGAGGACAGCGCCCTTCGCTACGACTTGACGGTGCCGCTTGCACGGTGGCTCGCCATGAACACTTCAGTGCAGCACATTAAGCGATTTCAAATAGCCAAGGTGTACCGACGAGATCAGCCGGTGAGTCACTCGTGGTGTGGGACACAAAAATTTTGTCGTCCAGGCTAATACCTTCGACAATAGGCAGTTGCGAAAGGGCGGATGCGCGAATTCTACCAATGCGACTTTGATATTGCCGGTTCCTACGACCCCATGATCCCAGATGCTGAGGTCCTCCGAATTGTAGTGGAGGTTTTCGAGGCGCTCAACATGCGCGACTATATCACGATCAAGCTTAACCACCGAAAGATTCTCGACGGGTTGTTTGGAGCGTGTGGTGTTCCTGAGGATAAGATTCGTTCAATAAGCTCCGCCGTTGATAAGCTTGATAAGGTATGTTAGGGTCTACTTGCACCTGAACCCAGCTGACAGGCTTAGCTCCCATGGGAGCAAGTCAAATTAGAGATGGAAGAGAAGGGGTTGACACCAGAAGTCGCGGACAAGGTTGGACAGTATGTGAAGCTGAGCGGTGGCCGTGATATCCTGGACACCATCAGATCCGATGATCTACTAAGCACCAACGAGAACGTTATGAAGGGCGTTGAGGACATGGAGCTTCTTTTTAAATATCTCGAGGCTTTTGACGTTTTAGATAAGATCTCCTTCGACCTCTCCCTTGCCCGAGGCTTGGATTACTACACCGGTCTCATTTACGAAGTTGTTACACCACTGTCCTCCGCGGAAGGGTTCGCTCAGTCCCAAAAGAAGTCAAAATCGAAATCAAACGGAGAGGACCAGAATATCGGCGTTGGCAGTATCGCTGCAGGTGGACGCTATGACGACCTGGTTAACATGTTTGCCAAGAAGCGTCAAATCCCCTGTGTTGGTATCTCATTCGGTGTCGATCGAATCTTCACAATCATGAAACAGCGCCTTGAGAACGAGGCCAAGGAGGGCAATGCCACCATGCGCGCCAGCGAAGTAGATGTCTTCGTCATGGCTTTCGGTGGTAAGGGCTTCAATGGCCTGCTTCTCGAGCGCATGTCTGTTGCCAATCAGCTATGGAAGGCAGGCATCAAGGCTGAATTCGCCCAGACTGTTAAGCCGAAGCTGCCGCAACAATTCAAGCTGGCTGAAGCCGGTGGTATTCCGCTTGCTGTCATTCTTGGGGAGGACGAGTTAGCAGCGGGCAAGGTCAAGCTAAAGGAACTTGGGCTGCCCGAAGGCCACCCAGAAAAAGACGGCACTCTGGTCTCACGGGAGGATCTTGTGGAAGAGATCAAAAAGAAGCTAAACAAAATCTCCCTACCAATTCGCTAGGTGGCGCATATCCCGACATCAACGGGGAAACATCAATCGGGCAGCTGGCTATCCTGATAGGACTCAAAAAATAGAATAGATATCCAATCGTCATATACATTATCTCATTTTTGGCCGCTACATTCCATTATTTGCTGTTGCCTCCACCTGATATCAGCCACGTGATTTGACTGACGTCACTTACGTCATTGCCTTAAAGTGCACTAACAGTCGAGTATGAACCAATCCGAGCATCATGGATCATCACCGTCGAAGATATGACGTTAAGCAGCCGGTTTGGGCTCGAATCTCACTGACGTACTTTGTGCAAGCACGGCCTCAGCCCACGCAGCATCGATCTATATAACCAGTGTATACCAAGCCCTTGGCCGAAGAGTGGCAATATACTTCATCTGCAAAATACAAATAAAACACTAGTATTTGGTTCAACCTTGACCTGATCATATTCTCCACATCGCTATCACTTGGCATTGCTTCTATCCCACGACCATGGAGACCATTACTCAGGCTGTTCAAAGCGCATCCAATGCCCTCTGGAACGAGGTCGATGCCCTTAGAGGTGGCCAGCAGACTCAGCCTGAGCAGCGAGTTCCCCAGCAACAACAACAACATGGCGATGAGCCTATGTCCGGCATTCAGGGCAAGGGAACTGTGACCGACCCCTATGATGCAGGCAATCGAGATGGTAAGCCATCTATCACGTTGCGTCTTATAAAGCCGACCTCTAATCATAAAATCTACAGATCAACTCGGCGCTCCCATCTCGAAAGACAACACCGCCGCTATGACAGAACCACTTTCCTCTACAACCCCCGGCACTTTCCAAGACAAGTACCAGGATTCTAACGCAAACAAAGACGGCAAAGCCGCCCTCGTCACCTCTAACATCGGCCCCTCAAACCCATCCTTTGAACACCCTGACCCTGTTGTTGGCAAGCAGCACACCTCTGGGCCCGCGGGCAAGAGCACACTTAAGGATGAGCCTCTCAGTACACACAAAAGCACCCTGAAGGACGAGGGTCTCACCTCTCGCCCGAAGCCTGATGAGCCTGCCGCAACCTACAACACACGCTCTACCGACGACGCTGCAACCACTGCAGAGAAGGTAAACGCGGCTGGCCCCAGCGCTGGTCTCAGCTCTGGCATCGCTGCTGGCGCTGGAGCTGGATCTCTTTCAGGTTCTGCAGCGGCACCTGCTGCCCAGCCTCCCTCTGAGCAACGGGGCAACATCTCATTTTCCCACGCTCAGAGCGTGAGCCAGCCCAATGACAAGGAGCCCTCCACCTCCGCCGCCGGTACTGCCAAGAGTGTAAGCCAGAGCAAGTCCAAGGAGCCTTCTGCTACCGATCTCAGTGCACCCCAGGCTCCCAGGCAAGTGACAGAGAATAGCTCTGGACCTACCACTGCTGGTACGGGTGCCGCTCCAACGAACGTGAGTAAGGATGAGCGCAAGGAACCTTCTACTGCCGGCACCGGCGCTGGGGCTGATGCTGAGACCACTGAGTCCGGCTCCGCCGAGAAGCTTGTTCCATCTACCGAGGAGGTTGCTAAGAAGCACGGTGTCAGCAAGGAGGCTCTCCGCGGCCCCAGCGTCCCACCTCCTCGCGAGTCCTACGAGAGGCAGATGCAAAGTGCCGAATCCCAGAAGAAAAAGGACGATCAGCCTAAGACAACCAAAAATGGTTAGTAATCGTGTTTCACTTCACGTCTTAGCTCTACTGACAAAGCCTCGATTTAGATGATAAGAAGGAGAAACACCATTCGAGTATGAAGGAGAAGTTGAACAAGGTTCTCCACCACCACTAAACAAAACCTCCTTTCGAAACGTTCTTAGTCTTTACTTTGGTAAGACTGGAAAGACAAACCGTTCAAACGGACAGTGATAATATAATGATTTTATTTGGTACGCAGCCGGTTTTTTTTTTTTTCGTTAATTTTGTATTACTATAATGATTGCCCTTGGATGAATGTAATATCTCTTAAAAAGTCTATTATTATATTCAAAACGAAATAACAGCCATACCCATAAATTGGACCACAAATATCCAAGTACAGGCGAGTGAGCAACACTACTCAAACAACAACCTCAATTCCTCAATCCTCTCTTTCCTCCTCTCCTCCTCATTGCCCTCCCCCATAAGCCCCAGCGATCCAGCAATCCCCATCTTCCGCTCCTGAACCCGCAGCATCCTTTCCTCAATCGAGTCTTTGACAATAAACCGCACGACATTGACTTCACGCAGCTGGCCCATCCTATGAACGCGGTCAATAGCTTGCGCCTCGATGGCAAAAGACCACCACGGATCCATCATGAAGACGTTAGAAGCGGCAGTGAGATTGAGGCCGACGCCGCCAGCCTTGAGAGATATCAGTAGTACTGTCGGCGAGGATGGGGGAGAGGACAGCTTGGGTGTTTTTGGTGTTGGGGTGAGTCCCGGTGGCGCTGACGTCGATTCGGCCTGGTCCAGCTCTTCCTGCGTAAATGTTTCAAACTTCGTGAACTGGGCCAGGACTTCGGCGCGAGCCTTTTGAGCCATTGTTCCATCAAGCCGGACAAACGGGATCCCGGCTTTCGTCAGCTGCGGACCTATGAGGTCTAGGAAAGATGTGAACTGGGAGAAGACGACGGATTTAGTCCCGGCCGGGACGCGCGCGAGGTGCGCGAGAAGCGCATGGATTTTGGCTGATGTATGTGCTGACGGGGAGAGGGGGTTGATTCTCCTCAGAGAGATTCGTGGTGGTGGTTGCGAGCTGCTATATACGTTGTTGCCCTCTATAGATGAGGGCGTTTGATCAGTAGGTGTGGTATTTGGAGATTGGTAGCGGACGACCTCGAAAATATCCTGCGGGTCTAAGTCCGCGCGGCATGAGAAACACCGGGGCTGGACGCCCTTGTCCCTTTGGTGCTGGATGTAATCCTTGAGGCATCCCTTACAAGCGCTGTGCCAGCAGGCTGTGACGGCGGGGTAGATCATGGGTTCTTCTGAGCAGATGGGGCATTCACCGGCTGATTCGGTCTGGATTTGACGGAGGGCGTGGGCAGTGAATTTCATAGAGGGATCAGGAGGTTCGTTGGAGGCTTCGGCGTCTGAAGTCGTTGCGGTGAACCGGTTGATGAGTTCTTGGAGGTCCATATCATCCTTGAGATCATTGTCCTGGTCAGCCGCGGCCGCGGCGTCTTCTTCGTCTGCGACAATTGCCTTGTTGCGCGTGAGAACGGGGTGGCAGCATGTCTGGCGGAGACGTAGGAGTTGTGCAAAGATAGTTGAGTACGACTTAAGTAAAGTTCCGGCTGCGACGTTGCTGTTGAACGTTTGCTTCGCCCGGGTATAAATGTGATTATAAATTTCCCTTTCCTGCTCTATGAGCTCGACTTTCTCGATACGTATCGTCCGCTTCGGTAGCGGAACCAATGGCTCTCCTTCAGGAGTTTTCATGGATTTGGTACGCCGAAGAACCAGGGGTTCCAGGACTGTTTGTACGACACTAATCGCACGCACGACCTCCTTAGACTCGAAGGGTGCTGTAATAAATGTCTTCCAGAAGGAATAGTTGTTCCACGGCTCAACTCTGAGAAATCTCACCAAGCTGAATAAATCTTCTAGACGGTTGACGATGGGTGTGCCAGTGAGAACCCATCGGTGTGTTGCTTTTAGGTCGTAACATGCTCTTGCCGTCTTCGACCGTCTATTCTTGATGATATGGGCTTCATCGAGGATAACCCGGAAAAATTCAACCGAGAATAGGTTTCCAGGTGACCAGGAAGTTCCAGGTGCTAGTGCTTGATGCGTTCTGTGTTCAGACATCACAACCCCGTAACTCGTGAGGATTATGTTTGGGGCTGCAGCATTGCCAGCAGAACACATTTCTCGTAGATTCACATTTTTCTCATTCCCGTAATACATCAAGACCTTCATCGATCCATTTCTGGACGCCTTCAAGGCCTCTCCCTCCCATTGGGCGAGTAGAGACATTGGCGCAACAACTAGGGTTGTATAGGGAGCCGGAACGACACCAGACGCGGGCAGTCTGGTCAAATTACCAAGAGTCTGTGTTGGAGGGAGGTTTCTGTGGGAATGAACTAAACTTAGCATCTCGATGGTTTTTCCCAGGCCCATCTCGTCTGCGAGAATACCTCCTAGGCAATGCTGTTCTTGAGCAGGGAAGTCAAGACTGAGCTCTCCGGAGTAAGGATTGACATAAAAGTGGTTTATCCCTTCAATAATCGGCAGGTCCTTGTCATCAACGTCTTTCAGTGGCCAATCGTACTCTTCCCAGAGGGGATGTATCGAAACCTCTCTCCCGGATTTCTTATCTTTCTCCTTCGAGAGCATCCAATAAAGCGCTTGTTTCTGGTATTTTCGCAGCTCCATGGCGAACGACGAGGGAGGCTGGGCTTCAGGCATGCTAAAGTCGAAGGACTGCGCCTTTTTGTACAATGCGTCAAGCTGGTCTTGCTCGAGCTCCGCAGGTTCCTCGTCTCCGGAGTCGTTATTACCAGACTTGGCAAGCTTTTTGGCCTCCTGGTCTGCCATTTCAGCTGCGCGGAGCAAACCCTCTTTCCTCTGCTTCTTAATCTCGTCATCCTGGGTTGTAGATTTGAGACCAATTTCGTCAAAAAGTTGCACTAGAGAGACCTGGCGAAGACGCAGTTGCTTCTCCTCAGCGCTTTCTTCCTGTTCGAATATCGTAGTTGACCTGTTGTCGTCTTGTTTCTGATGTAGTTCCTTTGGCTGGAAAGCTTCTATCCGCATGAAACAACGGAGCTGCAGATAAATGGTGTCGTTCACCCGGAGCCGGTCCGGTGCAAACACGCATACGCCGCGAAACTCACAAATTTTCTGGTCCAGCAGGGTGGACACCCATTCGGCTGTCTCCCGAGGTAATCGTCCAATCTCCTGGCCAGCATTGTTTGTGAAGCGCGTAAGAACATCTCCTTTCTGGTTGACTCTAAGCTTCCCGGTGCGGCCGCGAGTAGAAAGCGGCTGGGATCTTGCACGCTCAATATTGACAGTGTCACCGTGCTTGATCAAACCAGTTCCACTCCTGGTAGCCCACGCCTCTACACCAAATGCACCAAGGTATCTTCGTGCAGGTTGCAATTTTAGACGCGAGACAGGTTCTGTAACAAAATTGGCACCATTTTCTGCTGGCGTTGTACCCTGCTCTCCCAATGTATGTAACGGGGAAGGTCGTGAAGCGTTTCTCTCGCGGGATAATAACGTCGTCTGACTTGAGTCAGGGCTCCCTGCATTCTTCCACGATCCATCAAAGTAGACATTTATAGCTTTTTCAAGGCTTCCATCGGACAGTTTCTGAATTTGCGACAGTGTCTCCGGTGAGACTTGCTCCCCTACAATGCTGACGAATGCCTCGGTATCAAAATCGCTGAGAGTATCTTGGGCGGGTGATTGTGCCTGATGTGTAGGGTGTCCAGCGGCTTTCGTTGGCTGTGTTGCGTGCCCACCATTTGACAAGATATACTCCTGTCGTGTCTGATTTTGTGCAGGAGAGCCGTTGGCGCTATTATTCAGGTCCGTATGCGTAGAGGCAGATGAGGACGCGTCGAGAGCTGGTGACTTTTCGGCCGGGGTCACAGGGGTATCGAGAGGGTCATCAACGAAGAAGCGTCGTTTCTTAAGTGGGCGATCATTGGATGCGTCAAAGTTCATAATGCAGCGTATGTATGTCAGCTAGTATATTGTGAAGAAGGAGGAAGATCAGGTAGGCGGAGGACGCGCCGCAGACGCGCAGCAAATAGAAAATCACTTAAACTTCTTTAGGCCGGCATTTAGGGAAAAAGCGCGGAGTGACCTTAACCACAGCTTCGACATCTTCCAACCCAGCGTTCGAGACCAGCGACTCTATTTCGTATCTCTTAAAAGATCTTGAGTTCTTAGCCAAACACCTCAGTGGTGCTTTCCATCTCTCTAAGGCCCTACCTCGAGCAATTGGTACCGGTGTTGCGCAATCTGACGCAGCTTTCAAACTATCACCTCAACCATCATCCCTACCGTCAGGCGATGACGACCATGTCCTTGCTAAAAGACACAGTGCGCACAACGCGCCAGCTCTACAGACTTCCCAAGGCAGTCAATATCACCCATCAAGAACGCCGCCTCAGCACATCCCCCGCCACCGGCGCCGCAGCAGCGGAAGTCGAAGCTGCACAGAAATACTGCCTCAACCTCCTGGCGTACGCCGACCCCGCAGCTCTTTAGACTGAATAACCTCATATACTGTGCTAGATTCTAATACGTCTGTTGTGCAGGAAATATGACCGCCCTTCATACACCCTCAGCACTTTCATCCCCAGCCAAGCCCGTCCGGCATACATCGCCCTGCGCGCCCTAAATTCCACGTTATCCTTAATCCCCGACACAACGTCCTCGCATACAATCGGGTTAATGCGCCTGCAGTTCTGGCGCGACGCAATCGCAAAGACACTCACCGGCTCGCCTCCCAAAGAACCCATCGCGATTCTTCTCGCTTCCGCAATCGAGGACCTGCATCACAGAAGCGGTGGCAGGGCAAAGCTAAGCAAGAATTGGCTGAATCGCATGATTAGCGCACGGGAGCAGACTCTCACAAATGATCCGTACCCAAACCTGGAGGCCTTGGAAAGCTATGCAGAGAACACGTACAGCACACTGCTTTATTTGACGCTTTCTGCACTTCCTATGACGAGTGTTACCGCGGATCATGTCGCAAGTCATATTGGGAAGGCGGCGGGGATCGCAGCAGTATTGAGGGGATTGCCGATTGTGGCATTCCCAGCACAGGCGCAATCCGCCACTAGTGCCGGGGACAGCATGGCGGCTCTACAAGGAGGAGCAAAGCAGGGTGCCGTTATGCTGCCTCTGGATATCATGGCGCAGGCGGGGGTGAAGGAGGAAGAGGTGTTCAGGCGGGGCGCGGAGGCAGAGGGTTTACGTGATGCGGTGTTTACGGTTGCAACAAGGGCGAGCGATCACTTGATCACGGTTCAGCAGATGCTGAGCAATCTGCGAGCGGGACAGAATGTCGGTCATGACTATGAGCATGAGGGGGAGGAAGATCATCAGTATGCTGCTGAAGAGGGACGACACGAGTCGCAACTAGACGAGGTAAATCGGGCTTTTGGAGTGTTTATGCCTGCTGTTGGGACGCGACTCTGGTTGGACAAACTGGAGAGCTTAGACTTTGATATCTTCCGCCCTGAGCTCCTTAGGTCAGACTGGAAGCTTCCGTGGAAGGCTTATCTGGCATTCCAACGGAGATCCTTTTAATTTATACCTCTAACGAGACAGAATGTACAATATAGACTGTACAATATATCCATGTTTCGGGTCCTCGAAGGAACTCCAGGGAGATGTTGCATCGCTGCGAGATTGACAAAGAGTCATATCGGCTATTCTCGCTTCGATATTTTTTCTCTTCTCTGACGTCTCGAGCTGCTAATAAGTCGTCTCTGAGCCAACAGCACAACATACCGCTGGATTTTGTCACGCCTAACAAGGGTCAGCGCAAGCACTAAAGGGCAGCGAGAAGTCTCACATGAGGAAGAGCGTCGTTACGAAAACAAACGGCGGCGCGATTATCCAAAAATATCTAATCAGTCAGCTTGGCTGACAGAAGCGGAGTAACGCTGTACTTACGCATCACTATGCTCAGTAACCCCAGTGAACCTCTCGAAGTTCATGCCAAAGTAACCCTGCCAAATGTAAGTATAAGTATATATATATTTGTGTCTTACGAGGAAGACCGACCGTTAAGAATGTAAGGGGAAGGTATAAGCAGGTCACAAGGGTCAACTGCTTCATACTCTCGTTCTGGTAGGCACCTACTATGGTCAACCGTGCGATCAGGACTGAGTGGCACAGGAGCACTCACCAATCGTGTTGAAAATTAAGTCGATCATGTTGTCTGCGGCCCGTCTCATCTGGTCGTATCCCTCGACAATGGTAATGCAATGGTCCAGGGCGTCGCCCAGATACGTGTGGCACATATTGCTTATAGACACGCTTGTACCCCCCAAGCTCATGAGATTTGGGGTGGCGGGCCCAATGTGTCCTTGACCGGTGGAAGAAGGTGTGGCAAAGCCTGGTGGCCTAATCACCCCTAGGCCAGGGGTGCTGACAGGCTCGGAACGGTGGTCTCGAAGAGCATTGATAATAGTCGCAATCGGCTGCATAGCGCTGCGAAGGATCGAGATTTCAGAGGTCAGGATATATAAACTCTTGGATTGGTCAACGTCTGGATCCGTCAAGACATCGAGTTCCAAATCGCCGATTGCGTCCTGATAAGCCGTGGTGACCGGTATTGCCAGATCAATAATGGCATCCAAGATAGCTTGCACGAGCATGCTAGCATCACAAGACTGGCGCAAGATTGTCTCCGGTTGCGCGAGACGCCTAGTAATAGGAGCCTCAATCTCATCCGCGCTTGCCTCGAAGAAGGACGTCACGGTGTTGTCAGCGTGGAGGAAAATTGATACCTGTTCAAGGGTCACTGCCACACCCTTAGGTGCCAATACAGCGTGGCGCTCCATGAAAGCAATCCGGTCTTCGTTTGGACCGCCCCGGTACCGCTGAATGCTGCGCGCAGTGCCTGGAATGTCAGCTACGCCACCAAATCTGGGTTGTTTTGTAGTCCCATTCATTTCCCGTTGAAATCCAGCTCCAGCTCCATCATTGTCCCTATTTTCCGCTTCAGGTTTTCGAGTTCTATTCCAGAAGATATCTTTCAATGCTGCTTGAATGACACGGCGTCTGGTCGCTTTCTTTAGAGACACAGATTTGCTGCTGAGAATCGAACTCCTCCGCTCTGGCCTCGAGGCTACACTGCTGTCCTCATCCTCCTCTTCCGAGTCGCTGGACTCCTGTCGCATGTTGATAAGCTTCTGTAGGGTAAGGACGATATAGGCATGGTCCGAGTACCAATCCACCTTGGTACGGTTCGTTTCGTTGATCAAATCTTCGAGAGCGAGTCTGTGTAATCCCTTTTTGTTACCCAGAACTCTGATAACATCCCAGCTAAGTCCGTTGACGTTGACCCATCTGCATTGAACCCAGGGCTCTCGTTCCCTGGACATGAACGACTCTAATGTGTCATTGTCAAGTGCATACTGTCGCATTTCATTCTGGGAAAAGTCCACTACTGTTATCTCGCAACGACGATGCAAGCTCGTCGCTATTGAAGCCATCCATTCTGCATTGTACGCTGGGAGTGGCCTGGTAGGGTCGATACCGGGCTCCGTCCCAGGTTGCCAGTTGGGGTCATGTGCAACGGTGTCCGGACGGTATGAGCGAGCAGTATTTGCCCGACGCGCACGGTACCTTACGGTCTCCTGCGAATTTTGACGTGGAGGAACCGTATGTGGCTCTGGTGACGCATTTTCCCAATTGGTGGGAGATACCGTTCGGTGTAGTGGCCGTGGATGAGCCTCAATATCTGGGAGATGATCCGGTGCCGCTTCAGACCGTGGCGACGGCGTGCTGGCAAATGCTGCGTGATCAAATGAATGAACGCTCATCTTGTAGAATAGATGTAGTTCTCTTAAGAGTCGACAAGCAAGAAACTAATTCAGGCACATGCAGTGAAGATTAATTCCACCCTTGGCGTTGTGGCAGTTAGACTCTCATTCGAGTAATGCATCCTTGATGACGTTTCAGGGGTGGATGAACTCTATGAGGCGACCGAGAGTTGTTGAAACCTAGAAATTCAAAGAGCCCCAAGACAACGATATTCAGAACATTCAGGGATGAAATCCTGACGGATATTAGAAAGTTATGGGTGCGATGGATATTTGATGTCAGCATTGGACCCTGTCTGTTTCTTGGCACGCTTAATAGCCGTTTCCCAATCAGGAAACTACCTTCTACCAGTTCGGGATCTTCAGAGTTCAAGCAGACACGAATGATTTTACTGGCAGGGTAGTAGCCTTCTTAATATTCTTGCTATGGGCTGTACGAAGCCTTGTGTGAAATTCTAAATGCTTAAGATGATATACTTCCAACAGCGTTGTAAAGAATCCGCGGCACATACAGCTGTGGCCACACTGCGATATCGACGCTGTACACATTGCAACCGTATTGCTCGGGCGGAAGATAAGCAAATGGCCAAGTCATTGACAAATAGAGGAAACGGGAAAGACCACTCCTCGTAGCGATAGCCTTCGCTACCAAGTGGCATATTGTCTCGGCCATAGGCCGAGTTCCAATAATATTCCGAACACATATGGCCTGCTAGGAGATGTCTAACGGATATGTCGTCATAAGGCCATTTCTGTTATGGCTGTTTGGGCGTTGCGTCTGTTTGATAGATAGCCCACTCCATATATTCAAAACGTAGCCCTCTGCTCTGCCGGGTTGGTCCGCTTCTTCGTGAAGAGCTTAATCTGCAATGGTACTAGGTTCCTTTTCGACCCGATTGCATCTACTCCGGAGAGAGGTTGTCGACATTGAGGACAGAGACCTCGTGGAGCTTTCCCGGCACGGTCTGCTCGTTGCTCTTCCGTGGTTGCTAACCATTCCATGATGCATTTGTGGCAAAATAAATGACCTTTGTTTATATTAGCCGATCCATTCAGCATCTGTCCATGCTGAAATACGTACCACATATGGTAGCGGTAGCGTCCTTGGGAGTTTCCATGCATACAGGGCAAGTATAGGCAGTCAACCTCGACCGTGCATTTCCCCCGCCACTTGACTGCTGCGCAGTGACAGCGTCTTCCCGTTGTTTTGCAAGTACCTTGGCTAAAGATGAGTTCCCGTCCAACTCCGTAAGATCGATCGACTCGACGGGCTCATTATCAGGTTGCGATGATGAAGATGAAATGGTCTGATTTGTCAGTCGGCGACGCTTATGAATCCTTGGAAGGCCAGCCTGGGTTGTCGAAGAACGCCGTCGACGTGGCGGGGATGAAGACGGTATTTCAACGGCTGAGATGCGGCGGGAGGCAGCCCGCTCCATGATGGGGCAAGATGAGAAGATTAAGCTCACTCGGGGTCGAACTGGGAAAAGAAGGAAAAGATAATGCCTTCTCCGGGAGATGCAGGTTGAAGGAGTGATGAAGCGCCGGAGAAGTTCATGAGTGTGTCGGCGTTCAGCTATTAACGCAACTTAAGAGGCCCATTTGTCAGGTGGACGACATTGTCAAAGATGGTTCTGCCCGCCTTCCAACTGATAAGCGATAGACGTAGATGAAGGCGGTGGAATCTGGATAAATGATGTTCCGTGATTCCAGATCCGAAGATTCCACGATAAGGATGCAAGCTAAATCCCTCCCTAGGTCTAGCTATTAATCAAGCAAAGTCAAGCTTCGATATCATGGAGTCTATACCCTCCCCTCGTCGTTCATAATATGCTTAAAGGTCACTGCACACCCTACTCGCGGGGTGTACCTCGTTTTTATGCTCAGAGAATTCGCATTCGCTCATTTGCTCAGTCGCAAGCCTCGCCACTAGCAGCAAGACACTACAGCACACAAGATGGAGCTGTTGAGCGCCAACGGAAGTCGTTATCTGGTGAGTAGGCTGCCACTCATCAATATCCTTGGTACTGACTGTATAGTGCCTGGTGTGGCCAGATTCAATGAAATTGGTGTTCAACAGCTGAGCGATCACGTTTACTCCCAAATCTTTTTCAACAAGCCGACGCCGCCAGATCCGAACCTAGTCGCACTATCTAAAGATCATCTTGCGCGGCATGAACTCCTTGGGAAAGCGCAGGAGCATGCGGACCCGGTCGCCTTTGACCTGCCCGCCCTTCAGGGTCAAACGTTGGATGAACACTTTTATAAGCTGGGAATGGACTCCTCAGAACCATATCTCACTTACTCAAAAGAATATGCAGTGGTTAATTCGCCAGAACTCCCGCGCAAATGGGTCAGGCGCAGCGGATGGACCAAATACAACAGTGATGGCAGCTGGGAAGCTGTGGATGCACCAAACGAATCAATGATTACATTTGATACGGAAGTGATGTACAAAGAGCATCCGTTTGCTGTAATGGCATGTGCTGTTAGTCCGACAGCTTGGTACGCATGGATATCTCCTTGGCTATTGGGGGAGTCCGAGAATGAAATTCAACTTGTTCCTCTAGGCGATCCAACTAAGCCCCGTATCATCGTGGGACACAATATCGGCTATGATCGTGCGCGCGTCTTGGAGGAGTACGACCTTAAGCAAACGGCTAATTTCTTTCTCGACACGATGTCGCTTCATGTCGCGGTGAACGGGATGTGCTCACAGCAACGACCTACATGGATGCGTCATAAGAAGAACAGAGATCTAAGAGACAAGATCGCAAGTGACAGTAACTCCGTTGAGCTTGCAGCTTTGATCGAGAATAAAATGATACGGGAAGAGGAAGAAGAGCTGTGGGTTGGAAGGAGCTCGGTCAACTCACTCCGCGATGTAGCCAAATTTCATTGCGATGTTACTATTGACAAGTCTCAGAGGGACTATTTTGGCGAGCTTGAGAGACCGCAGATACTGGAAAAGCTGGATGAGCTGCTCGACTACTGTGCTGCGGATGTTGCAATTACCCATCGTGTGTACAAGAAGGTTTTTTTGAATTTTCTTGAGACTTGCCCACATCCAGTCAGCTTTGGCGCTCTTAGGCACCTCTCGTCTGTGATTCTTCCAGTTAATCAGACTTGGAAGGAGTATCTTGATAATGCCGAGTCGACCTATAATCAGAGACTGGGTGATGTCCAGCGAAGACTGGTCGAGCTATGTGATGAAGCGCTGAGTGTCAAAGATGATCCAGAAAAGTACATGAATGATCCCTGGTTACGACAGCTGGACTGGTCCGGCCAGGAGGTCAAGATGGTAAAAGGAAAGAAAAAAGGCGACCCTCCTCGACCCGCCGCCAGACAGAAGAAGCCTGGCATGCCGCAATGGTACAAAGATTTATTCAGCTCGAATACTGCAGATATTAACCTAACGGTGCGAACACGGATCGCGCCAATTTTGTTGAAGCTATCATGGGACACACATCCACTGATCTGGTCAGATAAGCACGGCTGGACGTTCAAAGTTCCCCGCGACAAAGCTCACCAGTACGAGAATCAACCAGTGGTTGCATGCGACATGTCAGAGGAAAAAAATCCAGAGCTACATAATGATAGGAAGCACATCTACTTTAAACTTCCTCACAAGGATGGACCAACGGCGCGCTGCGTCAGTCCGTTGGCTAAAGGGTACCTGCAATATTTCGAGCGTGGCACGCTGTCTTCTCAGTATGCCCTTGCTAAGGAGGCATTGGAGATGAATGCGTCTTGTTCTTATTGGATTAGTGCTCGTGACAGAATCATGGGCCAGTTGGTTGTTTATGAGGATGATGTACGGCCTGCTTCTCCGAGTTCAAAGAATGGTGGTCAAAAATTGGGATATATTCTACCTCAGATCATCCCTATGGGCACAATCACTCGACGGGCTGTGGAGAACACGTGGCTTACAGCGAGTAATGCCAAAGCGAACCGTGTTGGCTCCGAGCTGAAAGCGATGATAAAAGCCCCTCCGGGCTACGCTTTCGTTGGTGCTGATGTTGACTCTCAAGAGCTGTGGATCGCAAGTCTTATTGGCGATGCCCAATTCCAGCTTCACGGCGGAAATGCAATCGGATTCATGACCCTTGAGGGATCCAAAGCTGCAGGAACTGACATGCACTCCCGCACCGCTAAGATTCTGGGCATCTCGCGAAATGACGCCAAGGTCTTCAACTATGGTCGCATTTATGGAGCCGGTGTCAAATTTGCGGCGACGCTGCTGCGCCAGTTCAACCCATCGATGTCTGAAAGAGAAACCCAGGAGGTGGCAAGTAAGCTTTATAAAGAGACCAAGGGTACCAAAACCACTCGCCGTCTCCTGAGCGATAATCCATTCTGGCGGGGGGGCACAGAGTCTTTTGTCTTCAACAAGCTAGAAGAGTTTGCCGATCAAGAACGACCACGAACCCCAGTTCTAGGCGCCGGTATCACCGAAGCCCTAATGCGGCGCTTTATCAACAGAGGGAGCTTTATGACTTCTCGTATCAACTGGGCTATTCAGTCTTCTGGTGTCGACTATCTCCACATGCTGATCATTGCCATGGATTATCTCATTCGACGCTTCAATATTCAGGCGCGTTTAGCCATCACCGTCCACGACGAAATCAGATACCTTGTCAAGGAGCAGGATAAATATCGCGCTGCTCTGGCCCTGCAGGTTTCCAACGTATGGACGCGCGCCATGTTCTCGCAGCAGGTTGGCATCAACGATCTGCCTCAATCATGCGCCTACTTCTCGCAAGTCGATATTGACCATGTCCTACGCAAGGAAGTCGACATGGACTGCGTAACACCTTCCCACCCGCACAAGATTCCCCACGGTGAGAGCTTAAACATCACCCAGCTCCTTGATAAGAGTGACGCAGCCCGCCTCGACCCATCAATCACACCCGTCTCCGCCCCTACACCCGAAAAGTATACCTATACGCCTCGCAAAACCGTCATGTCTGCGCTCCAAACCTCCGACAATCTAGCATTTATCAAAGCCCAGATCACGAAAGATGACAAAGAGCTCCGCGATATCATCAAAGATGTCACGAAACTCAATACCCCCGCCAATGCCAAAGGTACAGTTCCGCGATCGAACACGCGCGCCGAAAAAACAGCCAAACCTGTAGCCGAACCGCAGAAAGCCATTCTCATGGATATTGGCTCGGGTCTATACGGTGGCGGCGTTCGAGACTTCACCCAGGGGAGCAGGCCTCCTCAAGTCAATCTCCATCGGCAACCGTGGAAACCACGACCGACGGCTAGAGCATAGTCATTTACCAACAACTTTGCGCTCTTGATTTACCACGACTTCTATATTTCCTATGTACATGTCTTTTCCTCCGAGATGATCTTATCAGATCTATATCTCGACTATACTTTTCATACTTCGTCGATGTATTATACGACTAATGAAGCATTGAAGGCGGCGTCTGTGGCTATATGGTTGGGCTGGGCTGGGAGGGGGACCGGAGTCGAACTGAAAAGATAAATTTTGTTTGCCTTGGCTTGAAAACCTTACCATTATGTACTGGGCAGCTGCTCCGTACGGTACAGTGCTAACGCGAGATGTATAAAAGACACAAATCTTCTCTAATCTATATGAATACTATACCCTATCTCTAAACTCATATAAAAGCAGGCGGTATAGTCAACTTTCCTTAGCCTATTGAGCACCTCTCTTCCTCCCCGGGTCCAGCGTATTCCTCCGACTGACCGATCCCCTTATCATCCCATCCCCCTTCTTCCCTAGCACAACCTCTAACGCCTGAATTAAGCCATTAGAATCATACCTCATCCCAATAGGAACTTCAGCCTCCGTGCCATCAGTCGACGCTACAATCTTCCGTCCGTAAAGACGAAGTGTCTCAATCCCCATCTCGGCGAGGCGGTCTTTGTCCACATGTGGTGTCCCGGGTCCTTCGAGGTGGAGGACATGTGTTATGTATGAGGTGTAGGGCAGGGCGGACTTGCCGGGTCCATGTCCATGTGGGAATAAAGAGGGGAATGCTCCGGGACCAAGTGTAGATCCCGAACTTGAAGTGGACGGTGGGGATTGTGGAGGTTCAAACGTTACTCGGCCGCGACTTTCCTCTCCCGCGCGGGTAATCGCCTCGACAAAGTCCACAGCCGTGAATGGATCTGAAGACGGACCGGTCTCTCGATCTAGGGAGCCGTTCAAGATAAGAATCTTGTGGCGAGCTGGAGACGAGACAATGGCTTGCCCGACGCCCTGCAGGATTATACTAGGGATGAGCGATGTATATAGCGATCCGATGCTGTAAATTATCGCCTGTGCGTCACGCAGGGATTCCAGGACACGCGGGTTGGCGCGCGGCCTGATCTCTTGGCCGTAGGGGTTAATGTACCACACCCTAGTAATGCGGGCTGGGAGATCCTCATTCTCGGATTTAGAGAAGTTGATATTCTTGTTGCGCAGGTGCGGGAGGAATCCTGGTGGTTCGTCGTCTTCGTAGAGAGCTGTGTCAAGGACATCAGAGGGCTCGGTGTAGTCGATTGTCATTGCCAGTTCGGCGTTTGCGCCGTTACCATTTTCTTCAGCATGAAGGGTTTTCCTCGGTCGTGGCGAGGCTGGACGTGGTGGGAGACTAGGATGCGAGATGCTGTTTTGGCCCACGATGATGGTCCCGTTGGCCAATGACGCCGAAATATGATGGGAGAAATTGGAGTTGATTGCGGGGATGACACGGATGAGATCTGAGGAGACGTCGCAGATGCTGCCTAGGAGGTAGATAGCGCTCTCGAAACTCCCACTGAAGAGCCGGGCACCGGTGAGGAACAGATTGCCGACACTTGCGGAGGAAAAGTCAAAGGTCGATGAGGGCGGCCGCGCGCGCTTGAGAATCTCTAGGTTAAGTAGATTGAAAAATGATCTGATAAGCTCTTTCTTTGCGGGTGTGATTGACTTCCATAGAGGCGATGTCCCATCCACGATGGCAAGCCATTCGCTGTGAGCGGACTCGTCTGCCGGAAGCCTATAGTTGAATAACTTTTTAATGGCAGCTCGCTCTGAGTTGGGAGGCGACGGTGGAATCAGACGGACCAATCTACCTGTACAGCATCAGCCACTGAAACATAGATACGACGGGCTTAGAGTACTCACTCCTCACATCGCCGATACCAGGGCCTCCAAAAATCCGGATCAGCTCCGAAGATGAGCCTCCATTATCACTGATTGGGATGATGTAACTAAGGGGGCAATCCTTGCTCTCCCTGACAGAATTGAAGACCTCGACAAGGTTATTGGCAGCGCTTCCTCCAGAAAAGACCACAAGGCCCCTGTTTGGAGCAGAAGGCGTGCTTGACATCTGGTTGGACTCAGCATGTGTTAAGTTAGGCTGTATCGTTATGACTTACTGGAAGATCTAAGTCCAAACGATGAGAGAACTGATAGAATCACCCGTGGAATATAGTGAGTCAACAACAAATATATATTCTCAGAGGCGAGGACAGCGATAAGGACCATTCAGCCAGGAGAAATCAACGCTAGATTCTGAAAATGTGTCCTTCGGAAATGTGTCCTTTTCAAAGCAATGCAACCTTGAAAAGGCCAGATCTCAGAACTTGAGGATGAAGGATTGAGATCTCAAAAGCGAGTTGGATGATTTGCCCAGTTCGGTAGGTAAAAGAGCGTTCCTCGAAGAAGGGGAGAAAGAGGCGAAACTCGGCGGTCACGCCGACGTCAAAAATCGCCCAACACGGCAAACACGCCCAGCTACAGCACTATTTTTATATTATTTTATATTCAGGCCGCTGACGGGTCCAGACCGAGATATTCAGACAGGTATATACAGAAAAGACTATATAATTTATCTTTAAATCATTCGTCCCTAGAAACCCAAACTTTTGGTCTGCCAACGCTCATGCATAAGCGGCCCAGCCTAATCCACATCAGTTAGCGGCTCTCCTATTTATAGATATCCAGACAGATGGAGTAAACATACCGCAGTAAAGAACAGCAAGGTTCTTCTCATCAGTCGCCTGCTGGATCAGTTCATTCACCGTCGCCGTAACACTCAGGGTCTTGCTCAGTTTCTTTGCAACAACCGTCAGCGCTCTATCAGCCTCGCTCGGCTCATTTGTTGGCCGCTGTTGATCAGTCGTGGAGCCCGGTAGAACTGGCGGCCCATCACTGGGGTCCTGCTCTTGCATCTTTTTCATCCGTAGTGGCGACACCGTCCAGCTGTAGAGCGGATCGTACCTCAGCACGTCTAGGATGGTCATGATGCTGTATGATTCCTGACGCAGCGCTTCGAGGGTGAACTCGCAGCAGCGCCGGAAGACGCCCTCGGTTTTGGTAATGCCCATCCCATCTACGAGATCGCGCGTGAGGCGGAAAGGGACCACTTCAGGCACAGGGAGAACGCGACCTTGCTCGAAAGCAACGCCCAAGTCAATGTGTACGACTTCCCCTGTTCGTTCGTCAAGGAGGATGTTGTGGCCGTGGCGATCTCCAAGGCCAAGCACGTGTCCCAGAATCGAGATTGCCGCAGTGCTCTGGGTGTATGATAGCCTTCGGCCAAACCAGTCGTCTGGGTTGTTGAACTTCTCCATGAAGAAGTAGCGCATAACAGGGCGGAACTTTTCGATTACCTGGCGGTATGTCCGGACTCGTTGCTCAAAGGACCGTGTCTGTACATCGGCAATATGTTTGCGGCAGGCGCTGGGCTTCATGTCTCTGGGGTAGTATCTTTGATGCGCAGGCATCAAGAAGTCGTTGAGCGGTATGGTATTCGGAACAAATTCAATAATGCCCGCATTAGAGGTCAGAGGAAGGACCTTGTAGGCTCTGATTCCGAGGTTGCGCTGCCGAGTTGCTTGATGGTCTTTGAGGAGACTGCTAACTTGCTCAAATACTTGCTCCATAATGGCGTCCTGACGCAGATCATCATTACCTCCTTTGAACTATGATACTGTTAGCCACAACTGAATAACGCGAATATGATCCTTACCAGCTGCTTATACCGAACACCATTGCTTGCAATGGCTGTAACAATTTTAGGTGCGCTCACGCCAGACGCTACCGTGAAATCAGGGAGGTACTTAGCAAGCTTGGGTACATCACTATAGTCGCAGTCAGCGCGAATATCAATCTTCATAGTTGGTGGCGGTAGCCGCTGATTGACAGCATCCTGTTCAAGGCGTATGCCAGGTGCCAATTTATTCAGCCGAATCTTCGCACCACTCTTTGCCTTGTCGTCTAACCGCTCGACAGCGAATCGAACGTAGTTTATATTCGTATTGTGGACCGCCACCCACAAAGGCCCGATATGCCTATCGTTTCTCATAATATCAGCCAATTTTGCGGCGGCTCGATTGCGTGATAGAGCCGATTGGTCCCTTCCACCCTTGGATTTGCTGCTCGCAAAGATCTGGTACATTCCATGGAACGGGTGTTCAGAGCATATGCGATAAATCAGTTCGGACAATAGAGCTTGGAAATCGTCGGACACGTCGAGGAGCCGCGAAGTCAGCTGGTTCATAAGAGGGGCGAACTTGCGACTCGGGACACCTGCAATGTATTTCGAGACTGCACTGTTGGCAATGTCACTGTGAGATTGCGCAAGCCAGAGGGCGCAGAAGCGCAGGACGTCGTTGTTGTATGCTTCGCTTTCTCTAAGACAGATAAGATAGTTCTCAAGGCATTGCTGCAGGAAAGCCTCGCGGCTTCGCTTGAGACGCTGATACTCACGATCGTCGAGGTCGAACCACTGTTTCGTCTTTGTTCTGTGGAATTTGAGATTGTCTCGCTCTTTGCCTTCTGCTGTTTTGAGCATCGCATCGAGAGCAACTACTTCTTTTTCCTTGCGATTACGAAGCTGCTCAATCCGCGCAAAGTCTTCCAGCCCATCCGGATTTTGTAACTGCTGATCACAGAAGATAGCAAATCCATGATAGACTCGCCCAGCGTCTTCTCCCTCTGAGCGACCCTTCAATTCTTTGACTGCAGGTGTCAAATAGTTCTGGATGATCGCCTCCGGTTTTTCTAAACGAGCTTCGGCAATATGATGGCCCTGACTCTGTTAGCCGCTTTAACATCAGTAGAGATCTGGATTTGCCCACCAGGGTGACAAGAAGCTCGGCACGACTAATGGGAATTGCTTGCTTGTGAAGGTCATTTCTATCTTTTAGCTGCTGGAGAATTTGAATCGAGGGCGCCATTTCACCCTGATCCCATAGCACATTGGCCAGGTCGAACTTCGCTACACCTTCAATATTGAGCCCTAGCGATACACTATGGTCTGCTAGTTTTGACAAATAGACGGCAGATCTGAGCGAAGCCTGGGCGATGCCGTGATTTCTGGCAATGTGTAGGGACTGGCGGATTACTTTAACTTCAAGAAGCTGCGCATCAATATCACTTAAGTTGAAGGCAGTTCTGAGATAATCCTTTTGCTTTATGGAAGAGAACAGGGTCTCATGAGAGTTCAGAATCTCTCCAACCTCCTGGACACTACATGCCGTTAGTATTAACCTATTATTAGCAGGAAGTGCACATACTCAGTATTTTTTAACCAGGAAGTCCTTGCTGAGATTTCCTCCCATTTCTGATTGATTTCCTCCACAGATCCTGAACCAAGAACTTCTTCAATTTCGGTCAAGATGCCGAGCGTCCTCATAGCGGTCCGCAAGGACGTCGCTGATCGACGATCACTATTAATAAGATTCAGGTTGCTTCTATAACCTTCGCCGATAGATGAACGCATGTCAACTAACGGCCCTGGAGTATTCAAGGCCTGGAAAGCTTTGAATATCGTGGCCGAAGGAGATGTGTTCAACGGAGAGATAGGTATTTCCCATTGCCGCAAGTTTGTAGCGGCCTTAAGCATACTCCCCAGTGGGACAGCAGTGTCACTAGAATTACCAAGCGCACCGATCATAGAGTTAGCAATGCCCTGAAGATTGGTGGAGTTCAGTGCCTTGAGGACACCATAGGTGTTTCCAGATCCTGTCATCTGAATTTCGCTGTCGTACTGTGCGCTCTGGAATAGGAGATTCTTGAAGCCAGAACTCTCGTGCTCGAGTGTTTCCATTACGGAATCCAGGGAGGAAGTCTGCTGCACTCCATAGAAAAAGTCTGGGTCGTCAATGTTCTTGAAAATGTCATGCAGCAGGCCTGCTGGGAGATCGTATTTAGCAACAGATGACCGACGAGAGTTGGCCGTAGAGCGAGAAGCATGAATTTCCAAAAACATGAGCGCCGTCTTCGGCAGGCGGCATCTACTGGCGGCTGAGGAAGCTACCGCGTAGTTGATATCCAACCAATCATCTCGGTCCACTATTGTTTCCTCTCCCGGCTTGGGTTGGTTGCGAAGGTAGAGGATGCATTTAATGATAAGTCGAGCGTGAGGGATAGAGTTTTCTGCACCAGCCCGTAAGGCTTCATTGAAGATTTGCGATATGGTGTCCCGTATATCAGCCACATTCCCTCGAATCTCCGCCAGCAGAGCATCATGTAAGATGTAGGGCAGTAGTTGGACTGCCAAATCAGGAATAAGGTATAATATATTGCTCAGTGATCCAATAACCGGGTCCTCTGCGGCTGCTTTTGAAAGAAATAGTCCCACGTTTCGTGCCCAGTAAGAGGGCGAGAGGCTAAGATCCCATCCATGTACACTTTCTAGTTCTTTGGCTTCCAGGGCATTCAGAGATATCCCCGGGCACTGATATGGGCTCCAAGTGAGAGCCTTCATGACAGAAGGGGGAATAGTACTCACGCAAGGTTCAAAATCGGGGAAGTTAGCCAGGTTACTGATGATAAGCTGCAGGGTACGCTCAATCGGTCCTGTTTGCCTGCTATTCAGCAGCTTGCTGCCAAGTACTTCAAGGATGTTTGCTTTGGAACGACAGAGGATATCGGTACCCGATTGGGTTGAAGAAGAGCGAAACAGAGTAAAATCCTGTTCTCTCAATAGGGCGTCACTGATTTTGCCAGTAGCTGCGAAGGCTCTTCCTATGACTCGAGCCGCCCAAGACCGGTATTCCGAATCAGGATTGAAATCTCGAAGAGTTTGGCAGACAGTGACAGCGTTCAAGATAGCATCTTCGTCTCGTTCAATAGTAGTGAGATGATAGCCTAACGCTGCTTTCGACGTAGAACAAAGCAGCGAGATCACGCGATCTGATATTGGTTTGCTAAGGAGACCACTCTTTGATTCACGATCCTTAAGTACTTCGAGTAGTAAATCGGTTTCGCTCGCACCGGATGCGCTGGACTCCTCTACCACTATAGCCTGTAAGGAGCAAGTGAACCGCCGAAAAGACTCAGACGACTCATCATCCAAAGCTGGCGAAGTGTAAGAACGGAGATAGCCGTCGAACCACCGGCAGAATGTTCGAAGATTTCCTACCACAGCTTGTAGTTGACTCTCCTGCCGCGAGCTTGCGGGAGGCGACGCCAGAAACCTACCCAAAGAAAGCGAGGTAGAAACCGCAATGCCCGCCATCAGACCCGGCTGTTCACATAAATAAGTCTTTCCAGCTTCCAGTAGGTACCAGAAAATAGCCACTGCATCCTCAGAGCAAGAGATATCCACAAGGAATGGTTGAAGTCCGTGGATAATCATCTCAAACGGGTAGTCACTCAGCATTACGGGGCCAGCCACGCATACCAAGATTTTGATCTTCCGGAGCACGGAACAAGCATGCAGAGAGCCCAGGGCCGGGTGAATTGATTCCAGGAGTGTGCGGCATACATAGGATGCGAGAGTAGGAGTCCAGATGGTTTCAAGTTCATATCCACTTCGTTTGCACAGAAACTCCAGTTCATCGAGGAGATACCGCGCCCTGAAAGACGGCTGCTGATTTGGCGGGAGCACCGTCCTCGCAGGACCCTTCTCGGTGATGCGCTTGAATGTAACGAGTGCTTCCTGGAAGCTTTCTCGTTTAGAGAATGCTTTCTCCACCTGCTGGAAGAAATCGAGCGATCCGAAAAAGGTGGCTACAATCTGGGGGAATTGTGCTTCAATTAGAGTTACGAACACATCGGCACCTAGAATTTTCTTGAGTCGATTCTCCACCCCTTTAGGCTGGCTTCCCTCTCGAGGAGGAGTACTTATGTCACGAGCTATTGTGTAAGCCTCTGCTTTGTAGAAAGAGTCTGTCAGAAGACTAACGAAGGGTCGACCTAGTATCTCTGAGAGCTCTGCAGCATCGCTTTCACTTGCTCGCATCATTATTTGTCCAACAATCTCGTCATGGGCATCGCATATCATGTCATTAAGACTAGCATAGCCGAAAATGCTGAAAGGCATGGACTTTATCGACTGTGTTTCGGTCCATGTGTATAGAATTTGAGAAGAGAAAAGCCGGAATATCTCTTTGGCATCCTGGAGTCCTAGCGCATCCGAGACGCTGCGTAGGCATTTCTCTGCGTACCATAGGGAGTGATGCACCTGGGCCGGGGTCTCGAAGATATGGTAAATGCTTCTTCGGAGTAATGTGTGCCATTTTGACGCAAGCTGGGCGAGCAGGAACAAACGAACCGCGATTCCTTCATCCCAAGTAGGGTCCCGCGGAAGACACTCGAGGACATCGTTAAATATATTATCGTGGTCTTCGAGAAGAAACTGTCCGAACAGCTGTGGAACGAGACTGCCCGCGTTAAATTTGACTAGCACTTCGCCATCGCTAATAATCTTGAATAGGGTAGTCCTAGGCGATGGGCTTGATTGATCACTCGAGTATGCTGGGTTCAAGCTTAGAATCTCTCCCAGTAGTTTTGCAAAGGCAATTAATACGGACGAGGAGGCCCTCCCTTTCTTCAAGAATATTGTCGTGAACCAGGTATAGATGTCCGCGGCTGAGTCACTGAGGCTGTCCTGGGTTCCGCTGGTCCATGACGTGGCAAGGCTGCCCATCATCTGGATACAGAGCAAATGTGAGTTCTCGCAGCGCTCCAATTCGTACGTTTGGAGGCACTTTTCACCTAAGTTTTCAAGTAGCACGAGTTGCGTTTGTCGGTCCGTTCTAGCGCAGGACTGATATACGTAAGGTAGGAGATCATGCGCAGCCAGAAGGTCAACTTCATCGAGGTCGTTCAGATAGTCTTCCAAATCCCCAGTAACGGGTCGTTGAGGTTCAGACAGTTGAGAATACATCCTGTTGTAAATGGAAATAAGGATGGTCATATAACGCTGGAAGCTAGCAGAATCCTGGAAAAGTGGCAAATCGCTGCGATTTGTGCATAAGATGTTTGACGCCTCTTCGACCTGATCAGTTGACGGCCCAAACGGATCATCCAAGTCCATAGTGTCGTCGTTGAGAGCGTATAGTTTTTGTTTGTGGGACTGTCTTTGGCTCTCAAGAACTTCACTTAAAGGCGTGAGCAGTCCATATAATGCCCTATGGATGGCAGTTGTTGGTTTGGAAAAACATGAATCCAGAGGAAAGAAAGGAGGGAACAGTATTAAGCTAGAGAGCACAAAGGTAGATTCGCGAGAAGCTAAGAATGAACAGACGCTTTCCCACATGCGACGGCTGTTCGAAAGCAAGGTCTGTAACCGAGACCCTGGCTGCTCCGGCAGGCAGGAGGTATAAAGGGCGACCGTTATGCAGAAGGACGTCAAAATTTGCACAATATCCGGAGTGACATGACGTGACTTATCCTCAGATAATGATTGCCAGGTATGAAGGAAATTTTCCGATTTCGCCTGCAACAAATCGAGAATGCCCAGATCGTTCGGATCCGACTGTGAGGATTTTTGGATAGAGACCGTAGTTCCAGCATCCCAAATATCATATATATCTATTAGTTCACGTATATCGAAGAGATAGCTCCAGATTTGTTTGTTCCTGTGGTAAAAGTACCAGCACTTTGTCACGACTCCAGTTGGCCCTTTATATAGAGCCCGAGGCCGGGTAAAGGGTCTGTTGGTGCAAGCGAAGATCAAATTCAAAAGGTCTAAGGGACGTGCAAATACAGCAACTTGCGAAGTCTGCGTTCTATCTGTCGCTGATCCTGTATAACGTTGTTAGTAAGTGAAATACCTGGGGTAGATAAAGGCAACGTACCAGTTGACCATGCATCCCTCAACCACGCACAGATCTGGACGGAAGCATTCGAAACAGACCCTGGGTTTATTTGAGCTGTCATCCTAATAACGCTCGCCCATAACTCTAGAGACGCATCTGACACTGTTGACGGCCCATTTAATTTGACAAATGAGAGCATTGAATTAATAGTCTCGGCCACAGCAGCGTAGTCAAGGAGACTATATTGGAGAATACTGTTCTGCAAATGACAAGCAGCCCTGGAAGTGAAGTGCGACGTTGATGCACGAGATGTCAAGTCCCAAGCTTGTTGCCAATATCGTTTGAGTGGCGGCTTGTCTGCATGAGGACTAGCTGCGATACTATTGCACACAAGGTCAACAAGTCATCCCGGTCACTTGGCTCATAGAACTCACCATGCAATTGCAATCATTGTCCAAGATGAGATCGTAGCATTGTCGTCATTTATGTTAGGGATCAATCGTTCCAGCAAAGGCACCTTCGAATCGATGCAGGAATAGTGGTTCAGGAGGAAGGGAATCAGCTGCAAAGCACATACTCTTCTGATGCCGAAAGAGGCTGTAGAATCACGGAAAACATCGTCAATCTTCGAGGATATACGTTGCCTTTTACTCGGTGTTTCGGTCTTCGCGAGGGAATGCGTCGACAACCGTGTGGCCAGCTCTTCAGACAACTCCAGCAACGTTGCCATAATCCATACAACCGTCCAGTTATGCTCAGACCTAGGACTCTCCAACCTTGGCCAGAGATGAAACTTTTCGTGTTGACCTGTGCTGTTTGTATCGAAAACCAATTCGTCAACCTGAAGAATGTCCTTCTCGGAACGTCTAAAGTACTCGCGCTGTAGAGTATTTATGAGCCCATCGATCACAGTTATCAGAGCCTCGTCCGGGTTTCTCCGGATCTCATCGGTAAGAAAAGTGACAATCAACATTGTGGTGACAACCAATTCGTCCTTTAGACCTATGAGTTTGGTGGTCCAGTGCTGCCGAATTACTGGAACTAGATCTAGCAAGGTGACTCGAACGAGTTCCGAGTTATCGAAGATTATCCCCATTGCCACAGCGTTGATAGCGCTGAAGGCCGTCTGGTGACCACTTCCGGAAAGAGAGGGTGAGCCTACGTAATTTGCCAGCCCCAGAAGTATGCTCTCAGCATTGTCCTGAAGAGGAGCATTTGGGACCCCTGAGAGTATTCTAATGCATGAAAGAGCTTCTTCAACCACACCCGTGGGCCCTTTGGGCTTCTCCCTGACAGCCAATGAGGGTGTCATTCTAGATGGTGTCGACCGGCCACCGCTAGCTCCAAGGTAGTCGTCCATAACAGACGAATGCGGACTCCACGTGCTTTGTTGGCTGTTATGATCATTCGGTACGTTGACGACCTTCAGGCAAAATTTCACGACAGATTCCCACTCCTCAACCCCTAAATGCTCAACGTGTGGCGGATAGTGCAAGATTGTGCTCAAACATTTCGTGTAGTCCACACTAAGAAGCTCGAATAGAGCACTGTCCGGGCTGACCAAGACATTGGTTATATGGTCAAGAATGGCGCGAACTGACTTGATCCGCAAGTTACGCAGGAAAGTCTCAGCAGCTGTACGAACAACGGATGCACAAGCGGAAAGACGAGTGGCGGCTGCTTTACTGGAACTGGCTCCTTTAGAATTCGCGCGGTTATAGAGCGTTTTTTCTGTGGAGACGAGCCGAAACAGAGACTCGAAGATCTTATGACAGGCCTTGTCGCTCATAAATTGACTATAAAAAATATATATTAATATACGCCTGGACAGTCCAGTTGGAAGCTCCGTACAGATTCGAGTTCCGTTTATTCTTCTGGAGAATGTGTTTTAGATCTGGTGGGCGTTAGGCAGTGTGACAAAGACAACAATCAAAAATCAACGAACCAGCTAAGCCATCTGTGCGATCTTTGGTCTTGTCCGACGACAGAAGCGCGATTGCTCCGTCTAAGGTAATTTCTCCCTTCATTGTAGCAGCGTGTTGACTACTTTACCTTTGTGCTGGGAAAACAGTGGGAGCAGCTCCGTACAGTATCTATCAGCTCATCTGGGAGCGCTCGGCTGCCCCATCTTCCAGCAAAAAGCCTGCGATATGCGGACAGCGATTGGATATACTCCGGGAGCCCTCTCAGACAAATTAAGAATAAAATCAACAAGAAGATCCCGAGCCTGGAAGCTGTTTTGAGACCGTGCTGTGGTTTGCTGGTGGGTCCCTCAAGCTCTCGCCGCCTTTTCAGACCGCCGGCAATTTGTCGCGTTCTCCAACCTTTTTTGGTGCTAGAGAAACACACCTCACGCATCAAGCTTGAATATTCGATCTCCTGCGCTGAGAGTATGGAGAATGCGGAGCCCCTGGAAGGCCTTCGCGGCCTGTATCAGGATCTTTCTGCTCTTTCTGACTCGTCGCTTCTTAACATAGACCGACTCCGTGTCGAGCTAGAGACTCACATCCATGATTTTAGGACCCTGCTCGACAAACCCACAAAGAGCAATGAGAGTCGGATGAGCGTTCTGAGTGGTACAGTTACTTTAACCGCACTCCTTTGGGGCTTGGATGTCAAAAACATTGTTGCGCTGACCTTTTCTGCACCCAACTCAGGTAAAATCACGATCGACGATGTGGAATACTCTGTCAACGATGAGTTCCAGCAGGGTACGCTTCAAGTCGCCGATGCGCTCGATCTCGATGAATTGCTGGCGGCTCTACTGTTTTTCAGAGCACAGGAGACATCTCAGGAGTATGATAGACCACCTGTGATTACGGCCATCATAAATTTCCACCAACGCCGACACTTCCTGCTGGAATCGTTGCGCCTCATTTTCCAGGAATCCTTTGAGGTGGAGCGCGAAGCGACACAAGAAATGATGCAGGAAATGCTGGCTCATGTTGTAGAAATCAAGGATGGTCAGCTACGGAATGCATCTCTCTATACACGAAAATGCCTGAAATCTATGGAGGATATCGAAAAGTGGCTGTCGCTTCTGGGTGAACAAATCCAGAAAGCCTCAATTGTCGGACAATCGGAAGACCAGCTTGTCATGGAGGCTATTGAGCACCAGCGCTTCACCTTGCTCCAACAGCATGAATCACTCGGCGCAATATTATGCTACCTGTTCAAAGGCCCTTATACCAGTCCGGAGGATCTAAGAGTTCTGCTGAAGCATCTTAGGAAGCTCGATCGGTTTGATGGAGTCCTTGTCCACTATATTCCAGCTATCATCGCTTCATTTGTTCAACATGGGTCCCCCGAACGTTCTGGCAATTACCAGGAAGCTCGGAGTCTTAATACCGCCGTTATCTCCACCAAAGACGGCCAGAACTGGGCGCATCAACCGTTCCACTCGGCAGTAATTGCGCTTTGGCTTTCAGTCTACAGTGCATGGGACTATGACGGCCCGTCATCTGCCCCGCCAGGCGTTGATCTCGAGAAGGAAGCCGAGGAACGTACGAAGACGTTCATGACGGCCCTAGACGACGGAGGGCTGGACCTCTTAGTTTCTATCTGCTCCGGTGTGAGTGGTGAAGAATGGAGTGACCCGGCTCGTAGCGAACTAGTAACAATGCTATTGAGGGAGAGCGCATCTTGGTTGAAAGAAAGCGGATCGGCGACACTTGAAGCGGACTCGTGCTCCCCGTATCTGAAAACGTTGTTGATGGAGAATTTCGAAGTTTTTGCGGAGTCTTGCATCGCAAATATGCCAGATGCTGTCCGAAGACTGAAAACTGAAGAGGATTCACAGCGGCTAGATCAAATAACTGCTTTGAGGGATGGATTAACATCAAACCTCCATCGCGATTTAGTGGAGGCACGGACCCATCTGGAATCGTTTCTACTGATTATGGCTTTTGCATTCGAGGGCCGGCCGGACGCAGCCCAAGAGTTCTGGGCCGATCCTGATGGTAATCTGTACGGCTTCCTTCAATGGTCCTCCAAGCGACAGACCGTACCCAGGGTTAGCGCATTTTGCGAATTACTCTGCTCGATTTCTGGAGGAGAAGACAATGCTGCAGCTGCACACAGATTCTTATTGGAAGAAGACAAATTCATGTCTTCCAAATTCAAGCGGTCCGCATCCATGAACTGGGCACAAATGTTTGCCGAACTTCAGATATATGCGACGAGAATCACAGAGAAGCCGTCAACGGCCCAAACTATTCAGCGCACGAGAAAATTCGAACCGGCTGATATGAGTGAGCCTGAAAGTCCGGTCATGCTCTCTTGTTACCTGCGACTCATAGGACATCTCTCTAGACAGAGCGCTGCCGTTAGGGAATGGATGCTGCATCACTCGTCTTTCAACATCGTTAGCACCCTCTTGACGCTCTGTAGTGGCCCTTTACCGTCTCACTTACGAGCAACGGTGTTTCAAGCGCTTGCTGGCCTGATGACCGATAGGAGCGTTGAGAATGGCAATGAGATGTGGCTTGCAGTCGATCAATGGATTTCGAGTGGAGCTATGAGCGCATCCGCCCATAACAAAGTGCCCCTTGTCTCGAACCCACTCATCTGGCATGAACAGCAGGCATTTGAGAAGATTGGTGAAAGCTTTGACCAGGCTAATGCATTCGTGGTACTTATACTCTCTCTTGTTGCCCCGGCCATCGATTCAGTCGAGTATGCCATCTGGGTGCCCTTTCCTGAATCGCTTGGCTCTTCCTATCGTATGCCGGGCATCGAGCCCTACATCGACTTCATCATGGGCCAGGCGCTCTCGAGAAAGGTCCCCGATCTTAACGAACGCCAATCTCGACTGCTCACTTACAACTCTTTGGAATTCGTCTTAACATGTCTAAGATCCTTCAACGAAGCAATTGTCACCGCGCTCAACGAGACCCCCGCTACAGCGGAGCCCAATCTCAAAACATCAACTCTTCTCTCTTACGTTCGGCTCCATCCCTTCGCGCGAGTAGCTGAATGGCTATATAATGAGGACGTAATTAAGACTATCTTTGCGACAGCAAACCAAGAGATAGCTGACATCTCAAAAGCTTCGCCCGACTCCGTTTTGGTTTCCTCCCTGGTCAAGAGCATTGAGGTTATGTGTTCGATCATCGACCTCCAGTCGACCTATCTCAATATTGTTAGACCATTCATAAAATCGCAACCTGGGAGCAGGCTCAATGTTGCAAACTCTGCGCTCTCCGCTATCGAAGACTGCATCCTGAACAACTTGCAAATCGTGCCAAAATTGTGCCTGTATTGTGGTACGGGCCACCAAGAGCTTACGGTTTCTTCGTTGGCGCTTTTGGCGAAGCTATCCAGCTCTACGCGGCTTAACAAACTTTCTACCCCCGAACTATCCAGATGGCGGTCGTCGAATAAGATTGTCGAGGTTTTGAGTGCTGAGAATTTGGACAGTTTATCTCTTCCCTTCATATCTCAAATGGAGCCCGAAGTAAGGGAACTCGATGCTGGGCCGCAAGCCTCGGGCTACCTCATACGCCACAATCTGTTAGAACTTCTTAATAGTTCTTTGACTATGATTCCAGACCGACCTACGGTTGCCCACTTGCTTCTTGGTTTTGGCAGTGTAGGAAACGTTCTCGATGTATCCTCCGATGGCTTGTTCGCCGCCGGGAGGTCACTGTTGCATGCCATCCTAGGTTTTGTGCAGACTTACCCTGACCAATTAGATGGCAATATCGTGTCATGGATGTTGCACTTGAAACGCACGGCTTTCGAGGTTTTGAAGCATTTATGGTCGTCTAAACTCTCTTCTTACTTCACACTCGCAGAGATGCGTGCCAGCGGGTTCCTCGTCAGCTTATTCGCGAGCCAGCCTTTAGTTGGGCCACACACCTTGTGGGATGGCTTACCAATCGCGGCGGAGCAATTTTGGGTATGTGATTCGACAGATGCCCTTGCCGAATTCTTATTGTACCGAAGTTATCTTTTCGACTATGCAACGACGGAGATTCGTTCTGCGGCAAAGATGGGTTCGCCTACTTTACTAGAAGCTATCCTCGCTACGTTGTTTGGAAATTCCACTTTAGATAATGGAGCAACCATTGCGAACCCAACGGTCTATGACCTTTTCGATTTCGCAGACCTCGATGTTCAGTTCCACGCCCGGCCACCGAATGTTGAATACCTTGGTGGACTCAACATTGACATCTGCGAGAAGCCGGTAGAGGACGGCTCTCTTGTACTTTATAACGTGGCCCAGGTGAAGGAACTTGTCAAAGCCAGACGAGAAGAACTATTGTCAAACGGCGAGCTGCGTCCACAGGATGATGAACTGTTCATGGCGGAGGCAGACAATTTGATTGAGTTCCTGCAAGCAAAAAATCAATTGCGGCTAATCAGCTTCAATCGGCACATGGCCCTCGGCTCTTGGGCTGAGCTGCTCATCACCATACTGAAGTGTTCTGAGCTTGATTGCGGCCGGAAATCGACCTTTATACTACATGCCATTCAGTTGATCTTGCCAAAGCTTGAGACTGCTATTGAGGATGACCTGCCAGAAGCTCTGGATCTGGCGCGGTTGGCTGAATCTCTGGTCGAAAGTTTAGATGCGACGCCAGCCAAACTGATACCACTTAGACGAAACGGCGATCTCATCGATGAGAAGCTTCATCAGTTGTTCCAGATCTGCCTTCGAGGCATTATCTTATCCAATGGGGCCGTCCTTCTCAAAGAGACATTCTACAATATTTGTTCAATCTATGTTGCGCGTATCGTCTCCCCCGACACTGGAAACGCGACTATGAGGCAGCACAGTCAGCAAGTGGTCAAATCGTCCGGCCGCGCTTTAATCGAGGCTATATGTGATGACGCCTATACCGGTCAGGAAACGTGCCGTGTATCAGCTGTTTTACTGCTCAATTCCTTGGCTGCACTGGATAAACAGGCTGATGCTACTCTAGCTGAGTCGATAGCTCAGTCAAATTACCTAAGTTTGTTCCTAGACAGCATCCGGGTACTACCACTCGAGTTAAAGAATGCCCCAGCCAACGGTAGAATACCATACATTCCTACTGTGAATGTCGCTAATCTGTCATTTCCAGATACACCTCTACTCTTATCATATTACCAGTCGCTATTGTCCCTGCTACAGCAGCTCTGTCAAACAAAACCCGGCGCGACCCACGTGTTGAAAGCTGGCCTTTTCGAAGCAGTGCGTGAGTCGCATCTCTTTGCTGCGGATCCTGACCTTGGTATCGGTATGTATCGCTTTCTCGGCAATGATTTGAAACCAGCCTGACAGCAACAGACATTGATAACGCCGATGCCCTCCGGAAATACTACGATCTACTCGATTCTGTACTGCGGGTCATTGTCACGGCAACATTCTCCCGTGGTCTGCAAAACGAGTTAATGATTGAGCAAACCCGGGCTTTCCTGACGGAGAACAGGCAGAGCATGGTAGGCATATTCAAGCGCTTTGCTAAGATCGGCGGATCCGCCGCTTCCCACCACCATGACGCACTTACCAGCATCGCGAAGTCATACACGGCCCTTGTTGCGGCTACTAACTTCTTAGAGGTAGGTCTTTATGCTCACTGTTCCAAGTCAATATCTAACTTTGCGACAGGCTGAAGAGAGCGAAGTCGCGCAGCACATTGGGTCGAAGCTGTTTTCATAGGGCGGATTTTGCATGAAAGACGGTGCATGGGACGTTGAACGACTGTGGTGTATACGGTATTAAGCATATTGGGATGGGCTCTATTATACGTTCTAGTGGGGGTTTTCCATAAATATCTATGAACTTAAATGACTGTACTCCAAGTCCATTCAAGTAGAAAAGTAGCGTATTATCAGCCGAGGTTGACCCTTCACAATGCAGCTTATGTCATCAAGCGCGGTATTATCTTATCTCCGACTGTGATCGAACGTTGCGGAGGTCCCTCAATCCCAGCTTCTTCGTCCAACTACCAGCTCCCTATAGCATCAAACTACCATATATCGAGGCATCTCAGAACTGGAGGCTAGCGGCGATGGTCTTCGTGGTCCGAACTGTCCTCGGATCTTTCCAACTCTGAGTGTTTCCCTTCGTCATCCTATCCTAAGATAGAACCGGGTAGATGCAGCAGAACTCGAGAACCCCCCCGGAACAGAGGAGCGGTAAGCGCAAAGCTACTGGCAAAAGGAAGTTTCCGGACCAAGGTGAACTGTCTCAACAACCTCGACATCAGCAGGCGACTATCTCGGAGCTCCTCCACCGGAACCAAGCACAGGAACAAGACGACGAGCACCTTCCCCCAACGAACAAACGAGTTCGACCATCTTCTTCCTCCCTTGCAGCGAACCAGTCCGAGTCCGGCGATATGTACAGTTTCTCGACCGCTGGGCCGAAACCGAATGGTCCGAATACAGGTGGTTTGACTTTGTCGAATTCCACTCTCCAAGCTCGCCCCGGGACCTCGTCGCATCAGAGCAACTTTACACCGCATACAGGCGCGAGAAGACTTGTGGTGAAGAATCTCCGCACAGGGCCGCGATTGAATCAGGATTCGTATTTCGATAAAGTATGGGGTCAGTTGGATGCGGCACTGTCGGCGATCTTCAGCGGAGGGAAACCGGAGATATCACTTGAGGAGCTTTACAAAGGGGCAGAAAATGTTTGTCGTCAAGGACGAGCTATGATTCTGTCAAAGCGGCTCCAAGAGCGATGTCGACAACATGTTGCCGGAAAATTGCACGGCTCATTGGTCGACAAGGCACAAATGGCATCCAATATTGACACATTGAGGTCTGTGGTTGAGGCCTGGAAAGAGTGGCAGTCAATGTTGGTACGTTAGGCTTCTCTTCCTTTGCTTGGAATTACTGACTAGGTATAGATTACTGTGCGCTGGATCTTCTACTACCTTGACCAATCCTTCCTCCTCCACTCCAAAGAACACCCTGTAATCCGAGAAATGGGCCTACAGCAATTCCGACAGCACATATACTCCGATCCCACACTGCAAAAAAAAATACTTCAGGGAGCCTGCGATCTCGTTTCGGCAGATCGCAGCGACGAAAAAAGTGACGTCGCTAACTCTTCTCTGCTACGGAATACCGTTGAACTGTTTCACGGCCTTGATGTTTATGTCTCTGGCTTCGAGCCCTTGCTTGTTTCGGAGTCGAAGGACTTTTTCTCTCTATGGGCTCAGCAGGAGGCGACAGGGTATCTGGCGTCATATGTGGAAAACAGCCATCGCCTGATCGAGCGCGAGATGAATCGATGCGAACAGTTCTCCTTCAATCGGACGACCAAACAAAAACTGTCTGAGTCTCTCGATCAAACCCTAGTAACAGATCAAGAGAGCGTCTTATTGAGCTTGAAGGATGTTCTCGGTTTGTTGCGAATAGGGAACAAGATTGCCCTAGGGCAACTTTATACGCTTCTTGAGCGGAGGGACCTTGGAGTCAAATTGAAAGGCGCCTTTAGCACATATATCGTGGAAGAGGGGACTGGCATTGTTTTCGACGAGAGCGAAGCGGACATGGTGGCACGCCTACTGAGCTTCAAAAAACAACTCGACGATATCTGGAATGTATCGTTTCGACGCAATGAGGGTCTCGGCCATGCCCTCCGGGAGTCCTTCGAAAGCTTCATGAACAAGGGCAGAAAGTCAGACGCCACAGGCGGTACAGACAATCCAAAGACCGGCGAGATGATTGCGAAATACGTTGATCGGCTTCTCCGAGGGGGATGGCGACTGGCTCCTACGCGAGAAGCCGAGAATATGCCTCTAGCGGATGAAGATGCAGAAATCAACCGACAGCTGGATCAGGTGTTAGATCTATTCCGGTTCGTCCATGGTAAGGCGGTCTTTGAGGCATTCTACAAAAACGACCTTGCGCGCCGCCTTTTGATGGGAAGAAGTGCGAGCGATGATGCAGAAAAGAGCATGCTGGCAAGGCTCAAGACAGGTTCGTTCCGTGCAATCCTAAGCTGATCATGATTGCTAATCGCGTCTAGAATGCGGATCAAGTTTCACGCACAACCTCGAGTCCATGTTCAAGGATATGGAAGTTGCCCGTGACGAAATGAGCGCATACAATTCCATAAAGCGCGAACGCCAAACTCCCCTTCCCGTAGATCTCCATGTTAGCGTGCTATCAGCCTCCGCATGGCCTACGTACCCTGACGTCCAAGTGCGGATACCACCGGAGATCGCAACCGCCATCAGCGACTTTGAGAGATTCTATGACACTAAATATAACGGCCGGAAGCTGGCATGGAAGCACCAGCTTGCGCACTGTCAGCTGCGAGCACGGTTTCCCAACGGCAACAAGGAGCTGGTCGTCAGTTCATTCCAGGCAATCGTGCTCCTCCTCTTTAACGAGCTCCCAGAAGGCGGGACACTCAATTATCGACAAATTCAGGAGGCTACCACTTTATGTAAGTCCCTCACTAGCCTATCCATTACCTTTCATTGCGCTACTCCCACGGTTCATTCTACTAATGCAATACAGCCGACCAAGAACTAACCCGAACTCTCCAATCACTCGCATGCGCAAAATACCGCGTCCTCTCCAAAAAGCCGAAAGGGAGAGACGTGTCTTCCACCGACGAATTCTCCTACAACGCCTCCTTCGCAGACCCCAAGTTCCGCATCAAAATCAACCAGATCCAGCTCAAGGAAACGAAGGAGGAGAACAAGACGACGCATGAGCGGGTTGCTGCGGATAGACACTATGAGACTCAAGCCGCTATTGTGCGCATCATGAAGAGCCGCAAAACAATCACCCATGCCGAACTTGTTGCGGAGGTTATTAAGGCTACTAGGAGTCGGGGTGTATTGGAGCCGGCGGATATTAAGAAGAATATTGAGAAGTATGCCCCTGCCTCATTATGCTATTAATTTGGATGTGTGTGCTAACGATGTCTCTGTAGGCTGATCGAGAAAGATTATATGGAACGTGAGGACGGGAACAGATACCAATATGTAGCTTAGATTTTGCGCTTGACTACTATCGCGCTGGCTCTAAATGTCTCATGTCATACTATACGGACTGGAGTGTAGTTTTTGATTAGTTTCTAGATCGTCGCAGTGTACCTCTACAATCTCTCGACGCTAATAATCTAGCAGTGCCCCTTGCGCAAGAGCTCATGCCTATGCCTCCCCAGGGAACCTTGCCCCGCCCTGGGTTCTAATCTCATCAAGAATCTCCAGAACCCTCACCGTATCGCTGTGACTCATAACCTCATTCTCTATCTTTCCCTGGCTTATACTCTTCGCGACAGCGTCAGCCTCGAAATAAAACCCCATTCCTTCCAGCTCAAAGTCGTATCTCCTCCCATCTGCAGCCGCAACTGCACCAGAGCTTCTACTTTCCACCTTAGGATAAACTGTAAAAGCCCGCGGCGCGGATGCTGCAATCCCCTCTACCGTGATATAACCGTTACTTCCTTCGATTCTCATAAATATCTCCGGCGTGCGGGCTTCTGTTGTTGAGGTCAGAATTCCCTGGCGACCGGTGGAAGGGTAATGAAGGATGAACGAAGTAGCGATATCGATTCCATCCCTGAGTGTTTGCACTGCGACCACTCTTGGTCTTTCACCTGTTTCTGAATCCGATTCAAGTGTGAGGAGGCCCCATGTTAAAGCATAAATGCCGATATCCAAGAGGCTTCCCGCACCCATGGCGGGGTCTCTTAGGCGCGATGTGTTCGGGAGAGAAGCGATATCCTTGTCAAGTCCGAAGTCGCAGAATGTACGACGGACGTCGCCAATCGCTTTCTCTTGGAAAAGCATGTGCTTGAGCTTTGAGACGAGTGGATGGAATCTCGTCCACATGGCTTCCATTATGAATACTCCTTTAGCTTGCGCAGCGGCAAGGACCTCGCGACCTTCAGTGGCATTAAGGGTAAAGGCTTTCTCGCAGAGAACATGTTTCCCGGCCGCTATGGCGTCGAGGCAGTGTTGCTTGTGCAGGCCGTGCGGAGTGCCGATGTACACTATATCAACTTCGGGGTCGTTATAGACGTCCCCGTAGTTGGGATAGACGGTTGGCTTGGGGTTGAGGGATGCGAGGTGTGTTTCGACAAAGGCGCGTCCCTTCTCGAGCGATGACGAGCCAATAGCCTGGATTTTATGTACTGCAGCAGGGGATTTGCGGGGTAGGGTGATGTCCTTTGTGAACAAGGAGGAGATAAGGCCTGCTCCTAAAGGGCTTTTAGCGCTTAAAGGCTCAGCAGTGGTATGAGGACTGACTTACCGATTATGCCCCAACGGAGGGTTGGGAGAGAGTCTCTCTGTAATTCCATCTTTGTGTCCTTGGGGGTAATTGCCTTCAGCAAATCCAGATGTGATAGTATATAACTACTCTCAGTGAGCATTCCAGTATTTCGGAGGTTTCTCAGTGTAGCTTGCAGTCTATCTGTCCGATTTGTACTGTCATACTTGGCTGGATGGGTTTGCTTGGCAGCTTGAAGTTAAGTCCGTGTCTCCCCGAGCACGCAGCGCCAATTAAACTAGTCCGCCAATGACGGGATCCCTGGTAGAGCCCAAGTATCTTATGCTTGCTTATCCGAGAAGTCCGTGTGGAGGGCTATCAACTAATGTGATTCTTTATCAAATGGAGCTTTCAGATGCCGATGCAGGTGGTTTGACAGATTGACAAATATGCTGAAGGATATGCCTTGCAGCGCGCAGGTCTGGCGCTTCGGCTTCCCAGTACCTAATACCAGCAATACAAGTGTCTATTATAGTCACCCAGTTTTGACGGCATAGCAATGATGGGGCTTTTTGCGGCAACCAATACCAGAAGACCTTTCGTAAAAATATTGCGCGCAGCAAACCAAGATCCATGCTGACGGTGCTTGATAGAGCAATTGAGTATGTGCTTGAAAATCGTGTCTAGGCATTGGCTGGCATGCTGAATATAGATTGGCAAGTTGGGGTCCTGAGGGCTAGAGTGCGCTGCCAGATACAGAAACGGTCTCCAGATTCGCTCACGGAGATCCAGGTACCGGGCATGAAGAAAATACGACAGTTCGTCTGCAGTGCTTTCCCTGTTAAACCGAACAAAAGGAGGGAAATTCTCCACCCACTGAATGACTTGAGTGTCCAGTTCTTCAGCAATCCGCAGCAAATTCTGGCCCGGCATCCTGGTCCATTCTTCTGGATCCAGAGGGTACAAGGCCGCGGTGATGCGGTTAGCAATTCGCCGACCTGCAATTTCGGAGAGATAATATTATCAACTTCGTTCCCAGCTCGCATCCAAATCTGTCGTCGATCCAGCCTGCGCCTCATCATCCGGATCTGGGATGTTACGGGGGGGTGAAGGGAAGGCATCGGAATATTCGACCTTGACCAACTCGGTCGGAGGCAGCGCGATTTCCTCCCTTATTTCACAGTCGGACTTTAGGCAGGACCAGTAAAGACGAGATTTGACTGTCTCGGATGACTGTTCGAGGGCCTGGCTCAATGATGAGGAATGCAAGTAGGTTTGGAAGTAGGTACATGCTCGGTTGAACGATAGCCATGCCCGTAGAGGTCTCATCGAATACATTTCATACACACCGATGAGAAACGCGCATTGAATAGCAATGATTGACGAGTCTAGGAGGCCAATTCGCTTACGCGCTGCAGAGTAGTATGATTCCCCAGTAGCATAGTCGCAGCCGTGGAAGTGAGGCGTATCTTGCAGCCCTGGAGTTTCAATAGAAAAGGGTCTAGCGATCGTCGCTCTGGACAGCAGATAAAAAGCAGACAAGATGGGCCATCCCACTGGAAACCATTCTCTCCAAGGCGGCGGGACAGTTTTCTCAGCTCGCTCGGATCCAATATCGGGTTCTTCGTGTGGACATTTTCCAGGAACCGGTCTATGAGCGACGGAACATCTTCCTCGCGAATTTCCCAGCTGCTAAATGGTACTACTTTTTTGGAAACATCTTCAGAGTGCGTCTGATTAAAGAAGAACTTATCCACCTCGCGCGGATCACAGAGGTCTCGAAGAGAGGGCCATTGCAGGCAGGACACAGCTGCTCGCACATTTGGCCTGTAGCTGCTGCGCCTTTAGCAGAAATGTGTATTCGGTACTCCTTGAGATAGCCTCATCTTGTGGCGACGTCATGTCAAAGCCAAGACAAGTGCTTCTTCCTGGATTCTGCTGGGGGTTATGTCTTGTACGCGGAGAGTCGGACGATGAAACGTCGGGGCTGGCGGGCTGCTGTTCAATGAGTCGGATAGTATAATTAACTCGATCAAGTATGGCAAGTCTGGCCGCATCAAACCTAGGGGATTGTAAGAGGCCCTCCTTGAGTTATGTTGTCAAGATCTTGCGAGGAGAAATCAGTGGAGGCGTCCTGGTAAACACACTGGAACTGCAGTGAAGTGCATGTGCCACAGGAAGGACGGCGGTTATCGCATTTAGTCTAACAATATCAGCCAATTTGCATCAGAATGAGTCTCCTTGCATACCTTTCTCATACGGCATAACTGGCAGGCTACCATTGCTCGCCTGCGAGGATACGTGTTGCGTGCTGCCTGGGCTCTAGGCTTCTTCGCAGGGGGATCCTGAACATTAGCATCGGCTTCCCGACGGGGTCCCATTTCTGCTGGAATTGCGGATCATGCAAGCTAGCAGACTCCTGGATTGTTGATGCAAGAAGCCTACTCCGGTGTGCAAGGTAGCTCACATAGGTTGGGTGCAGGAAGAAGGAAGAGAGTTAGAGAAGAGGCTTGTGTGAACGCCGGTTCTCCCCGCTCGAACAAAGAGCACCTCCACCCACCAGATTGGCTTCGTCATGTCTGCAACACCACTCTTCTCCAAAATCCAGAACTAAAAGATGCAGGGCCGACTTCTCCTAAACTAAGTCCTGCCAGAGGGATAGTCCAGACTACTGCTGGCTCTCTCTCAAACCACCTTGCTTGTTTCTACCATGGGTTCGAAGATCGTACGCGTTGGTCTAATCGGTTACGACGAGATTGCGCAGGTGAGTCTCTCCCAATATATCCTTTTTATTACCTCTGGCATTCTAAGTGATGTGTTATGGAGGTATCCCACATTCCTACGCTCAATTTCCTAGCCGACTACTTCCAAACCACCTATGCGATATCAGCGAACGCACTGGAGCACTGCAGACGGAAAGTGGCTAAAGCCTCACCGAAAATCAACAAATCCGCTGAAGAACTGTGCAGCTCATCCGAAGTTGACGCGGTTCTGGTCTGCAATGCGACTCCCTACCATACCGAACACGCGCTTGTCGCCCTCAAGAATGATAAATCGGTCCTCGTGGAAAAACCGCTTACAAGCTCATACGGCGATATCTAGCGGCTTCAGGCGGCAGAAAGAACATCAAAGGGCCGACTGATGGTCGGATACATGCGATGTTATGCCCCCGGCTTCCTTGACGCCGTTGCGGAGATTGGGGGCATATCCCAGATTTTTTACGATCGAGTCCGCGATATCATCGGGCCCAATGCCGCATTCGTCGAGCAATCAGGTACCTTTCCCGAGCGCTTTGACGATTATTCCCCTGAGGAGTCACAAGCCCTGAAGGATAAGGAATCAGCTGCAGATGAGGCTCTTGCAAGTTTCGGAGTTCCTGTTAACACAAGACGCGCCGAATGCTGATGGTACTCGGCGGTTTGGGCACTCATGACCTATCCGCCATGCGCGAAGCAATTGGGATGCCGCAGAGCGTCAAAGCTGCAGTGCTGAAGCTGCCTATTTGGACAGCGACCTTTGACTATGGAGCGTTCCCAGTCGTCTACGAGTCTGGGATTAACCAGGTACCTGTCTTTTGACGCCCATATCGAGGTCTAGGGACCAGACAAGATTGTCCGCGTCAACTACGAGACCCCGTATTTGAAAGGGCTACCGACTACTATGACCGTGTGTGAGAAGACCTTTGGGTCATGGGGGGAGGAATGTTACCAAGAGCGCCACGTGCGAACGACTTACGAGGACAACTATACCGTGGAGTTCAAAGCGTGGTACGAGACTATTGTGAATGGCCCTGAACCCAAGACTTCAATTGAAGACGCGCGACAGGATGTGGTCCTGATGCAGATGCACGGGGTCACCCCTTGCCCGGGGTTGGATGCGCAGACGGTGACCATCACCAATCCGTCTGATTCCTAGACTTATGTGCATCGCGACATGACTATAAAAATTTTAAAGGAGATCGACTTGCCCGGATCAGCGTTGATATGAATGGCCTACCATCGAGACGCTTATTGAAGTCAATCTCGTGAGCACTTTGAGCTTTTTGGAGTTCTTATTCAAGAACTATAGGTACCGGGAACATATAGGTAACCCGGACATATGCGCAGATGGCCTACAAAGATATCCAAGCTAGGTCGGTTGACCCCGAATTGGCCAGACTTCTTCCTCACGACGGCCTCCATAGTATCGGAAGCATCACCTCCTCCGTCTCAGCTACTCGTTACTTTGTCTTTTTCTCCTTTCTGCGTCTGATGCCTATGATGGTACTCTCATGAACGGTCTGCAGGCGCTTCCACGCTGGCAGGCATTTATGAACAATCCAACCGGCGCATGGCTAGATTTGTGAACGCAGTGCAAAACTTGTCGGCCTTTGTCCTATATCCCGTTGTCGCCTGGTGCAGCGACCGATATGGGAGGAAGACGACCCTGGGTATCAACTTCCTCTGGCTCGCCCTAGCTGTTGGCTTACAAACTGCGGCGACCAATCCCACAATGTTTGTTTTTGGTCGAGTGTTTATCGGAACCTCGGCTTCATTTACTTCGGGGTCTGCCCCAATTCTCATGGCAGAGACGGCCTATTCCCACACATCGAGGTATCATTACTGCCATGTTTATAGGTGGTTGGTACGTGGGCTCCTTCCTAGCTGCATGAATCACGTTCGGCACACGCAATGCTCCAGGCAATTGGTCCTGGCGTATCCCGTCTTTACTTCAATGCGCTATCCCCATCCTCGCCCTCCCAGGCTTCCTGATGGCCCCTGGAAGTCCCCGATGGCTTGTATCACAAGAGCGCGGCGAAGAAGCTCACGCGTTCCTTATCAGATACCACGCCGGGGGCGACGAGAACTCACCACTCGCAAATTTCGAGCTTCAAGAGATCGGCAACTCCCTCGCACTCGAAGCGCGATCCCGAATATCCTCTTCATGACTAGACCTTCTCCGAGGCCGCGGAAATCGCCATCGCTCCTTTATCTCCGTCACGCTCGGTGTATTTGCACAATGGAATGGCCTGGGGATCGTCTCTTACTACCTTGCTCCCGTTCTTAGGAGTATTGGGATCACATCAGTCAAGAACCAAACCATGATTTCCGAATTCCTTCAGCTCTGGAACCTCATCCTCTCCATCGGTGCGGCGTTCAATGTCGACCGTTTCGGCCGCCATCCTCTCTTTCTTGTCTCCAGTGTCGGCATGCTATGCGCGTCTATCGAGATCTCAGGGCTATCCGGGTCCTTTTTACAGACCAATATTGCGTCGACGGGCACCGCCGTCATTCCTTTTCTCTTTATATACTATGGCTTCTACGAAATTGCCTTGACGCCGCTTCCTGTCTCGTATACATGCGAGATCTGGCCATACGATCTTCGTGCCAAGGGCCTAGCACTGGCGATGAACAGTACTCGAGTGGCGTTGTTCTTTAATACGTTCGTGAATCCAATTATCCTTGATGCAACTGCGTGGAAGTACTACATTGTTTATTGTGTGATCCTTGCGGTTACTAGTGTCACGATCTGGCTCTGGTATCCTGAGACGAGCGGATACACCCTGGAGGAGACAGCTGCTCTTTTCGATCCGTATGTGGATAAGAAAATCGGGGGGTCAAAAGAAAATACTCTTACAGTGGAAGACAAGAGTGCTGTCAGCAATACTTCACATGTCGAAAGGGCGTGATCTATGGAGCTAGTCGAGATGTGCATCCTGTCTAACTCTATTATGGTAAAAACCAAACCTTTGGCGCAGATAGCTCCTCTCTGGCACGATTAAGGCAACCGGGACTTACCCAAGCGCACTGATGCACATCAACTGAGAAAATAGTCTGCTTTGCCCACAACGACGTAAAACACAAAACCGCTCTCTTCCCACTTCCAAATGTTAAGCCCTGCTTGACGCATGGCATTCTGATAATGTTAGGTTCAAGACTGTACAGCGTCGGGTCGATACGGTTGCACATTTTACCCCATTGCGGAAGCCCTAATTGAGGAGTTAAACCTAGTACTTCGTAGAACCTAGTATTTATCAATCATTTGTAAGTCTTGTAAGGAAAACGCTATAGCAACAAATAGGTCTTGTGGTCTAATGGTTATGACATCAGACTCTGATATCTATCCGAGTCATATCTGGTAATCCCGGTTCGATCCCGGGCAGGACCTCTTATTTACCATTTTTTATCTCTTAATTTTTTTTCACTTTCAGCCTTGTTCCGCGGAACGCCCTTCACCTAATTTAGCCTTCCCGCGGTCGACTACACGACTTTGCTCAGGGCAGACCCACTTTTTGTTCGGCTTTGGCTGCAAAATAAGCTCTATCTCAACAGTCAAAATTTTCAGCCGGTCAACAACAAACAGGTCTTGTGGTCTAATGGTCATGACATCAGACTCTGATATCTATCTGAGTCATATCTGGTAATCCCGGTTCGATCCCGGGCAGGACCTCTTATTTCCTTTTTGTTCTTTCTGGTCCTCACTCGACCAAGGGTGCCGATATTATTATCAGTTTGTACCAGGAGTTGTGCGATTGTTCGTGCTGATGGTCAAGGTTAATGATGGTTACTGTTTTTACTGCGCGTCTGTGGTCTATGACGACAAGGAGGTTTGTTGGTGCGCTGAGATAACCAAGTATAACCCTGGACCTCAGAACAGCTGGCGGCGTTGTACCGTGCTGGGATGAATGAGAGGGTGTGAACACTTACCAGCGGACAAACAAGTATTCTGAAGTCGGCACCCCGACCGGTCTGGACCCCTACTTGTGAGGGGATGGTCCGGACCGGCTGCTTTGCAGGTACATCCCTACGCAACAATCCTTCACTCTCGGCCATAATAGTTGTCTTCAGCGGTCATGCTGTCAGGTAGTATCTGGGGACAATTGCCGTCCTGACATCAGGATGCCGTGATTCTGATGCAACATTATAATGGACACTATTCACTGCTGTTTTGAGAACCATGTATTCACTACCTGATGTATGATGAGCCATAATCTGATTGTGCATGTGAACGCTATCTTTCTTTGGCTCCATATTCATAGGTTATCACACAATAGTCGCCCATCGGATGTTTTCAAGCCCTCCGGCGCATTGCTGGCGGGTACTTTAATGCTTTGCTTTAGTTGCGAGCCAAATGGTGGTGGTTTGGTGAAGGCGTTATGTTGTGATGGAAGGTGTGACTGTCTAAATGCGGGTCCGGCGAGGTCCCAATTGCCCCAGGAATTGATGTGAGTGGTTAACACCTCAGTCTGCTCATGAATTTAGAGCGTCCAACTTGAAGGTCCTCCATGACTCCCAGCATCTCTCCCATATGCCCGGGTCTGTCTAGGAGACAGGTTCCGGCGTATGTCAAGACTCGGCGTTATGGGTAGTTTTCCGGGTTGTCTATGTGTATCCAAGTGCAATTTCTCCGTGTTTGGGACGTGGTAATTTTTTAAGAGCCGTCGGTTGCCTCAATATATAACATGGGCTGTTTCCCTGGAAAGAAGCGTTGTCGAATATATATCTTCGCCGTGCCGGAGCAAATACCTATCAGCTACCGAGCACATTATGATGGAATCAAATTAAAACAAGTAGACGTTACGGCAGAAGCTTGGATGTGGACGACCTTTCAAGGCAAGCTTGCAGTAACTGAACCGTGACGGTGTAGCAGAGTGGTTAACATGACAAGTAGCGATGGAACAGAAGGTAAAAATTGAAGTTTTGGAATACAACTTATATAACATTATTATTGAAGGCTATCTCAACCAATCAGGTCTTGTGGTCTAATGGTCATGACATCAGACTCTGATATCAATCCGAGTCACATCTGGTAATCCCGGTTCGATCCCGGGCAGGACCTTTCTTTTTTATTTTATTCTTATTCCTTTTTTTTTTTCTTTCCTTATAATAACATCCAGACTGTACTCTGCACCGCTATCTTACTGGAATACTACCGCCAAAGGCTTGGTCGGAAAGAAGCATAAAAGTACCTTCTGTAGATTGATTGTTTACAGTACTTGCCTTGCGTGGTTACAGCCGGCCGAGAATCACGAATACCCCAACCTAAATGAGGAACCGCAACCCCTTGCTGCCTGCCCAGCACCACAAATATGGCAGGTTTACCGCTAGGAAGACGCCCCACGGTACGCACGCACGCTCGTCAGGAGCTCACGTGGGAGCCCGAGCTTCTCGATCCGCCGTCCCCGGCGTTCTGGAACGGCCGCGGCCCCTGGGATGTGTCCGTCCACAGCTCCCGTCCGTAATCTCAATATCTGGACTGTCAATTGCAGCACAGTCCAGCACCGATCGCACGCATATCCTCCGAGGCAGCCATTATTTGGGATCCTCCTGCGCGCTATAGTCGCATGACCTTTGGAGATTATTCGGGCAAGGATAGCCCGAAGAAGCTCCAATGCCCTTCAAGTTGGAGATGACGTTTCAATGGCCTTGTACACAATGCAGATGGCGCATAGAATACGTGATTATTTCAGCATGATCGCATATGATCGCATCGATGGCACTGCCATCGATGCGCATGCTTGGCCACTTGATATCGATACCCTGCGTATAGCCGTATAGCGAAGGTGAAGGTGGAAGGTCAGCTCGACCGACAAATGTGGGGTAAAGGCTGTCGGGCGAGAGGGACCAGTCGAAAAGGGAATACGAGTCGTTGAGAGCGAGACTGAAAAGATAGTAGAAACAGGTCGTTGGCATTTTCTAGCACCGATACTGTCCTGCTCCCTCCTCAGAAGACACTCGAAGGATGACACTGGCCGCGGAACTGCCACACACGGTAACCCGACGCGCAGGCATCGGCGGGCCTCCGATCTGTTTCCGGATTTGTGAGCAGTTCCTGATGTATGGATGGGGTCATGCACTGGAGCTGTTCATGTGAGCAGGAAAAAAGCAAGAAGAAAAGTACGATAGCTATCGAAGGCTCCTTGCCTTGTCTAGGCCTGGTTACGCAAGTCACGGCAGTCATCTGGCTTGGGACAGGAGGACGACTGTTTCCGCCTACGTACCTATTTATCCGACACCCTCCCTCACAATGGACCCGAGTGTTCCTATCCGAAAACTTTCCTCGACTTAGCGTACTCGACGTACTTGACGTACTTTAGCGTTCCTTGCTGTCGAAATAGACGATCGCTGGTCTGTCTTCACCTTTCAGTTTTCGCCCAAGTGACGGCTGCAACTTCCACCAGGTAAGCCTGCCATTGCGATTGAGACGGACGATGGAGACGAGCGTAGACGAGCAAGACCCATGTCCCTACGATCATCAGACTAATCAGACCACTGAGAGTACATGAAGAGAGGCTGACAGGAGACAAAGTCACAGTACAGAGTCCAGTCGTAGCCCTGCGCATCCAGCTTCCCCACTTTTTCCCCGCTGTGGCCGGCCTGCTTGATTCGGACCGTAACCGTCGCTGTGTTCCTGGAGAGTCTCGCTTGGAGTACGGGGGACGGAGCATTATCGCCCAGAATCCCCTCGCGCCACGGTGCTTGCGCAAGCATATAAAGGAGCCCAGTCCTGGTTTCTCGAGAACAGTCTTCTATCCGCAAGTTGTGATCGCGCCCGTCTCGTGCTACCCCACCATCCCACGCCTACCATTCTACCATCGCACTGAACTCGACGTCATACGCGGAATCCCCAGCCGCTGATCGTGCCACGGTTCGCCATGGTGCAGAGTGAGTTCTCCTCTTTCCTGCATTGCCCGATCCATTTTCTTCCCCAGTCCTGCCTGTCACCCCCACATCATGTCTCCATGATCATCGTCGCATCGTCGCGTCGGATCGAGGGTCCTTTACAGTCGAGTCGTGCGCTAACGGTCCCTAGCAAAACACTTCTTCTCAGACCCCACCCATCTGGTTCACACAGCGCTCAATTCGCTGACGCTCACCAACCCGTCACTTGCGTTCGACCGCGAGAATAAGATCATCTTCCGTCGTCCCGATGCCGTGAGGAAAGGAAAAGTCGCCATCATATCTGGTGGAGGGTCTGGCCACGAACCCGCGTTCGCAGGGTTCGTCGGCCAGGGTCTCCTGGATGCTTCGGCGGCGGGTACTATCTTTGCGTCTCCGAACGCAGAGCAGATCCGTATCGCTGCAATGGAGCGTGTTAACAATGAACAAGGAGTGCTCATTATTCCAATGAACTACACCGGCGACGTCCTCAATTTCGGTATGGCCGCAGAGAAGTCGCGCGCTGCCGGGATCAAGACCGAGTTCTTCGCTATCAATGACGATGCCGGTGTTGGCAAAACCAAGGGCGGCAAGGTCGGTCGCCGTGGTATTGGAGGCGGTGTCCTGATCCTGAAGATTGTTGGCGCGCTGGCAGAGGCTGGGTAAGTTGTCTTGTTGCTCGGATCCAATAAAATTCTGACAAGATGTAGTGGCTCGCTTGAAGAGGTCTACAAGACCGCTCAGCTGGCAAATGAGAATCTTGCCTCGGTCGGTTCATCCTTGGAGCACGTCCACGTTCCTGGTCGAGAGCCCTCGGATGACCACATCCCAGAGGGCGAGGTTGAGATCGGCATGGGTATCCATAACGAGCCGGGATCTACCCGCACCAAGACTACTCTCGTCGATCTAGTTGCGACGATGCTCCTCCAGATCCTGGACCACAATGACCCTGACCGATCATATATCACGCACTCGCCAGGGGACAAATTCGTGCTGCTGGTTAACAACCTCGGTGGTCTCAGCACTCTCGAACTGTCCGGTATCACCGACGAGGTCTACCGCCAGCTCGGCAAATCGTATCAGATCAAGCCCGAGCGGGTTATCCAGGGCACCTTCCTCACCAGTCTGAACGGACTCGGGTTCAGCATCTCACTGCTCAAGCTGGCAGACACCGGGCTGGGCCCCGGCAAGTCGTTCCTTGAGCTCCTCGACGCACCCGCTGAGGCGGTCGGCTGGTCCGCGCCTATCAAGCCTGCGACGTGGGAATACCGCAATGCCCCTGGAATCGAAGTCAAGAGAGCCAAGCCAGCCGAGCAGCCTCCCAGCAACGTCAAGCGTACGTCCCGTTCCTCCCATTACTGACACAATGCTAACAGTACATAGTGGACATCACAAAGGTCCGCAAAGTCCTCGGAGCCGCTCTTAAGCGCATGATCGACGCGGAGCCCCAGATCACCCGCTACGACACCATCGTCGGCGACGGCGACTGCGGCATCGGGCTCAAGCGCGGCGCCCAGGCCGTTCTCGACCTCTTTAACGACCCCTCTGCGAACCTCAACGACGATATCATCCACACAGTTAATCGCATCGTCACCGTCGTTGAAAACACCATGGACGGCACCTCTGGCGCCATCTACGCCATCTTCCTTAATGCCCTTGTCCACGGCCTCCGTGAGCAAGACAAGGGTTCCGAAACGCCTGCTGACACCGACGTCTGGGGCACTGCGTTGAAATACTCTATCTCCGCGCTTGGGAAGTACACTCCTGCCCAGGTCGGTGACCGTACCATGATCGACGCGCTCGTACCGTTTGCGCAAACTCTAGCGGACAAGCGGGATGTGCATGCTGCTGCCAAGGCCGCGGAGGAGGGCACCGAGGCTACAAAGCACATGAAGGCGTCGCTAGGGCGGGCGGTGTATGTTGGAGGCGAGCAGGAATGGGTTGGCAAGGTGCCAGATCCAGGTGCCTACGGGCTCAGTGAGTTCTTCGCTGGGCTGGCGGGCGCTCTATAGCGGCACTATCTCTTTAAGTGCACTGGTCACTGGCATGTGGTTCTACGTATATATATATATATGTAATTATTCCTGCTTAGCGGGTCGCTCTAGTATAATATAATGATGACATGAGGTATAACGTCTGTTTATCAGATCACATCTTGTCTCTCTGGATCGGCTCACTCTGTACTTTCGCCAGTACCTTCCCTTGCTTGTGGGAATTCCTAATTGTCCATTACGCTGCTAGCGGCGCTTATTCCTGCCGTATTCAGTTATACGCGGCCGCGGCCCTCAATATCCGTTTCCAGAGGGCTGAACGGTTTCCCAAAGGGCTTCAGCTTGCATTGAGCATTCTTGAAGTATTCGCTACGGCACTAGCCCTGGCTTTCCATTGGTACGAATCGTAACCATGATAGCAAGTACAACTGCGAAAGAGCACTTGAAAGCGGGTCTGGATCTTAGCCAGTTATCTGGGTCAATATTGCAGCAGCAGGACTGTCAACCAGGGCCCCATATGTGCCGTTGGCGATGAGATGCTCGATAATGCAAATTCCCGCTTACTAGGAAGATTAGAAGTGGACAGATTCGACTGTGAAGTAGAACAATGGCAGTACGTTATGACCTGTCCAGGAATCGAATATCCTTGCAAGCTGTCTTAGATCAAAGTGTCTAATTTGATATAATTTAATTCATTTCCACCCCCTCTTTTCTTTTCTGTTCCTTTTTTTTTTTTTTTTGGAAGGCCACAAAGTCAAGAACAGTCTTGCAGGTGGACTACAGTGTCGAAGCTAAAGTTGGCAAGCACAGTTACATATGCAGAATTCTGTAGTCCGATGGAATCGAACGCCGTGAGTTATAACTGGCCACAGAAGAAGAATAAAGGCGTAGTGGAGTTCCGACGTTATCTTGTCCCTGATATCTATTCATGGCTCTTTAGCTCTTCTCCAAATGGAATTTTTTGAGGATCCATACAAGGGAAGCAACAAACAGGACCGGTGCCAGCAATCCCAGCTTTCGTATATAGCTCAGTCGACCTGTCACCTCTGCTTCTACCAGTTTATTCATCAGCACTAGCATCAGTATCAGTAGCAGCGCCAGCACCGGCGCGCATCGCCAACGCACTTTCCCCCCTGGCCCTCCGAACGCAATCCCACCTCTGGATCAAGTGCGCCTCGAAAGCCCACCACCACCGCCGAAAGACAACCTGCCCAATCTCCCAGCTGCCTGGATCAAACACGTCCGCACCGGTAACCCTCACCCCCTCGCCGCCCTCGTCCTCCATGTCGTATACCAGCCGGAACAGGCCCAGCGGGTCCTGGGCGGACTGCGGACGCACGGGCGCTGGGAGATTGAAGATCTGGATCAGCTTGTCGCGCGTGCTGGGCCACGGGAGGATGTCGAGGATTGGATGGTGCGGAAGAAGGAGTTGCGTGCGCGTTGGGTGGAGGTGGATAGGAAGGAAGATGTCGATGTCTAGGTCCAGGTCTAAGCCCGATGAGACCGAGGATGGTGATGAAGACATTGACGTTAGTGATGATAGCGATGAGGACTGTGTATGTCCCCCTCGATAGAACGGGCTCACTGCATCAACGTCCCAGAGGAGATGGGCGACGTTCAGCCGGAGGGCGACTTGTACTGCAGCATTAAGCAGCCGCAGCGAGGGGATCTCGAGGATATGGTCGTCCGGGAAGGTGAAGGTCGAGGATTCGGACAGCTGGAGCTGGGGCGACAGGTCCTGGTCCAAGTCGGCGCCGGTCGAGTTGGGGTGGGAGTCGAAGAACTGGTCCAGATCTGATGGGGGTTGGGCATGGGGAGGTGCAAAGGGGTCATTGTCCCTGCCATTGACTGGTACCGACAGAAGCGAGAGATCCTGGCCGTTTATGTTGCTATTGTTCAGTCCTCCTCCTCCTCCTCCTCCTCCTCCTCCTCCTCCTCCTGCTGCTGCTGCTGCTGCTGCGTCTGTTCCAGCTCGGCCCGCCACCTGGTTCTCGACCTGCGCCTGTAGTCTCTGCAGCCGCTCTTTCCGTCGCTTTCCTGTGGCTCTTAGCACCAGAGTAATCTTGTTATGCAATGGCGCGAAACATACGGTACCGTCGTTGCGCCAGCACATTCAGCACCCTCTTCCTTTCCACTGCATCGTCTGTTATGGCCGGGATGGGCAGGTCCCCGCTTTTTCCTGCTCTAGCCTGATTGTTCTCATTCGGCATTGGCCTAGACCCAAGGATTTATATTAGTCAAAGAGCTGGTGGTGGATCAGAGTGGTGGTGAAGTGGTGAAAGTGCAAGGCCAACAGGAATAAACGAGCGGGGAAGCGAGCATAACGTTATGTTTGCGCCAGTCGCGAATACGAGGTACTGGCCCTGGACCTTATGAGCCAATGAAACGCTGACGTGGCGTATTAAGTACTCTTAATGACAAGATGAATTCGAGAAGAGTGTCTGTGATTGGCATAGCGCTGTCAGCCTGTGATGGATGGGTTTTCACCTTTACGCCCGTTATGTTGCTTACTGTTGCTGTGCCTCTATATAAAGGATGCTCACCGTGCCACACTTCAATAGAGCAGAGAACACGGATCGATAATAATCTGACAATTCACCTTCCTTATTCCATATTTATTTGATCCAAGTCCCAATGTCGACACCGTCGCAACCAAACTACTCCATCCACTCCATCATTGCCGCATACGGCATCGGCCTGATCCCCCATGGCTACTACTTTGTCACCATGATGGCCAATGCACGGGGTCAAGCTAGCAATCTTCTGTATGATCCAGCCGCCAGCTTTTCGTTATTCAAGTCTGCATACTTATCGTTGTTGTGATGCAGCCCTCGAGAGAACCTCTCTACCCTCAAGTCCAGTCTCCCCTCGCAGATCTGGACAAAGCTCGCCAAAGCCCGCGGCGCGCATCTCAATGCCATGGAGAATCTGCCGCTGTTTGCTGTCGCTATGGTATGTAGACCCCACCCGCTGTAGCGATCCATCTCCAGTCATCCGGGACGGTGTGCTAAAGGATGTGTACCAGCTGGCGGGAAACGTCGCCAAACTCCCCGCAGACGAGCTCAACACGCTGTCGCTCGAGTACCTCGGTGCGCGGATCCTGTATATGGCAGCGTATATGGGAGCAAGGTCGGAGGCCATTAGTTATGTGCGGACAGGGCTGTGGGCGTGGAGTGTCTCGATCCCGATTATGGCGCTGGTCAAGGCCGGGAAGGCCTTTGATGGGGCTGCGTAGAGGTTAATGCTGGTTCGTGGGCCTCTCAATAGAATAGGGCCATCTCGATGAGAATACTTGATGAGAATTACCTAGAGTGTTTAATGGCGCATATTACTTTGTTCTCCAGGCACCGGGGCGCTTTAAAACCCAGACCGAGAGAGGTTAAAACCGTAGATCAATGTGTTTAAAGCTAAGAGAGGGTAACAGCTAGCAATCTAATGTAACCAGTGTAATAGAGTTAGGATCGGGGTAGACTGTGGTTTTTCTCTGGTTTAATGTAGGGTTTCCCCTCTGCAAACGTCGCCTCGCCGTGAGTCGCGCAGCTGAAGGATCTATTATAGATCTATATCACCAGTTATGAGGTACCCGCTAGCAGAAGTCTTCTCTCAGAATCAGTCGAGTCATGCAGCTCGATCTCCGCGAAGAACGAAGCTTGATTACTGCTGGGAGAGAAGCGATACTCCCCTCGATGACAGACACACTCTCCATTATCCCGAGACCCCAAAGATTGAGACATACGGAAGTAGACTGAAAAGATCTCGAGTCGTCTGATGAAGTGAGGTCAGGTAAGCCGCGCCATGCTCGGTGCATGGGATTCTAGTTGTTAGTGGTGGCCTGCGAATGGGCCCTTTGTGATGCTACATAGAGCTAGCTCTAGACGCAGCACTGCAATGAGCCATCTTGAATGAAAGTTGTCAGTATTGGCTCTCTCATCGTGGTCAGGCGCTGTAGTCAAAAGGGGCACTGCAGTAACAAAAGAAGGCGTCTACTAAATATAGCGCTCTCGACGTCAGATTAGGACTAGCAGAGCGTCTCGACGGTCTGGGAGAAGCAGGTAGTTCAAGGATGTTCATCTAGATAGCTGTATGATTTACTGGTCTATTATGAGTATGTATCTGCGTTCCCTGGTATCTCATCACCTGTCCCTTGCGACTTTTACTCCTTATTCCATCAAACCGTAGTCCAACTTCTTCATAAAAGACCCAGAACTACACGAAGCAGCTTACCTGTTCCACACCCTCACATAATCCACCTCCAGCCTTGAGCTCGCCACGGTATCATCCTGATCCTCAGTCACATCCCGACCAACAGTAACATCCAGCAGCAGAAAATGCCCTTGGTATGCAATTTTCTCCCAGGCATCCCGGTTGCCGACATCCCGCCCGCTTAGCGAAAACGTCTTCACCCCGTCCAGATACCACTTCAGTGTATTGTCTTCCCACATCTCCGTCCCGTCGCTGCTGAACTGCGTGCGGTCGACCTCGAAGCCAAGGTAGTGCCAGTTGCAGTCCCTCCATAGAGCACTGCTCGTCAAGCCCGTGGACTCATTACAGGGCCCGCCGGGTGCGGTTCCGCAATGCAGTGCCTGATGGACCGTCTCCTCGCCTTGGACAATCTCAGCGATATCCCACTCCGACACAGCCGGCCAGTCCAGGCACGTATCTCGGTCATTCCCGCGGATCTCTGCGCCGAGTGCCCAGAAGCGAAAGGTGAATGCATCCGCAGGCGATGTTTTTTTCAGTGTCGAAATCGCGACACCTGCAGCGGCACACCCCGTCTTGATCCGCGCGTCGATGAATAGTTTCCCGCCGCGCTCGGCCTTGAAGTCTTTGCGGACTGTTTCGAGACGCGCGCTTGTCCAGGGCCCATCGCTTTTCTTCCGCGGGGTGATGGATAGCGTCCCCTGTTTCGTAAGATGGATATTCTCAGTATTCGCCGTATATGACTCGATATGGAGTCCATGGTCTTCCCAGCTGGCCGGGTAGCTCTGCCCTGTAGCGTAGAGCCATTTTGCAGTACTGGGCTGTTTGACTGCACCGCTGGACGGCTGGTTGAATTCTTCGTGCCAGGTGAGACTGTACCCGGCCAGCAGAGGCTTATTGGGCCCTGAGTCCAGGCCGCGAGAGGAGATTGCACGAGCGCCGTGCGAGTGGGGTTTATGATTATGGTTGTGACTGTGGCCGTGAGCTGTCGTTGTTGGTGACAGTATAAGGACGAGTGTGAGGAGTGCGGCTGAGATGAGGGTTGGCGGCTTCATTGTGGGTATGTTCTTGGATCATCTAAGGCTATGGGCCGATGGCCGATATATCAACCATTTCAGAAAAATAAAAATAAAAGCCAGCCGCAGCTTTATTCTGGGCATTGCCAGCGGAGATCGCTGATTGGTGGATATTGCATCTAGACCGGTCTGGCCAGCTGGATGTTTCGCAGAGCGTTTCACGATGATCGAGTTGCCATGTCTTAGTGTAGAGACATTTTTTTTTATTACTTCGTTATCCTATTATTGTCATTTTTAGTGTCTTTAGTGTTGTTAAAAGTTGTTAGTACTGTTGGTACTGTTAGTATTCGATATTGTTAATATTGCTATGTTGTTATTGTTATTGTTATTATGAGATTGCTGCTGTAGCTGCGCTGGATGGCCTGCTTTACTGCGCTCGGTGAATCACGATACAGTAGAGTTGTCTATGTTCTACCCTGCAAGCAAAGTTGATCCCAGGGCCAGCTATTCCCTCTACTGCTGGACCTGGAATGGATCATACAGAGGGTCGACAAGTAGCCCATCGAGCTTGTGGGTAACCACCCGCCCGTCTTTCAAGAGACCGACCAAATCCTCTCGAATGCGATCCAGGACGGTGATATCCTCCAGAGGGTTCGCCTTGAGGATAAGCAGGTCCGCAATACCCCCGCTCCTGATACAGCCCAGCTTCCCCTCCATCCCCAGGTACTTGGCCGCGTTCACGGTGGCAGATTGTAGAATCTCAGGGGCAGTCAAGACACCAGCCCTGATCCGAAACTCCTGGTTCTGCAGCGGATGCAAGCCCGCCAGAAGATCGGATCCGTAGCACATTGCCACGCCGGCGTCACGGAGGACCGCCAGAGCATCCAGGCCGCCTCGAAGGACCTCCCGGTTCTTCAGCTGGCTGGCCTCGTCTAGGAAGTGCGAGAATGCTGGCTGCGCCATGCCGTAGTATGTTACGAGCGTCGGAGTGAATGTGACCCCCCTGTCTCTGCAGTACTCTGCCGTCTCGAGGTCGATAAAATTTCCGTGCTCGATCCCGCGGACCCCATTGTTGACCGCGTGGCGGATCGCATCCACAGTATAGCAGTGCGCGGTCACGTACTTGCCCGAGTACGCAGCAGTTCTCGTGATTGCCTGGATCTCCTCTGCCGTGAACTGCACCATATCCAACGCATCAGAGGGGGAGGCCACGCCGCCGCCACACATGATCTTGATAAAATCTGCGCCCCGGCGCAGCTCGTCGCGGACGGCACTGAGGCAGGCGGGTACGCCATCGCATATCCGTGCTAGAGACGGCGAGTGTCCACCACAACATCTCTCTTCCTCGCCTTGGAAAGCGGCGCGGGAGTCGCCATGCCCGCCCGTCTGCGAGAGTGCCTTTCCTGCGATGAAGAGGCGCGGGCCAGGCACAAGGCCTTCGGCGATGGCGTCGCGCAGCGCGGCGTCGGCGCCTCCCGTGTCGCGCGCCGTTGTGAATCCGCGGAGGAGCATCTCTCGCGCGACGTATGCGGCGCGGTGGGCGAGGCTTGTTGGGCTGGCAGAGAACATGTCTCTGAGAGCAGTGCTGCCGGGCGTTGCAGTGAGATGCACGTGGCAGTCTATCAGGCCAGGGCAGATGTAGTGGCCCTTTAGGTCTATGACGGTGGAGCTGGAAGGGGGGGTGTAGTTGCCTCTAGCGACATCTACAATAAGACCGTCCGCAATCCGGACAGACGAATTCGGGATGATCTTGCCGGTTTCGACGTCGACTACATTAGCATTGATAAAGGCGATATCGGGGCCTGGTTCGCGCGGAATCCAGGGTTTTGCAGGAACGGTGCGCATTTATACGAGGTAGGTAGTTGCAAGGTCAAGATTTTGGAAAACGACAGAAATGTCGGCGAATCCTCCCAATCTTTCTGGGCTCGAACAGTTGGAGAACTACAAGCGGGGGACGTGATGGCGCCCACCAGTCAGAGTCCGTACAGGTTGGAGAACGGATTGGCCACGAGTGCCCGCATGGTTATATGGCATACGAAGCGAGGTTTATCCGGCATTGGACATGTACAAAGCTAGATAATCCTACTACTGGCCTTGGTACTCCCATGGATTGGGACTCTAAATGTTGCTCCAAGTAGAGGCCATGTTGACGGGACGAGACAAGTAGTATTCTAGCAACAATAAGATTTGGCTTTAAACCTTGACGATTTCTGGAATCAAGGTATCTTCGCTGACAAACCTTGAACTTAGGGAGTCATTGCCGAGTCAAATGAATATTGTCATGCAGTATTGGTACAACCGCGTACAAGTGTCAGTAAGTGGAGAGGAAGGGCAGTTTTCTTGACTGGAGACCCAACCCGTCTTGAACATACCAGTGAATAATGGTCAACAATTAAACTAACTCAGATCAGCAGTTTAAAATAATGTAAAGAGCAAGCAAGTTGAATTGTGCAGTTGTCCGTTCGAGAATTAAGGATAAGGAGAGAGGTGGTTAAAAAAGAAATATTCAAGGGCCCGAACCGGGATTTGAACCCGGGACCTCTCGCATTCGAGACTTAACAGCCCAAAGCGAGAATCATACGACTAGACCATCCGGGCTACTGTTGAAAATTTATATCCTCTATATTAATCTATGTACGTACATAATCACTCTTTCTACATATATGCTTCAGTCCTTGCTCGAAAACTGCTGCACCCACGCTGTGGCTGCATTCAGTAGGCCTTTCTAATTTTTTCTGTTGAAAGTCTTACAACGAGTCGTCGTACCCCATCGCACAATTATAGCACAGTTGAGAAGGTCTTGGGCACGCCCCTTGTGAAGCTCGACTTGAAGTCCATTTTGCGAGGCAGCAGATCTAGTATAGCCCAAAATGTCGCTGGCTGGCCAAGGCCCACAGGCAGCAGAGTGCCGAAAATGGGTTGCCATTATGAGACGCCATCTACCTGCAGACTGGGCAGACTTTTGTTGCATCCGGCTGCTTCCATGGCTCTTAACACGGCCCACTACTGTTGCCTATATATACCTCCGCCATTGCAACATTTGATTTCATTTACAAGCCACGAAAGCAAACAGGACTTCAATGGTATTAGCTTCTAGGGTATCTAGAATGATAAAAGGGCCGCTACCAGACTGTCGCGGGGATAATGCTCCTGCAGCAACAAGTTAAAGTGGCTTTGACCTTCCTCTTATCTTCAAGGATAAGAGTGAAACCTAGTGCTACCAATACGACAGGTCTGTGAACTATCCTCTGCGCCAGCTTAGCAAGCCGAGTGCCGATGTGCTACGAAGGTCTACGCCTTCAGGTATAGAGTATGCCCGAACGAGCTGGGTGGTACCGCGGATGGAAGATGTTCACCATGCCCCTTGGCGTACGCAGGTTGGTCATCTACAGTTCCAGTCTAGGTGAGGCTCCCAACGACTGACGGATCGATAGCAAGGTTTTCAGGGATGTGGCATGGAATAAATATAAATTCGAGTCCAGGATGGCATTCGTCCTCCGATCATCCTACAAAGTCCGAAAGCGAGTTTCCATTTATTTGCACAAAGGGATATAGTACCTTGCTGGGAACCTGCATCTGACTCCGTTACGAGTATGCTGGCAGCTCATTCGTGTCTTCCGGCCACTTATTCTGTCGTCTCTATTGTTTCCCTGTGCGTCTCATGTACTTGGTGGTCTTGGAGAAGAAAAAAATGGCTGGAGTAGGTAACGAGGTGAAATATCCCACCTCGCCTAAGTAAGTGGCTGTCAATAATGTGATAACAGCTTTTCTGCTATGGATTTCTCTTATTTGGCCGGAGGCACTGGGCTGATCCCTCAGCGCCACCTGCGCTCTGTTTGATCCTTTGCGGTGTCGCTTGACCGAGAACTTGATCGAATCAACGGCTAAGTGCGTCGCTCAGCAGATCAGTAGTTAAGCGACTGAGTGTGAATGTCTTTAAATTTTTTTTTTTTTTTTTTTTTTTTTTTTTCTCTGTGGCAGCAGATGGCCCAGGGCTTGAAGCTGTTGAACAAGCTATATATTTTGGATTAGCGGCATTCCATATGAATCCGGGATCCACGGTCGACGCGCAAAATTTCCCTGTGACGAAAGCGGCACTTGAGCTCTGCCCACAAATAAAGAAGGTCAATAAAGAAGAAAGTCAGGTGCTCCTCAGCTCTGAATGCGGATGATCAAGTGTTGCACCTCGGGTCGGCACAAAAAAAAAGGAAAAGGCAAAAGAAGTAAGGGCCCGAACCGGGATTTGAACCCGGGACCTCTCGCATTCGAGACTTAATAGCCCAAAGCGAGAATCATACGACTAGACCATCCAGGCGGAAGTTAAAAATTATATCCCAGACTAACTCTGCATTCGCTCATTCATTTTTTTCTTGACGTTCACTGCCAATACGCCACCATGTTGACAGATATGCTACAGGTATACATCTTAGGCCTCTATATAAGCCTGGAAAAGCATCTCCAAGTCTCCCTGCGTGTTAACTGTTGGTGTATATACTCCAAAAGCACAACTATCAATTCTCTAATATAGAAAAAGGAGCTTTGGGTTTTCAGCTTCTCGTCTATCAGTCGAGTCTCTAGCCGTAGCGGCCGTGGTTGTATGGTCTTTCCTCTGACGCCGTTAGCATCACGTGTTCTGCAGGTTTGAGTAAAGTTCGCTTCTGATCAGATCATAGGATAACACGGAGAACCATGCCGCTCATTGATGTCATTGACATATCAGTTTCCAGATCCAAGTCACAAAGTGAACTCCTGCTGATCAAGCTTCAGACAGTATATCCTCGAGTAACAATGATGTTAGGCAATAACGGAACCCGGAGAGCCTCACTGTGGAAGCCGGTCGCGGTTTCCTCGGATATCTCACGCCTGCTGTTATCCCTCATTGTAATTACCGTGGCAGAGACCAATTCCTGGATGATTACAAGCAGGGTGAGACCACCATTGGCAAAGAGAATGAGTGGCTACTAGTCACAGGTGTTGGCCGGACAGCCTTCAAGATACATTTCCTGGAACAGAAACATCGCCCTTCTCCCGCTGGGCAGCTTACGACCGAGAGCTAGAAGTCTTGCTTATAAGAATGACAAAACATCTTGCACACGAGTCTGCTTCGCGAACCTTCAATACCATTCTACTGGATGCCATCGACCCAATGGGACTGAAATATTCCCTTGTTCAGATTGGAAGCTCTACCCATTTCGGCGCTGGCGGCGCGAAGGAGGCCGACGAAGCCTGGACACCTGAACATGTTCCCCGTGATCGGTCCCATACCTGGCCCAGTGTTGTCCTCGAGGTTGCCTACTCGGAAACGCCAGCACAACTGCAAAGTGGTGTACGGCTCCGGCATCGAGAATCTCAGGGCGATGTCAAGGTCATTTTAACAATCCATATTTACAAGTCGTGCAAAAGCCCCGACGGCCCAGTTGGAGTCAGAGCGGGGAACTCAAGTTGTAGACGCAGCAGTAGTCATAGGATGGCCATGCAAACTACAAGAGTACGCCCCAGATCACAATTGAAAAGTGGGAGGAAATGGAGAAAAGCACAAACGGGCGTTTTCAAAGAACGCAGAAGACTGTGATTATGCGGAATTTTGGCGGTATTCGCTTCACTGGGGCGCCTCTTGTGATTGCGTTCCATAAAATCTTCCTCCGGCCACCCAACAATCCAAAGGAGCAAGATGTTGTGCTCAATCATAACCAACTGGAATTCTTGGCTGAGACGATATGGGACCAGCAACAGTTTAGAAAGCGGGCAACCGCGGGGCAATTCCCTCTCTCCAAGCACGATCTATCTAGCAGTGGTCTTTGCTCGAAATGCGGCATAAGATTGACTTGAGGCGGTCGATAAGCAACGGAAACCTGATTATCCTACTTCCGCACTTGAACTCTTTGAATGCGAAGACTAGACGAAAGCGGTCCGGTTCAGCCTGCTTGACCACAGCCCGTGCTACACGATTTTTTCCTCGGTAATTTGCCTCAACATGAACAATCGAATTCGTTCTCAAGCAAATTGTCTAACAGACCAATTTTTATGCTAGTGCTCACGAAAACATGCAGCTCAATATTTCCGAGTCAATCACCAAGAACCATCTTACATCACTCCGAGGCTTTCTTCGGGATCCCAACGCTTCAGGAAACAGAGACGATTCTTCATTTCCTCGGTGAGATAGAGAAACCGAGGCTTGGGTCATTACATTAAGATGCTCTTCCAACAGCTAAGTGTCTGGAGAGGGTTGTGGCTTGGTTAAAAGCACTTGGTCCCGACACTTGCAATTTTGACGAGTTATCTCTCTAGGAAGATCTTGCTAAAACAGCCATATAGGCTGGTAAGCAGGATCCTTCTGTTGCTTATGGCTCAATTGGATAATTATAGGGATACGTTGCTTAACAAAGCCTATGTCTGGTAAGTAGAATCGTACTATCTTTACCAACCAAAACATACATGAGTGTGTCTCTGGGGGCGTTTGTGTAAGTGGTTTATGATATTGGTTACAATCAAGTCGCAGCGATAGCTACACCTTGAACTTTGGTTGCGATTACTCCTAAAGAGCCATAAGGAAAATCGGTGTGTACTCAAATCGGTTTAACTATCCAGCCATTCATGATTACCTACTTATATTGCTAATCAGGATAGTCCATCACCACCAAGCAATCAGAAAAGACGGCGAATAGTTTCAGTCTCAGTGTGCACAATCGGGGTCAGCATTGCGCACGCAGCCCTCTCAACTTCCCCTCTGATACCTCGTTCATCTATTAGAAGAAAAGGACAATAAATAACCATAATCCTTTCACTCGGCAGGTACCTGGTTGTGTAAGGGGGAGAGAAAAAGGCGAAAAGATTATAGGCGAAAAAAGAATCTGAAGGCCCGAACCGCGATTCGAACGCGGGACCTCTCCCATTTCTGATACATGTTTTATGTACCGGGCGCTGCCCCCGAAGGGAGAATCATACCACTAGACCATCCGGGCTTCTGTTATGATACGTGGCTTTGTACTGTTTTATATTCCATAATTCATTATGCTGTCCTTCTCATGTTGCATTTTGATTTTACTTTTGTATCGATTTTGGTGTCGAATCGCGTTCTCTAAGTGTACTGGTACAATTTATCTTACTTTAAGCCGATTACCAATCCAAAATTGCCAAGCCCACAATTCTAAGATCTTTGCTCAAGGAGCTTCGCTAAGCCTAAACTGCCAAATTCGTAGAAATGCTGCCTAGCAACTGTTGAGGGAGAGCTGATGAAGAATGGGCATACGCCCGACCGTTCATCATTTGGCCAGTACAGGCGGGGAGTATGCCCCCAAACAAGGCATCGTAATGGTGTAGTGTGATCACGTAGATTAGGCCGCACGCTCTCATCGATTGTATCTCATTAGAGAACTTAACATTCTCTTTGACCTTCCAAGCAAGCAAGTGATTATCTATTAATTGAGGGCTTTGTCGATCAGTGCAATCTCGCTGGTAGAGTCTCACTTTCGTCCATCAGCCGTACAGGTAACGGGCTGCTGGCCAGCAGTAAAGTGGAGTAACCAGTTACCTTCTTTTCTTTTCTTTTCTTTTTTTTTTTTTTATACATTACACTTTTTCTGTTGGACGTTTATATGAGATGGCACGGATGCTCCAGTAGCATTGTGCGCTTTCTGTCGTTTAGTATGTCAACGAGTAGATCGTCAAGTGCATTTTTAATTGTCTAAAGAACTAGGAGTAACTTCGATGAGCATCAACTATAAATACACACTGATCAAACGATCACAATATTGATCTGATTGCATAGCGGGGTGGTGCAAACGGAGACACCTTGCACCTCTGGGTCTATGAGATATCCGACACTTTCAGTATTCTATATTTCTGGAGGATCCCGCGACGCAGAAAGTAAACCGAATCTCCAGGTCCTACACCATATACCTAAATTGCGGATTCTACAAACGTTAGGTGGCCCTAGCCAATCCGGTAGAGCGGACTTACAGTCTTATCCGTCAAATCATCCTCATACGCATGCTCAAACCCCTCCAGAATGCCCGTCTCGTCCCGTCGTCGATTATCCCGTAAACATACCACCCGATAGACGAAGACCAAAACCCCAGCAACAAAGGTCGTCACCACGGTGACCACAAATCCCGGGACATATCGCGGGTAATCCTGCTCTCGGAAACAGAGCGGACCGACGAAATTGCCTAGACAGTACCCGATATACAAGCCCGATGACGAAAGCGACCGTTTCGTGTAGCCGGCGATATTTGCGATTTGGAGACCCATTAGCACCGCATACCCGGCACCCATCGTGGGCATGATGTAGCATGCGAAGAGAAGTCCGCCTGTCTCGTTCAGCGGAAGGCGCAGAAGGAGTAGCGAAGCGACCATGGTGACGAGCTGACAGGCGATCACCAGCCAGGAGCGGATGCCTTTGTTCGCAAACTTGTAGGAGAGGTATGGTAAGATGAGCATCATGGTACCTGCGTAGAAACCGGACGGTATGACGAGGAGAAGACTCTCTAGAGTACTAAATCCAAATGAGTTGATGATGATGGGGGTAAAGGTCGAGATCGGCGCATTGGCTATCATAGCCAGTAACGCGGTGAAGAAGATCAGCCAGAACTTGAGGTCGAGGAGCAGCTCGACGACCTGGCCCATTTTGAAGTGCGTATTGCGGATGCCCGAGTTGTTAGTCCTCAGACGCGCGACGGAGATGTACCGCTCGCGTTCGGTAAACCCCCGGGCGGAGACGGGGTCTGAGGGGAGGACAAAGTCGAGGATGAGACCCCAGGTGATTGTGAGAGCACCGGCGAAGAGATACATGTACTTCCACGAGGACAGCGAGCCTTGGATATGGCCAAGACCGTAGTTGACGAGAGGAGAGAAGATGCTGACGTATCCGGTACAACTATACCAGACTGTGCTAGAGCATTAGCAGTGCCGATCAAGAAGCAATTGGGATAGAGAGAGACGTATCCCATCCGGAGAGCCTGCTCGTCTTTCTTATACCAGCCACCCTAGACGATCAGTACCTTGTCGGGCGCAGGATCATGAGACGAACCACGATCATCATGAACATCGGACTGATTCCGCTTTCCAACATACCCAGTAAGAATCGCTGAGCGTACAGGGACCGATAGTTGTGGCATAGAGGGGTGAGGATCAGGCATAAGCCCCAGATCGTGACGGTGCCAGCGGCTACGTGGCGGATAGGGTATCTCTGGGCAAGGAACATGGTCGGATACGCGCCGACAATGAAACCAAGGTAGAAGATGGCTGCAGACATTGCATATCGATTACCGATGAGCAGGTCCAAGTCCTCACGCAGTCCAAACAGAGCCTGACGTGTCAGGCCAGTCAGTACAGCACAGTATTCCAGTACCTAAGTTAGGGCTCGCCGGCTTACCGCCTGGGAGAGCATCGCCTTGTCGTAGTACTGCAATCCGTAAGTGAGGCATAGCAAGGGCAGCAATCGCCAGTCAACTTTGCGGATAAGGCGCTTCTCATCACTCGGCTGCCATGACTCGACCCCAGTGTAGCGAGCCAGCACTTTCATGGCCTCATCGGTGTGGGTGGTGTCGATCGCAGGGAGTTGCTCCGTAGTATTCTCGACATGGTCGACTTTTCCGTTGCCCTTGTCGGACAGGCTCTCCTGTGTAAACGTGTCCATCCTGGCGCGTTGACCGGAAACAGATTAGGCAGAGGTATTTGGTGTCCTAAGGAGGCAGTAGCCGGGCTGGGGATGGGGGACCTATTTTATATACAAGGACGTGAAGCCGTGACAGCCAAGGCCGGAACAGCTGGAGGCCGCTGGCTCAATGATTAAGTGGAGTACGGAGAGACCTACGTACAAAGCACAGGAATCCCGAGGGGGAAGCTAAGGAATTTCGGGGAAAGCTAAGAAGTGGGACCCGATAATGGCGATTATGAGACTATTCCAATACCTCTTTAGGGTTTCGGCTTCTGTATCGCTGACGGTATTCATGCTTACTGCCGGTATAGCACTAGCCTGCCCCTCTCAGGCTTGAACGTTTCTCCTCCACATTCAGAATGGCGGGGTGTTGAGTATAGCCGAGCTGTCGTCTCTCTTTTAAGGTATACTGACCGGTTTACCAGGTAGCTGACCACCAGCTCATCATTCTCTGGACTACGTACCAATATGTCTCGTAACCGCGTTCAGATACCCCCAGGGGCCAGCATAACCGTCAGACTCATCAACCCCGTCAATTTTGGTCCTAGCCGGCTAGAGCGGTTCATGGCGCCCAAGGTCCCGGGGCTCGAGGGCCATGCACGAACTCCAGCACTCTCATTCCTGCTTGAACACAGCTCCGGCCGCAAGCTGGTTTTCGACCTGGGCATCCGCAAGGATTACCAGAACTACGCGCCCAAGATCGCGGAGTATATTCCGACGACGGGGTACAAGATCGAAGTGGAGAAGAATGTGGTGGATACGCTGAAGGAGCATGGAGTGGCTGTAGAGGATATTGAGGGGGTGATTTGGAGGTATGTGTAGATGTCCATGTCATGCCGCTTTCCGGGAGACTAGATAGCTGAAGACGCTGAGGTAGTCACTGGCATTGGGACCATATAGGGGACCCATCTACGTTCCCTCCAAGTACTGACTTGGTCGTCGGGCCTGGATTCAAGGACGGTATGCTCCCGGGCTACCCAGCGAACCCTGACTCTCCCATCCTTGAGAGCGATTATACGTGCGTCCGCCCCGCGTTCCCAGTTCCCCTTTTCTGTTAAACGGGACGCGACAATGCTGACTCAAAAGTATATTGCAGCGGGCGCACCCTCCGCGAAATCACCTTCGACGCGCAGATGTTACGCATCGGTCGATTCCGAGCTGTAGACTACTTCGACGACGGCTCCTTCTACCTTCTCGATAGTCCGGGTCATGCGATTGGGCATCTCTGTGGACTCGCACGTACAACTGTGAACCCGGATACGTTCATTCTTCTCGGTGGTGATATTGCACACTATGTAGGGATATTCCGACCATCCGTGCACCTGCCTCTACCGAGCACTATACCGCTTGACCTTGACCCATTGCATACAGTAGAGGCAGGATTCTGTCCCGGGACTGCGTGGGAAGCACTCCAATCCAGCCGAGGCCGAAAGACGACGGACAGTCTGTTCGACCCGACGTTTGGGTATGACGTCCCGCTGGCGATGGAGACGATCAGAAAGTTACAAGAAGTTGATTGCGACGAGGACGTGTTTGTGATCATCGCACATGACGGTGCTGTTAGAGACGGAGTGCCTCATTTCCCGGCGGCTCTGAACCAGTGGAAGGAGAACGGGTGGGCGAGGAATCTTAGATGGGCGTTCCTAAAAGACCTAGAAGGGTATTGGAGGCAAAAGGGATTGATAGAGTAAAAGTAAATAAGTGTAGTCGATACTCGCAGGAAATGAACGTTGCTCAAGTCGACCCCGGCAAATATCTGTACCAATCATCCTCTCTTCGTTCTCCAACCGAGGCTGGAGCCGTGTCTCGGCAGTCCATTGTAGGATAGCCGGCGGCACTAACTGAATAGGCGCTCACGCAGGCGAAGTGCAGGTGTTCTCATGCGGCGGTCCAATGGACTGCCGACTGTGGGGATCTGGGGATATAGAATAGCTCATCCTGGGCTGCGGTACAACTAATCTATCCTCTCCCTCTCCGTTCGACGCATTTTGATTCTAATATTACTCACAAGTAAAAACAGCGCTGTTCTCACGAAATACTCTATTAGCACAAAAGCACAATACACCCCCAAACACTACCAATCATGGGCAGCATCGGACACCCGCCACTCGAGCAAAACAGCTCCCTCAACTATGACGTCCTCATAATCGGAGCCGGGCTCAGCGGGATACACTCCCTCCACCGGATGCGTGCACTTGGTCTCCGTGTAAAGGTCCTAGAGGCCGGTGGAGGGCCCGGTGGGACATGGTACTGGAATCGGTATCCGGGGGCGAGATTGTATGTCTCCACCATGTTCAGCGGACTCAGATAGACTCTAACTCTGGCTATGAATTACGTGAAGTGACTCCGAATCCTACTCCTACGGCTTTAGCTGGTCGCAAGAAGTCCTTGATGAATGGTCCTGGTCGGAGCATTTTGCCGGACAGGCAGAAACACTTCGGTACTGCGAGTTCCTTGTCTCGAAATTCGATCTGGCACGGGATATGCAGTTCAACACGCGGGTGAAGCAGGCTCATTATCAGGAGGATAGTAGGAGCTGGCTTCTCACTGACGAGAAGGGCAATACATATTCGTCCCGGTGGCTGGTAACATGCATGGGAATCCTGAATCAATACACACTACCGAACATCCCAGGCGTGCATGAGTTTCAGGGTCAAGCAATCCATACGGCGCGCTGGCCTCACGAGCCGGTGACGTTTGAGGGCAAGAGAGTTGGTATCATCGGTACTGGCGCAACAGGAATCCAAGCCATCCAAGAGATTGTCAAAACAGCAGGACACCTCACCGTCTTTCAGCGGACTCCAAACTGGAGTGCGCCCTTGAACAACGGCCCGATCTCGCCCGAGGAGATGCAAGAGATCCGCAAAGCGTATCCCGAGATCTTCAAGAGATGTAGGGAGTCGTACTCGTGCTTTCTGCATAAATCGAACCCGACCTCAGTCTTTTCAGTCTCTGCAGAAGAGAGGGAGAAGTTCTGGAACGAGCTCTACAAAACGAAAGGATTTGAAAAGTGGCTTTCGAACTACCATGACATCTTCACAAATAAGGAGGCGAATGATCTCTACTCCGAGTTCATTGCAAACAAGATCAGAGAGCGTGTGCACGACCCCGTAACGGCCGAGAAACTTATTCCCAAGTGTCACGGCTTCGGCACGAAACGCGTACCGCTGGAGTCGGGGTACTTCGAGGCTTTCAATCGGTCCAATGTTGAACTTGTGGATGTGAAGAGCGATCCAATTGAGCGGATTACTGCAAAGGGGGTCAAGACGCGGGATAGCGAGTACGACCTGGACATCCTCATCTACGCAACCGGGTTTGACGCGGTCACTGGTGCATTTACGGCCGTGGATTTCCAAGGTGTCGGTGGCGTGAAACTCAAGGACAAATGGAAAGATGGACCGCGGACCTTCTTAGGGCTCTGGGTCGAATCGTTCCCGAACATGATGATGGTGATGGGGCCGCATCAGATGTTCGGCAACTTTCCGCGGTCTATCGAGTATGCAGTGGGCTGGGTCAGTCGGTTCATCAAGTATGCATGCGAACGAGGTATATCGTATGCCGAGTGTACGGAGAAGAAAGTTGAAGAATGGACAGAGCACGTGCATGCTTGTGCTGAAGGGCTGTTGGCTAACAATGTGGATAGCTGGATGACCGGAGTGAACAAGAACCTGGCGCATAAGCAGAGGCGGATCATTGCGAGGTACAATGGACCTGCGCCAGGGTATAGGGCTAGGGCAGACGATGTCGCCCACCGGGGGTATGAAGATTTGAAGTTGGCTTAACCGATCCAGGGCATACCAGGGCCAGGATGATTGAGAATTTAGATAGCCAGCTGACTGTAGCTACATGAACAAATTCAAATCTGAAAAATTGTGATTCCCGAACAGGTCCTCAAACTGCATCATTGTGCCTGGGAAGGCATCACTGAACTGGAGCTCATCCGTCTGGGGAACGAGCAGTCTCTCTGCGATTCCACTAGTCTGCGCAGTTGCAAAAGGAAAATAATCAATCCAGTCCATCCCATCTATGGGGTTCCCATGCGCCGTCTCATTGTTTCCACCACCCAGACCGCGGGCAGAAACAGCAGCAGCAGCAGTGCCATTGCCAGTATCGAGATGAGGCGCCTGCTCGCCACTCGCCAGAGACAGCAATGCCTCTGCCCCGGCTGCACTTCCACTCCCACTACCACGAGCATCGGACCTCAACCGCTGGAACCCCCGGTGGAAGATATTCGCCGTCGGCCACATGACTCTCAGTTGGTCGACTGCTAGCGTCAGGATATCGAGGTCCTCGTTAGCAGCAGCAGCGAGTCCGTCGACTCTACAAGCCTGGAGAAGCGCAATAAACGCCAAACTAGTGTACCACCCTGTGATTGCCATAAGCCATTGCGTAGAGCCCCGGGAAAGTATGTCCCGCAAGACTCTCGCCAGGCAAGAGGCCGCGAGAATCGCAGGCTGATACGCTTCAAGGGGAGTATGGTGGGGTTGTTTCAGGTGGAGCAGAATTATCACTGCAAGGTAAGGCAAATGCAGCTGGTGGACTTCACGGTTAAAGGATGTCGTTCGGTTGGAATGGATGGGGAGGGTTAGATGTGGTGGGAGGGAATGGACCCAGTCTATGAGCTGCTTTGCGAGGTGGGTGGGGAATGCGCCGGCATTGCTGCCGTTCGCGCGCGGTCGAGAGAGGTACTTGGCTATGCGGCCAATGATCCCACACAGACGGACCCAGTAGATGAAGATCTCGGCCTGCAGGCGCACAGTTTGGTCCTGTATGGCATCGGGAAAATCGTCAAGCGTGGGCTCAGCTATATCACAGTCCTCGGGGTCTATAGTGCACGGTTTGTTTTGACAGATTGCCGTGAGCCGTTCCCGCGCAAAGGCAGTCCACCATATGCGGCGACGAATGAGGTGCGAGCGGCGGCTAGTTGGATGGTTATGCTGCGAGGCCGCTGGGCCAGGCCCGAATGAGGGCTGCTGATGCACGCCGAGTTGCTGGCAGTGCCTTATGACAACCGAGGTCCACCACCAGGAAGAATGACGGTGAAGCACTGTCGGTGGCCGTGGACTCCACCAGTAGAAGAGCGAGACGGCTTGTAAAGAGCGTACAACGTCCGGCTCCACGTCGTTGTAGAAGAGCTGGCGGGCACGCTCGTAATATGCAGCCGGCCCGTCGTGCGGCATTACAGGGGGCCGAAGGTGGCTGCCCACCACGGCCAGGGCGTTAACAAGTAGCGGCGACTGCGACAGTTCGTCGATGTTCAATTGATCACGGTCCAGCACCGGGCACCAAGGAAGACAGTACTCCAGGTACGTCTCGACAAAGCTCTGTTGCAGGTCAGCGCTGGGGAGCAGGCGGACCACCAGGGGCTTCTCCTCGAGCAGCCGCTGCTCCTGGCTGCGGGCATCGGCCTCGATCTCGAGCTCATAGTACCGCGACGACAGACCGCGTGTCTCCGTATCCTCTGTACGAGATGTCACCGGGGAACAGTTCTCTTGATCGAAATTGGTAGGATCGACAGCCGGAGGCGGCGCACTGGATGCTTGGGCGGCGGGCGTCTCTTCTAGCAGCGGAGGGGGGTTATCAAAGTCCCAGAGCCAGTCTGGCTGCGGCAACGAGAGCCCCGTTTCTGCACCGTCATGACGATTCTCGCTGTCAGTCTCTTGCGCGGTCGGCCGCTGCAGGCGCTGTGATCTCCTCGCACTGCCACTACTATCCGGCGGCGTCAAAGGAGTCCTTGCCCGCCTCAGGAAACGCTTCGATGGCCGCATACGACATTCTTTGCCGGCGGTGTCGCAATTGGAGCAGTTGGCGAGTCCCTGGCTGGTGCGGACCTGGAGATCGCATCGGATCTGTCTCGAGGAGCGACTAGCTTAGCCACAGTCTATTCCGGCGAAGTACAGAACGAAACGAGGCGTGGGTACCTTCTTACTGTGGCAGATGGTGCAGGCCAGCTCGGCCCGCTTGCGCTTCTGCTGATGGCCTGTGTATTGGAGCCAGGGGGCTCCGGCAGAGAGAACCATGCTGGTGGCCATGGCATCTCAGAGCTGGAGACCAGGATGAGAAAGATTCCCCTCTCGGCTGCACGAGGAGCTTCGGCTGTCAAATTTCTGGGGGTATGCCGATCTGGGGTGCGGGGAATGGGGTTGGAGTACGGGGATTGGAGAATAAGGGCTAGAGACCTCGGCAGGTGGAACTGAGAACGCGCTGACAACCGGACAGTACCCATAACCTGGAGTCCAATAAGCCGGCAAGGCCGATCTAACAGGCTTGCCAAGATTTATGGCCGAAAGATACGATCAAACAGCCGGTATCAACAACCACGGGGCCCTCTTCCTTCGGCCATCCCAATGCGGAAACTTGGAAGCCGTAGTTACCCGTCTCGCCCGCCGCGGGGTGATATGCTAGCAATGTCGTCTTGATCTGGGCATGCAGACGTGGCTCGTATGATATTATGTCTAGTTTATAAGAAGTCGACCAGGCGAGCTATCCTCTTTTCCACGAACTCACTTAGTCCGTCAACAAGGTACAAGATGGCCATCCCTACAGCGCAACAAGCGACCAACGGCCACGCAGAGTCCATCAGCAATGGACACACGAACGGCGGTGCAGCAGATGCTCCCAACTACGCCAGAGGTACATCCGGTCTTTCCGCTGAAGCGACGGCGACACCTCACCCCTGTTCCGTGCCCTTGAACCCCCAGTATGGGTATACGCCACGCAAACTGCGCGTCATCACTATCGGCGCAGGCTTCTCCGGCCTCTTGATGGCCCATAAACTGCAGCACAGGTTTCCAGAGCTCCAGGAATTTGTTACGCACAAGATATTTGAGATGCGCAGCGACGTCGGCGGGACATGGCTTGTTAATACATACCCGGGAGTGCAGTGTGATGTTCCTGGTACGTCTCTCATCTCTGGCACTTCTATGAGGACTAGCCCTAACGGCGACTGATGGACAGCACACATCTACGCCTTTCCGTTTGACCCGAACCCCAACTGGAGCAAGTTCTACTCTTCGGGCCCGGAGATCCAGCGCTACCTCAAAGACACTGTCGCGAAATGGCACCTCGACCGGGATGTTTATCTGAACACAAAAGTCATTGGCGCACGATGGATTGAGACTGAGGGGGTCTGGAGAGTCACAGTCGAGCACAACGGCGTCGCTCGCGACGAGTATGCAGAGATCCTCATTTCAGGGCAGGGGGTGCTGTGCCATCCGTCGTGGCCGTCCATACCTGGCTTGCATGATTTCAAAGGCAAGATTGTGCATTCGGCGGAGTGGGACCACGAGTTTGACTATTCCCACAAAAGAATTGCCGTCATTGGCAACGGATCAAGTGGGATCCAGATTACGCCCCGGATGGCCCAGTTGCCAGGGACGGAGGTGGTCAACTATATGCGCTCGGCTGCGTGGATCTACTATCGCGTCCCTCCGTCGAAGCACCTGGGCAGGGAGACGGATGAGGTCAATCCAGCCTACGCGGAGGAGGACAAGAAGAGGTTCCAGGACCCGCATGTGCATCGCGAGTACAGGAAGGGGATCATCAATCGGACGAACAAGGCCTTTAAGCTGGTATGCCTCCCTACTCCCTCCAAGCTCATGGGAGTATGAGACCAGACGGGACGAAAGAGCTGACAGAAAGCAGTTCCTCAAGGGAGAGAACAATGAAGAAGCAGTCCGTTTTGGGACTGAACAAATGGCTTCGAAGCTCAACTACGACCCCGAGTTGTGCCGCAAGCTGATCCCCAAATGGGAGGTCGGTTGTCGCCGCGTCACACCGGGTCCAGGATATCTGGAGTCGTTCTCGAGACCCAACTGCAACCTGAGTGACAGCCCGATCACCAAGATCACATCCAACGCGGTGCATACTGCGGACGGCAAGGTTTTCGAGTGCGACGTGGTCGTTTGCGCAACGGGATTCGATGTCTCGCACCGCCCCAGGTTCCCGCTCATTGGTCTGAACGGGGCAAATCTTGCTGAAAAATGGGCAGATGAACCAGAGTCGTATCTATCGGTGGCGACGGCTGGATTTCCCAACTACTTCATCTTCACGGGTCCAAACTCTCTCGGTGGGCACGGGAGTCTCGTCGAAGCCCTGAACTGGACGGGAGATTATTTTGTGAAATGGATCAAGAAGATCGCGACGGAGGACATCAAATCCGTGGTCCCCAAGAAATCAGCCGAGGAGGCGTTCGTGCGGTATGGAGACGAGGTGCACAAGACGATCGTCTGGACTGGGGGCTGTAAGTCCTGGTATAAGCGCAACAAGACGAACGGCCGGGTGACGGCGCTCTTTGGCGGCTCGGCGCTGTTGTTCAATCGGCTCATTAGCGAGTTACGCCCGGAGGACTTTGAGATCGAGTACCGGAGTGTTAATAGGTTTCGGTTCTTGGGGAATGGATTCATGGAGTATGAGGCTGACCCGGAGAGCGATCTGGCGTGGTATGTCGAATTGCCGGAGCCCTTACGGGCGTAAGACTGCATAGACGAGATAGTATAAGCTCTTTCGGTTATCCCATTTCTTAGCTCGGCTACACAAAGTACATATATAAAAGCTTGATTTCAACTACCCGTGGTCCAGGTTCTCCAAGTTTCATTGTGCTCTGTCTATCCGCCAGTATATTGCTCTGCTACCACTACTGCTACAGCTACAAAATGCCCATCCCATCCACTATGCGCGCCTGGAGAAAGCACAAAGGCAATCCTGCCCCGGTACAACGCTACAGATGATCAAAAATGGGTAAAGTTGAGTTGGCTGACTGCGTTCAGCTCTGGGAAGAAATCCCCGTCCCGTCCGTTTCTCCAACTGGACTGCTGGTGAAGCTCCTTGCTTCAGGAGGTAATTATCTCCACAGTTCTACGCTTTCAGACCTCGGTTATCAAGGCGCATGCTAAAAGAGAACGGTAGTCTGCCATAGTGATCAGGCGCTTATAGATGTCGAAGACCGTCCGCACTTTGATGACGTCTATACCCTTGTTTGTCCTGCCCACCTGCGTCTCCAAACTATCTCTCACATCGTACAATGTAGGGCCATGAAGGATGCGGTGAAATAATCGAAATTGGGGCAGAAGTTACCAATCAACAGTTTGCAATTGTACTCGAACCCGCCGTCTCTTCAGTAAAGCAGGAGTCAGTAGCTAATGCAGCTATACCTGACAGGGTACCCGTGTCGCCCTCCTCGCCGTTCCAGGCTGTGGTCTTGCGACGTGTTCTGAATGCGCCCGCAACCTCCCCCAGCTCTGTCCTGATGGAGCTCACCATGGGATCGGGCAAGATGGGTTCTTTGCCGAGTTTGTGGCTGTAGATCAGCGGGCAGCCGTGCCTCTTCCCGATGGTAAGCACCACTCCACGTTGTGCATTCAATCGACGAGTCAAAAACCGACGAGTCAAAAGCACTTTATTGCAGGTATCCTGAGTCCTCTAGGTAGGAATACTGACTCGATGTAGGCGTGCCTCCAGAAATCGGCGCAGTCGCAACCGACGCTGTATTAACAGCATACCATGGCATCGTGCGCCGCGCACAAGTCCAGAGCAACGAGACGGTCTTCCTCTTCGGTCTAGGTGGACTCGGGTTCAACGCGCTCCAGATAGTCCTGAACCATATAAAGGCTAGGGTGATCGTCTCGGACATGCGCCGTGAAAAACTGCTCGCCGCGAGAGAACTCGGCGTCCCAGAATCTGACATCGTCCCCGTCGACACTCCGGTCTCTATTCCCGAGTTCATAGCTTGGCGGGGCATAACAATCGATACAGTCCTTGAGTTCGTTGGGAAACGCCAGACCTTCTCCGATGCGCAGAAGATCGTCCGGCCCGGTGGGAAGATATTGTGTATTGGCACAGGTGACCGGGTGAATGATCTCGACATGAAGAACGGTATTCGGAAGCGATTGAGTTTTTTGTTCAACTATGGCGGACAGAAGCCAGATCTGGAGGAGATTCTGACGTTGATCAAGAAGAGAGTGTTAAGACCCAGGGTGCAGACGGGGTCGCTGAAAGACTATCCTACCTATTTGAGGAGATTGTGTGCAGGGGAGATTGAGGACCGAGTTGCCCTTGTGCCTGAGTAATGTATATGGACTAGTATATTCGAAGATTAGTGACTATTATCCATTTACACTTGCCCCCTTCGGCATCCCAATCCCAACGGCCGCCGTCGTCCCTGCGTCCACAGGGAGAATCGCACCGGTGATCCACCGCGCATGGGGTCCAGCCAGGAAGACCACCGCTGTTGCGCAATCCCATCCATTTCCCTCTGTTCCTAGCAGACTGCGTCTCCGACGGGCTTCGCGTGCTTCTTCGCTCATCCCGTTATCGGACGCGTACATCATGGGCGTGTAAAGCATCTATACGCGGGTAAATCAGCCCTAACTCTATGTAAAGCACAAGATGATGACAGGGAGAGGGACCATACCCCTGGGCAAACACAATTAACACGTATTCCATCTTCTGCATGATGCGCCGCCATGGCACGAGTCATATTCACAACGGCGCCCTTACTCGTCGGATACAGGAGATGGGGTGTCCCTCCCTTTAGTCCGGCGACGGACCCCATGTTCACAATACTCCCTTTTATTTCGCCGCTGTTCTTCTGCATGGCTGGGATGGCGTGTTTCGCCGTCAACACCATCGAGTTGACATTGACCTCGAGGCTTTTGCTCCATGATTCCATGTCAACAGTTACTGCTGTTCCCGGTGCCCCGGCGATACCGACGTTGTTGATCAATATATCGACCCGTTTAAACGTCGATAGTGCTTGGGCGACGATGGAGGAGCAATCGGTTTCGCGGGTGACGTCTGCTTGGATTGATACTGCTTGGCCATATTGCGACGACGATCGAGACTGCTCTTGGATCATCGACACTGTCTTCTCAGCCCATTCTAGATTCTTATCGGCGCAGAGAACATTGCATCCGTCACTGGCAAGAAGAATGGCGATTGCGCGCCCGTTTCCTATTCCATCACCAGCACAGCCGGCGCCGGTGACGATGGCACATTTTCCGGCGAGGGAGCGGGAGGGGGGTGTTGTCGGAATGGCGCTCATTCTGTTGACATTCGCACGGTCGTCACTCTGCCTGACCGGCAATGGGATCTGCTGGATATGAAAAAAGGAACCTGTCCCTCATCGCTCAGAGCGGACGGTTATCCTCGTTGGGATACCCGGCGGTTAGCCGGGGAGGGGTAGGGGACTTCCCCGCAGTTCAGCCGGTTTGGGAGGCGCTGATTTCATTAGGATACTTAATATACCTGTAGAGTAAACAAAGATTGCATACTTGTAGTGAAATCCTCGAGTCTATATTACTGTTTTACTGTTTTGCTGTGCTAAACCGTCATTATGCCTTCCCTCCCCCCTTACGCCTACACCGGCCCCGTCGACTGCACTATCACGCCGGACCCCAGCAAGCTCAAGGGTAAAAGCGTTATTGTGACTGGAGGTATGTGCGCCATACTATGTACTGGCCTCACCTGACGGACAGGCGCCAATGGCATGGGCGAAACGACCGTCCGCAAGTTCGCGGAGGCTGGGTATGTCTCTCACCGAAGTGATATATTGATCCCTTGAGAATTCCGCTTACAAGGGCGTTCAAAAGGGCCTTTGTGACAATTGCAGATTTGAACGTTGAGCGTGGCGAGCAAGTTGCCAGAGAACTTGGGCCGTATGCCAACAATTTTCCTAGTATGATTACTCTATCCTGACCTGGCCGCCAGGAATGCCCAGTTTATGCAATGTAATATCGCCAACTGGGACGACCAAGTGCGTGTCTTTGAAGCTGCAGTCGCAAATTCACCAAGCAGGAGCTGCGATATTGTCATTGCCAATGCGGGGATCAGTCGGGCGAGTGGTGACGACCTGTGGCCGTTGGACGGTGCCTTTCCCTGCCATTCCAGCTCAGATGGTATTGAGATTCGCTAATGATAAACAGATATCAATGCTGCACCTGTAAAACCAAAGCTGAGTATCGTCGACGTCAACCTCACCGGAACGCTCTACACATGGAAGCTGGCCATCCACTACTTCCGCAGACAGCCCGATACCGAGGACCGGGATAGGTGCTTTATCATCACCGGGAGTATGGTGGCCTGGATCGACTCGCCGGTACGTCCTGCTCATATTCACGCTAGCCGCAGGACTAACGATGCTGCCGGTAGGCCAACTGGCAGTACACCTGCACGAAATACGCCCTGCGGGGACTTATGAGGGTTGCGAGACGGAGTTCGTGGGAGCAGGGGATCAGGATTAACTATGTAGCGCCTTGGTACCTCCTCCCCTTCCTATCGGCGGGCCCATTCGTTCGGGGATGCTGACCGGGTAATGCATGGGGCCAGCTACATTAAATCCGCCATTCGCTCCCCAACATACGAGGCTGAGCTCGTAGCAAAGGGCGTTGAATTCGCGCCACAAGAGGCGGTCGCACGTTGTTTCATGAGGATTGCAACAGAGAGGACTATCAACGGTATGACTTCGAGACGGATTATCATAGGTACCATCCAGTTCAATACTGATAATGATTGGGATATCCAGGACACTCGTTAATGATCACTCCTCCCTCGGTAGCCAAAGAGGGCTTCAAGGACGTGGATATGGATGACTATGACAATAAAGAAGCTGATGACTATGAGTACTTCAAGCGTACACAGGAGATGCAGTTGAGGATCATTAAGGATCGGTGGGATGAGGGGTGGAGTAAAGCGCGGACGGCCGAGGGGGGTTTGAGGTAGATCGGACTTAGGGCAGTAGAGCAGGTTGTCGAATAGACCGGAACCCAGCATGTCTGGTATGGACACTCTGAGGTATGGTGACATGCTGCTGGACGGTCTTGCTTGACAGGCCCTAGACTTCAGGACATAGATCCAGAGGCATCCTAGATATCATATGTGACTCTAACCAAGGGGCTTTGCCGAATCGAAAACTAGCTTGGGATAATTTTATCGTAACTCACGTTTGTGTCCAGCGATAGTCGACATTAACTGGTCTTCTGTTTGAAGAGTTGAGCAAACATGCAATGAGCGATTGATCCAATATATGTCTATCGCGCCGCCGATTGAGTGGCAGTTTGTCGAGCTGGAACGTTCAGAGACGACTTGACAACCTTCTACATACGTCCTGTAGATGAAGAAGAAGAAGAAACAACTCTCAGGCAGTACTTGATCGAGTCTCGCACTGATGGAGCTCTCGGAAGACCAGTTGTAGTTATAGTAAGGTGAAGATGTATGGTGTTGGTGGAGGATTACTTACTTCAAAACTACAGGGAAATGCACTTGCGACGTCATGTTTTTTCTCAGAAGGCCCTTTGTACCTTGCCCAAGTCAACTTTCGATGGCTAACCAGGTCTATTCTTCAGTTTAGCCTATTAGTTCCTCGCGGATGAGCCGGGAAAGCAAAGAATCACCAGATCCTGCCTCAGAATCACCTAGATATATGCAAGTTCATCATGAAAGAAGACATCTGCATTCGACCACCACTCAAACATGCTCTGTAGCTGTGATCAATGCACAGGATCCGGGGTAATGTACGGATTGGCGTCACTGAGCAATATGCACGTTTAGTCCGTTGTGGGGGATCGAAATTTTCTCAGTCCCCCCCGGCAGCGGACCCTCCACTATTCTACTTTATTGCTATATTGCTTCTAGCTATGCTCGTACCCCGCCCACATAGTCATTGGCCTACACAGGCGACGGCAGCGAGGCCTGAAAACGTGTTTTCCGGGGAAGTCTCTGGGGCAAGGCCTAACCAAGTCAGAGTAGGACATCATCGGCAATTTGCGAAGGATCATTTAACCAAGGATGGCACTCCATAACCAGGTAAAAATATGAAGACAGCCTTCGCCTACTATAGATATTCCTCTTTTTCTTGTGCTTGGTTATTAAGATATCCATCCCTCTATTGAAGTGTTAGGGAGCGACTTTGCGCTTGAACTATCATATTCCTTGTCAACATTTCACAATGGTTGCAGCAAAGCAAGTTCTTCACACGATTATGTTTGGTGCCGTGCATTGCGTCCAGGCAGATTTCGTTTATCCAGGCATCATTTTCACTGCGGATCAGATTGATTGAGACGCTCAGGACCAACGCCTTGTCAGGTTAGCGCTCGCCCTGTATCTCATCCTAGGATCAAGTCGAAGGGAAACTAAAACTTTGAGCATAGGTAATGAGCCATGGGCATCTTCTTATAGCGATCTCAGATCCAATGCGCGCGCCTCTGCCGCGTATAAGATCGAGGGGGGCGGCGCACTGATCGGTCGAAACTCGGGCAACGACACCATCACGGCCTGGACCACTGCTTGGCAGAATGACTGCTATGCTGCCTGGCTGAATAGCCTGACATATGCCATTACTCTGGACGACAGTCATGCTACCACTGTAGCCAACATTGTCGACGTTTGGTCTGGTATACTAACTGGAGTGGTGGAGAACGATAATCTGCCTACTGCCGTCAATGGCCGACAGCTTGTCAATGCAGCCGTATTGGTCTATTATACACGAGGCTCCTGGCCACCAGGTTCGTCAAATTACACGAAAGCGTAGACTATGGTTAGTAAAGTGCTGGTGCCCAACAAGGATCCAGTAGCAAACCCTCCTACCCAGCCGGTCGTAGGCGGGAACCAAGCAGCCATAAGCCATGTTGCGGGCATGGAGTTTGCAATCTTTACGAACAATGCCACTAGCTTTCAGGTAGAGCTGGATATTCTCCTTCTGCCCAAGACGGCATGTGTCGGATATGAGGGCTCAGGTATGCAGGCCTTGATTCAGAACAAGACCGGCCAGTGCGCAGAGGCAGGCCAAGACCAGGGGCACTCGGCCGATGAGGTTGGATGGTTGGAAGAGGGCGCTCGCGTCGCAGCAAATCAAGGTATCTTTTCTTTTTAATTTTAATTCATTCTTGTTATATTGCAATGCCTCATTATGCTACCTGTTAAAGATTCTCTGACGCGCACTGCAGGTAATACAGGCCTCTTTGATCTCAAAAGTCAAGATGGCTCCAGCACACCTCTGCTCATGCTCGGACTGGAGTATTATTTCAAGTACAACACCGGCTTAGATGTCCCTTTTGACATCACCTGGGGCCCCTGCTGCTGTGGAACAGTTCTGTATAGCAAGATCTCCGCGGCATCCCGGGGTACGGCCTATCCAGTTGGCGAGATAGCCTATAACTACTACCACACCCAAAAAGGCCTCTCGATGCCCTACACAGAACTATGGTTGGAGACCAAGCGTCCCCTACAGACATCCTCGAATATGGGAGATTTCCTTGTCTTCCCAACTCTCGCTTGGGCTGCTTCTAGCTTTTAGGCTGTTGAACTGTCACTTGGCCCCCAAGGATGCCCGGAAAGCAGAAGTTCACCTCTTTTGCTTTTCATTTTTAATATATCATTTCTATTCTTCAGAAAGAATATCCGAGTACTTATCGTCAACACTGTAAAATGTGAGAGAGCCGTATACTGTTCTGGTGTGTCCCCGCATTTGAAGGAGTTCTTGTACTTTTCACACAAATCATAGGAATGCACCACGCTCATGTTGGAGGACTGGCCTTTTGGAATAGTGCCATACTCCGTTATGGGATACCTTCAAGTCATTTACATAACATTATACAGAAATAGATGTGGCTGACAGGGCAGGCTGGATTCCTGCCTTGCCAGGGCCTCCCCCTGATAAATCTCCACAAAGTTTACCCCACCAAGGAAATTGTCACGGTAAGTATAAGATGGTTACTCTCCACATGACTCCGGAACTTATATCGGACGCGGGCGATCCTCTAAAATTCGCGGGGTAAAAAGGGGAAAGACATGGCACGGGGGAAGGACCGGCGTTTCCCCGGGAGTTGATCAATCGCGCTGTAATATAGTTACGAAAACTCTCAAGGAATTCAAGTTTAATCGCCATTTGAAAAAAGGAAGAGTTTCAGCACGATGCGATACCCAGCGCTTGTTCTCTCGTCTACAGCTCTCGCTATAGCCTCCCAGGACCCTCTGAGTTATAGATCTGTCGACGCAGTCTACACGCCGTCCAAGAGCGCAAACACCACGACCCTTTTCGACTTCGTCAGCTCACGTCCGGATCTCAGCAATTTGACAGCAGTAATCGAGCGAACCGGCGGCTTCAAGGAGGCGTTCGACACCGAGCCAACATGGTCGTTCACGTTCTTTGCTCCGAACAATGATGCCTTTGAGAATACCGGCCGTTATTTCTTGACATTTGACGAGACCCCGTGCGTGGAGAGCCCATTCTGACTGTGATTTCATGGTGCTATGGTGCTAATAACAACAGGAAGGGCAAATGGTGGACTGGAAACACGGTCATACACCACTATGTTCCAAACACGATCTTCTTGAAGGAAAATTTCAATGAAACCTACCAACGGGTCCAGGTAAGGAGGCGCTTCAAAGAAGTCAAAAAAGAGGCTCTAATAGAATTATAAAAAACTACAGACAGGTACATACTTATTCGTAGGGGCTCAGCTGGAGAATGAAGAACTGGTGCTGAACCAGGTTGCGAAAGTGGTTGAGAGCGACATTTCTGTATCAGGAGGTGTTGTCCATATTATCGATCATATCCTAGACCCTGCTGCTCAGATTTTTGAGGCCGATCTGCCATGGTTGAAGCAAACTTTCATTGCTGGAAGCTGCTCCAATCCTGCACTGCCATATTGTTGAGCCGGGCTGGCGCATATTCTACCTAGCGGTGATGGCTTCAGATGACCGTCTCGAACCAGTGTACAGAAATAACTGAGTGCCAAGGGCTAGATCCCAGTAATGAAGCAGCACATACTTTATACTGCACATTCTCAACCTCTTGGAAAAGCATAAATCTACTTTGACGAACATGAACTCAAACGGAGTAAGAAACAGCACGAGCGGTGATCCCAATGTCTATTTGACGAACATCTATTGTCTGGCAGATTGAACGGTGCCCATAGTTATTGAATAACTATTGGTGGGTGTGAGAACTAAATGGTGCTTACCGTCATCACTCATACCAAAGCCATATAGAGACCGTTCAAGAGGAGGAAGATTCGGTGAAACTGCATTTCAAAGCATCTCCAGACTAGCTGCTTTCGCCTCTTTACGCCAATAAGGACCGATATAGAGCGCTATAAAAAACTTAACATTTAACCTTCAATATTCATTGTCTCAGGACATGCCTCGACCTATATACCCGCTGTCCATCACGAAAGCTTGAACACCAACGTCTGATATGGTTCGAGGATCGTCTTCACTGCCGAGATCTTACCCCAGGACTTTCCAGACCATAGCTCCTTAGCCTGCATCGCCCGCTTTAGCCCAAGGCCTAAATCGCCAAAAGAAACAGATACCGTCTGCTTATAGTTTTTCTCGTTGAAGATCAGAAGTGCATACCCTCCATTTATCTGCCCAGCCCAGACTTGCAGATATCCCTCAATACTAGCGTCTTCGATATAGTTGACTGGAAGGCCAAGTTTGTCCTGGTTCAAGGCGATGATATCTTTGTTGGTCAATACTGCCAGGCTTTCATTGGTCATCTTCCGCAGGTCGGCACTGATGATCAAGGGTGACTTCAGCGCAGCCCAGAAAGCAAAGTGTGTCTGTTGCATATACACTGTCATATTGAAATTCCCGACTTCTAGCAGGTCCATGTCGAGCCAATGGCCGGGCGACTGATAGACGCTGATCTCTCTCATTTTCCGCATAATTGTCGTAATCGAGCAGCCAGCATAACCGGTGTTCAGGCAGTATGCAGTCTTGCATTGGCACGCGGTCTCATTCATGAATGAAGTAGTGATATCGCCCGACATGCGGTAGGAATGTCCTATGTCTAAAACCAGGTTCTGATTAGTTCGAACAAGGCCGGCTTGATAAAAAGGACAGACTTACTACCACCCCAGTGCCAAGGAAACTGATATCCCCATTCACAGACAGAGTAGAATATATCGCGGCCGGTCCGCAGAAGCGCGTTCTGCATAGTCAGGAACCGCTCTTGAGGTGCATTTGTCATGGCCTGGAACCCCCCGCAGTTGTCAAATTTCATGTAGTCGACCCCCCAGCCAGCGATGGTCAACGCATCCCGTTCTTCGTAGCCCCAGCTCCCTGGGCGAAAGGCACAGGTAAGAATTCCACTATCACCATAGAGACCCAGCTTGAGGCCCTTGTCGTGCACCTCATCAGCGAGAGCTCTTATACCATCGGGGAACCCGGTCGCATTCGCCTGAAGATAGCCATCGGCCGTTCGCTCATAGCTAGACCACCCTTCGTCCAGCAAGAGGTAGTTGTAGCCCGCGTCTTTTAGCCCGAGGGAAACTAGAAAATTTGCAGTCTCTCTGATAATTGAGGCATTGATGTTTGATTTAAAAGAGTTCCAAGAATTCCATCCCATCTGCGGGGTTTGTGCAAGAGAGGTGGCCGCGGTGGTGCCAGTAATTGAGGCTAGGGCCGCCGCAGTGAGTTTCATTCTGACAATAGGTAGCGACTTGAGATTCGATGTACCTGTAATTTTTCGCGGTCTTAAGTAAATGGTCATCGTTCATCACATTGGGGAGACACGGGAGGACCCTGGGCTCCCGGCCACGGCTCCGGTATATCTTCCGCTCGGCCTCGCGCCGCCCGAGAAACCCCCGAAAATCATTTGGAGCAGCTTTAAAAAAGTGGAGGCATGCGGGCAGAAGTTTTTTTTTGGCTCTAATTCCATGTTGAGCGTAGCATTGTTTGTTTTTGAGGGGTAAAAAGTTTCTCGGCTTGAGGCCTTTGCCCTAGACGGTAAAGCACTTGGTAGGGGTAATCCCTAATTTAACGATGCTTATCTTAGACAGGATTATAACTTATATCTGTTGCTAGAGTACGGAATCAGGAACAATAGCTTCTCTGAGTCTTAATTAGACTTAGGGCCAGGGTAATAGAGGCGGCCTTGTGCATTCCTGACAGGGTGAGGAAGCAGGCAGGGTGGATAGTCACCACAGAGACTTAGTTTACATGTCGACTGGCGCGGAGAGCAGCAGAACGAGGGGCTGATTGGCTCAGAGACACTGAAAGTTCAAGAGTTGAATATGAAGTGGAGTGTCTTTTGCCTAAATGTTCATGCAGAGTGGCCCCTGTGTTCGACGTACCTCCTCTGCAAGTAGAGCGCTTTCGCCAACCCACAGACGGGCAACCTGCTGTCCCAGTATCCGTCAGTCCTTTTGTGAGACTGGTGATATGGGGACTCTGGAATACAATCAAGGCAGAACAAGGCAAAGCCGTACGGCGGTCCCAAGATACGACGGCTCCAAGCGAGCAGCATAGCCTTGGCGAACCAGAAAAGCTAGGGCCATGCTCGAATAGTCTCTGACGAGAAGATCCGCATGCTTGCTTGTAAGGACTTCATTGAAGCGCTCAAAGAAGAGTTTAGCCATGCTCTGACTCTCCAGCTCGGAAAAAGCATTTCGTTGATCAGGAGCGACCATCCAGCCTGATGTCTTGAGGATTATTTGATTGAGGTCCAGGGTAAGCTTTTGCTTCTCGTCTTCGTTGTCTTCTTTTGTTTTCCACTTGGTATATATCTTGTTAAGCGACGGTTTACCATCTAACTTCTATCAGTATGGTGTGTCTTATTCCCTATTTCAATGCCCATGCTACCAGTTAGGCATGGCCTTCCTGCATCTTTATAGACTCTGCACCATGCTATCACGGTTCTGGTAGAGTATAGCACCCTGAGAACCCAACATCAACCTCAATAGGCATCTTCCGATAATCTATCCCCTTGGTATTGACTGCCTCCGTCATCTGGACCAGATATTTCACACAATGATCTGTATGATGCGGATCCACAATCAGTGCATCAAGCTCTCTTCTTCCCTCACTTAGCGCCCGGAACTGCTTTTTCCACAGCATTGCACAGTGCACGATGTGATCGTGCTCGGTTGTATAGTAGGTCCCGCCCGCGATGGAGCCAGTCTCGTCAATGCCGAGTGGCCGCGTATGCTCCGCGTCGGCATAGGCGAGCCAGGATCGGCCGTCCTCGTCCCAGGCCTGATACTCGGCTATTGACGCCTGGTCAAAGCAGCGGGACGGCGTCCAGACCTTGCTGAGGATATCGTACCTGCATCCGCGGGCTTTTGCGGCGGCGACCGAGGTGCCGCAGTGGGTGGTCATTGAGTTGGCGAGGATGGGGATGGGAGGGACGAAGGCTGTCTTATTGTTTGCCATTTGATTGCTGCGCTGGCTGACTGGCAATTGACTAATGTAGGAAGGCGACAGCCGGTCAAAGAGAAGGATAGCAAACCACAGAAGGGAAGTGAGAGCAAAAACGAGGAGGTGCGAGATGGTGGTTGACACGGGGCGTTTCAGCCAGGATCTCACGCTATTGGGTGTGTGGAGGAACGGCTCTAGCTCTGGAGTCTTAGACATGTTGGGTGAACACAGAAAAACCTTGAAGGGCGCTGCAGTGGTGAGCTTGTGAGGAGAGGGCTGTTTGGCGCGTTCATATAATTATAGCAGTAGGTTGGGTGGTTGGTGAATTCTTCATTATTGATTTTTATTTTTGGTTTTCGGAGAGAAGTCATTGATTCATTGACTTATTGACGGATTCGTAACATAACAAAGGTCCATTAAGTGTCATGTTTCGAGTTATTACTCAAAGAAATCTCCATTCAGACGTTTTTGGGCTCAACTGCTGCTGAGTATTGGCTACGCGAAATATACGTACGCTATACTGCACCGACATCTGGACTGTGCCCAATGTCCAACACCTGACAACGTCAGCGTCAACCTCATTCCTTTTCTCCAAGTCTCCAAGTTGAAAACAGCTCTAATTTATTATCGTACAAAAACCGTTCTATTTGAATGCATTGCCAATCTCGAACTGCTGGATCCGTCTGCGTAATGTACCAGACCACTATGAACGCAATCTCCTACGCAGGGAACGTTCACTCGCCGACCATACAAGAGGTAGTTCTTACTTCGCCTGATTATTTTTAGTATTTCTCAAGGCTCAGGAACAAACCTAGAGCGACATCGTCCGGTGTTTCTCTTAAGGTATTTTTCTGTCGGTACAATGGACAATGCGGGAGGGGAGTCTAGGAGCCTGAGTGGATAATACTGGAAGAAGCCTGTCTGGACTACCGCTATCTGAAAGAGGTGTGGTCTGGAGAGCGATGTGGCTGCTGAAAGATTAAATTTTTTTTCTTTTTAGAATCTTCAAAGTTCAGCACTTCTTTGCCGCGGACGGGGCATTGAGGTAGGGCATCCTCTTGGGAGTGCCCCGTCTACCAGGGCACGATTGACTCCCCCAACCGCATGAAGACATCAAGTACTGAGTTCTCCCTTCTTTCCTGACGGTGAGGGGCACGAAAGCCACTACACTGAGAGTTTGTTCGTCGGATACCGGCGATAAGATCTATTGCTTATAGAACCTAGCCATAGTTTCTGCTGGGGCACGCATGGCAGGCCAAGTCCTCTGCAGAATTCTAAGAGGGGATGCTACAAGTAACTCAGAACCTTTTATTAGCATTAGTTTAACCTATTTCTTTAGTTTCGGACTGCGAACCTGAATAGGGTACGATCCGTGGCCGTACAGGCAAATTCTGGCGTAGATCCGCATGAGCTAAGAAGTCGTCATTATGGCGAACTGGCTGTCATCCACGCCGTTATATACAGTCTACCCCGCAATACGGTAAAGCCTCTGCCGAAATTTTCTCCGAAAACATCTCCGGCTTGTAGCTTTGTAGGCTGAGTGGGTTAACAACGCCATTCTTGCCTATGGAAAAGGGCATGGCATGCAGATATAAAGATGCAGATGAGTCTGGGAAATTACCGGCCTAGCACAGACTGAGCTTCACCAGCATTGACCCAACAAAATGCTTTGTCTCTATGCAACCTTGCTCGGCTGTCTGCCTCTTCTGGCCTTGGCCGCTCCTTCTGCGCCTGGGCAGGAACAGATCCTTAACAAGCGCGCCATTACTTGCCTGACGGTCGGCTCCACCGCAACGGCAACTTGGACCAACAGCAACGGCCAAACATGCACATTCTCTGGGGTGGTTGGTAGCAACTACGGCACAAATAGTGCTGGCGAGGGAGAGTACGTTAACTTTCATCCTGTTTTGCTCGCCCACAACACGCAGGACAGCTGATACTTGGCTTCGATAGCTACTCCTGCAACGGCCGTTGCGGAGCGGGGTGCACGGGAACAGCGGTGGGCAATGCATACACGCAAGACTGTTTCTCGCATGATATCTGTTCTTACTTTGAGAATGCAAGTGGAGGCGCGAGGTACGATGCAATTCTGATTAACCCTGTGCTTTACAGGACGTCGGCAGCTACTGATCGCTCGCAGTGATCCAAACTGTGGTGCCGCCTACAATGCCGCCGTGGACGATACCCTCCTTGGTGTTGCGTCTGGTTGCTCGCAGAGTAATCCGTCCAACGCTGTCTCGAAGCCAGCAGGGAGTCCAACTTGTCGGTAGTTCGATACAACGGGACGACGTTGGTCACAGCATTGGGCTTGTTAGTTTGACTGGTTCGTCTTAGCTGTTGGTACTCGGTTCCTATTCTGGCCGTGTATCAATTTGAAGACTGTTTGTAGTATATGCCAAAAAGAGTGGAATCAGCATAATCACATATGTTCAGCATGACGGGTTGGCGCGACTCCACGTATGACGGGGGATCCTCAGACTGCGCATCCAGATTATGCCTGAATGGTGCGGCGAGGGTCTTGAGACGGAGTAGCCAGTAAATATCTGATGTTCATTCAAATTATCAGGTATATATCAAGTAGTAAGATTGGGTCGGCCAAGCGTCGCAACATTTATACTGAAACTGTTGAGCAGTGGGCCGATTAGTTGGATCAGTGAGCATCAAAGAATATAGTCATGATGGAACACTTACTATAGAGCTCAAGAGGACGAAAGTTTAAGCGCCGCGCCAGGTTATCTGACATGGTATCTGCGTCGCTTGTAGACTAAAACAGTACCGTAACCCTAGCCCGGGCGTAGCCCATTCACAGAGCCAATTGGGGCTTTATCTATCTGTAGGCAAAGTATGACGGACATACGATTGATGCGACCGATGTTGATGGGAAGTCATTCTCGAGCATAGAACAGAGCAATGTAGGGCGCACAGTGGCCGAACAGTGGCCGAAAGAATCAAGACGAACAAAAGACCCTCCTCCCTATATCCAACAAACTACGCAAAAGACTGCCCGTAGAGACACAAGGCTGTGACTATGCCGGTGATTCACCAATGCAGCTGATGTCTTCTAATTTTCGCACTTAAGTCAGGGCTTTTTTTTATCTGTCGTTTTCTTTTTTCCTTTTCTTTTTTTCTCTTCTTTTTTCTCTTCCTTTTTCTATTCTTTTCTCTTTTCTCTTC